>NC_073387.1:28326086-28637753 GCF_028641065.1 Leucoraja erinaceus | reverse complement strand
CTAGGAATAACTGTGCATAGTTCCCTGAAGGTGGAATCTCATGTAGGTAAGGTGGTAAAGAAAGCTTTTGGTGTGCTGGCCTTTATAAATCAGAACATTGATAGAAGTTGGGATGTAATGTTAATTGAGTAATGTGAGGCCAATTCTGGAATATGGTGTACAATTTTGGTTGCCAAATTATTGGAAAGATGTCAACAAAATAGAGAGTACAGAGGAGTTCAAGTTCAAGTGAGTTTATTGTCATGTGTCCTTGTATAGGACAATGAAATTCTTGCTTTGCTTAAGCACACAGAAAATAGTAGGCATTTACTACAAAACAGATAAATGTGTCCATATACCATGATATAAATATATACACACATGAATAAATAAACTGGTAAAGTGCAAATAATAGAAAGTGGTTATTAATAATCAGAGTTTTGGCTGAGCCAGGTTTAATAGCCTGATGGCTGTGGGGAAGTAGCTATTCCTGAACCTGGTTGTTGCAATCTTCAGGCTCCTGTACCTTCTACCTGAAGGTAGCAGGGAGATGAGTGTGTGGCCAGGATGGTGTGGGTCTTTGATGATACTGCCAGCCTTTTTGAGGCAGCGACAACGATAAATCCCCTCGATGGAAGGAAGGTCATGCCGTTGATGGACTGGGCAGTGTTTACTACTTTTTGTAGTCTTTTCCTCTCCAGGGCGCTCAAATTGCCGAACCAAGCCACAATGCAACCGGTCAGTATGCTCTCGACTGTGCACCTGTAGAAGTTAGAGAGAGTCTTCCTTGACAATCCGACTCTCCGTAATCTTCTCAGGAAGTAGAGGCGCTGATGAGCTTTTTTGATAATTGCGTTAGTGTTCTCGGACCAGGGAAGATCTTCAGAGATGTGCACGCCCAGGAATTTGAAGTTCTTGACCCTTTCAACCATCGACCCGTTGATATAAATGGGGCTGTGGGTCCGCCTCCTACTTCTTCCAAAGTCCACAATCAGTTCCTTGGTTTTGCTGGTGTTGAGGGCCAGGTTATTGCGCTGGCACCATATGGACAGTTGCTCGATCTCGCTTCTATATTCTAACTCATCCCCATCAGTGATACGCCCCACAATAGTGGTGTCGCCAGCAAACTTGATGATGGAGTTTGCACTGTGGTTCGCTACGCAGTCATGGGTATAGAGTGAGTACAGCAGGGGGCTGAGCACGCAGCCTTGAGGTGCTCCCATGCTGATTGTTATCGAGGCTGACACATTTCCACCAATACGAACAGACTGTGGTCTGTGGATGAGGAAGTCGAGGATCCAGTTGCAGAGGGATGCGCAGAGACCCAGTTCTGCGAGTTTGGTAACCAGTTTGGAGGGGATGATTGTGATAAATACTGAGCTGTAATCAATGAATAACAGCCTGACATATGAGTTTTTGTTGTCCAAGTGGTCCAATGCGGAGTGGAGGTTTACTAGAATGTTGCCTGGGTTTCAGCACCTAAGTTACAGAGAAAGGTTGAACAAGATAGGTTTTTATTCTTTGTTCTTTGGAGTGAAGAAGGTTAAGGGGGGACTTTTTTATTACAACAAAATTTATTCAATTATTAAAAATAATATTTACACTACAATAAAAACAGGGATAGACAGAGTTGACATGGATAAGCTTTTTCCATTGAGAGTAGGGAAGATTCAAACAAGAGGACATGATTTGAGAATTAAGGGACAAAAGTTTAAAGGCAACATGAGGGGGAACTTCTTTACTCAGAGAGTGGTAGCTGTGTGGAATGAACTTCCAGTGGAAGTGGCGGAGGAAGATTCGTTTTTATCATTTAAAGATAAATTGAATAGGTTTATGGACGGGAAAGGATTCGAGGGTTATGGTCTGAGTGCAGGTAGATGGGACTAGGTGAGAGTAAGTGTTCGGCACGGACTAGAAGAGCCGAGGGCCTGTTTCCGTTCTGTAATTGTTATATGGTTTATGGTTTGTGTGGAAAAAGTGACCCCTTAAAAAGTTACCTCTTAAATATACTTCATACAAAAAACATTGAAATCATACTTCCACAATGCACTAAAACATGATTTGAATACATCAAATTTCAAAAAGTTCCTACCCTGGGAGGGGACACACCCTACTTCCACACCCTTTCCCCACTCAGTTGCTCCACTCCCTCACCGGGTACCCTCAAGTCCAGTGATCAGTGATCGCTCAGCCTCCTCACTTTCAAAGACGTTCTGCGGCCCCTGGTTCAGACAGAAAACACTGCCAGATGTGAGCGGGGAACTGAGGCCAGTTGTCCGTGATGTCTGGATCCCAATGCTCAGCGCTTCATGTTTTGGAGTTGGCTAATGTTATTGATTTGTAATTAGCTTGATTTGTAATTGGTTGACAAAAGCTTAATTTATTAATCCGGAATATCCAGGGGGATGGGATAAGTGTAATATTAAAATGACATGCAAGGTGTCAGGCTGTCTGTCGCATCATACAGCCCTGATAACCCATTATTTCCTTCATTGTCATTTGCCACTCAATTATTATGTTTGTTTACCTCATTGACTATTTCTAACCACCCCCCCCCCCCCCCACCCCCCAATTCCTTTGACAGGTTGAATAGAAATGTACCCAATCTCGTTGTTTTATTAATTGAACACGTAGATGAACATCCTCAAGGAGTGTAATCAGATGGAAACTGATTCAGATGCGATATTTAAGAGCTTGTTCAAAGAAGGGGCATATATTAAAGGAGTGACAGAGATACTTGCAGGGGAATGTGTGAGGAGATTATTATTTTTCTTTAGTTTTAGCTTGAACCAGGACATCTGAAGATTCAAAGTTTAATATAGTAATTCTGCTGATACTGACCCCCCAACCAACAACGTAATGAATATCATCCATTCTGGAGATTTTACTTTTATGATATTTTAAACTTCACTTGGATTTCAATCACTTAAATGTAAAAGTAATTGGGAATGGAGAGCATCCGAACAAAAATTTGCCCTTGGTACATATTAACTGTAATGTAATAATGTATGCATGTTGGTAGGTGCAATCCAAACAAAGATCTTTTTATCATTGTTGTTTTATGAATACCACAGAAAATATTATGTACTCTCAAGATCACATTTAATAGAATAATATTGCTTAAAAATATATAGTTATCGAACTTTGCATTTCGGAAAAGTCCAAGCTGAGAGGAAGACAGCAAAATACTGAAAATATTGGGGGTGAAAATGATTTCAGGACAGTTTGTTACGAAAATGAAAGAAATTGTAAGAATACTTATACAGCTGAGTAAGTATAATTTTATGGATGAAAAATTATGTTCAACAAATTGATTACTTCTTTGACAAAGTAACTAGCATGTTAGATAACAAGGAAGCCAATGAATGTAGCACATTTTGTTATCCATAATTTGGTCAGTGAAGTGCCCCATAAAGGATCACTGCATTAGATAAGCACCTGTGGACTTGAACGTAATAGGTTAAGTCCAGGGGGTCAGACATGGGGCTTTATGTGTGGGCCAGATAGTCAGTGTAAAGGGGGTAGGAACATGGCCAAGTGTGCATCCAGAGTCAAGGTCTGGTATAGTGCTAGGTGTGCAGTCAAAGCTGGGACCAGAGGAGTGTTCAGCACTGGGAACCTAAGCAGGTAAGCAGCTATGATCAGGGTAGAATACGGGGCCAGGTGTAAGGCTGGACTCAGAGAGAGGAATGAGAGAAGGTATGCAATTGGTGTCAGGGCCAGGAGTAGTACCAGGTATGCAGTGAGACCCAGGTTGGTCAACATGGACCAAATGTTTGATTATAACCTGATTTCCATACATGAATACACTAGAGATCATTCATGTGCTGCACGTGTTGATCAGAGCCTGGGCTCTACTGTGGAATGTAATTTAGTCTAACCTTATTCATAGCTAATCCAATTTAAAGCATATATATTGCATTCAAGTGTAAGTTAAAAGACTCGTACAGTATGCATCATATTGCACAATTTCAAGCTAAAAAATGCAAAAGTTCTGTACCAATGGGAGGTGGGACACCTCCCCCCTCCCACACCCTCCCCCTCCCTGGTCACTAAGCTACCTCGGGCTTGGTCTCTCGCAATTTCTCACTCCCAACTCTCACCCAATGTTGGCAGCCCAGCTGATGGAGATGAGTATAGAAGAGAGATCGAGCGACTGTCCATATGATGCCAGCACAATAGCCTGGCCCTCAACACCAGCAAAACCAAGGAACTGATTGTGGACTTTGGAAGGAGTAGGATGGGGACCCACAGTCCCGTTTATATCAACAGGTTGATGGTTGAAAGGGTCACGAGCTTCAATTTCCTGGGCGTGCACATCTCTGATGATCTTTCCTGGGTTCGAGAAACCTGGTGCAATTATTAAGAAAGCAGTGCCTCTACTTCCTGAGAAGATTACAGAGAGTCGGTTTGTCAAGGAGGACTCTCTCTAACTTCTACAGATGCACAGCAGAGAGCTTGCTGACTGGTTGCATCGTGGCTTGCTTCGGCAATTTGAGTGCCCAGGAGAGGAAAAGACTACATAAAGTAGTAAACACTGCCCAGTCCATCATCGGCTCTGATCTCCCTTCCATCAAGGGGATCTATCGCAGTCGTTGCCTCAAAAAGGCTGGCAGTTTCATCAAGGACCCACACCAGCCTGGCCACACACTCATCTCCCCACTACCTTCAGGTAGAAGGTACAGGAGCCTGAAGACAGCAACAACCACGTTCAGGAATGACTACTTCCCCACAGCCATCAGGCTATTAAACTTGCGTTGGACAAAACTCTGAACATTAATAGCCCATTATCTGTTTATTTATTTATGTGTGTATATATTTATATAATGGTATATGGAGACACTGATCTGTTCTGTAGTCATGGCATACTATGTTCTGTTGTGCTGAAGCAAAGCAAGAATTTCATTGTCCTATCATGGACACATGACAATAAACTCTCTTGAATCTTGAATATCAACAGCTAAGATGTTGACCTACTCCTGCACCTATTGTCTATTGTCTAAAGCGATATGTGGTGTCATGGAACGGCAAAACTAACTTGTTTTGTGTCAGAACCAAAAACTTCATCTCTCCATTCCCTCCATGTTGCTGGAGTGATGCTGCCTGACCTGCTGAATTCCTCCAGCACTTTGCTTTTTGAACAGCATTGATAAGATTGTTTCATGGCAACCAAGCACTTCAGCTGTGCAACTCTAAGATTAATAGGCAGATATCTTAAGCATTGCTGCCAGAAGTGTTAAATTGTATCGGTGTTATGTGCACTGAGACAGAGAGTTTGCTCACCTTACTATATATGAGTACAAACAAGTGTTACAAGTACAACAGATATAGAGCAAATTGAAAAATACCAGAATCTAGAAAAACGCGTTACAACATTGTAGGTATACAACTGAAGGATTTTGACAAAATGGAGCATATCGACATGGTACAGGTTTTTTTTAAAATTAAAAGGCAGGCAAGAAGCATGTTATTTGATGTGTATTCTTAACCAATCTTTAGTGTGAAACTTCCTATAAGTTTGTTACTTTCTGTGAAGAAAGTCAGAAACATGCTGTCTTGACAGTATTATTTTATTAAATAACATATTTTTGCTGTTTGAACTAGTATTTCACAGAACTTTGTGAGAGGAAATGATACCAAGACTTCCTTCGTCGCATCTCTCTAAACATATTCAACCAACTAGTGTAACTAAGAGCATTTAGGGAAAGAACATTTTGATTGCAGTGCATCAATTTAAAACACCTTACAAGATTCACTGCCTGAGAAGTATATTTGAGAGCTGTTGTATTTTTAAAAAATCCCCATTCTCGTAAGTTACCTTGCAGTCCATTTTAATTTACTGAACAAAAAGTAGGATTTTATTGGAGTGTACTAAATATAGCTGCATCAAGAGTAGTTTGAGAAGTTTTACTTGTTTACTTATTTCCTCCCGACCACCTCACTTCCTTTCAAATGTAGCTAGTCCACATTTGAGACATATGGATAAATGGTTAAGAGCCACTGATCACGTATCCGGGGAATTAAGAATGCCGTGTATTATAATAGTCTGTAGTTGGTTCAATATGCTGCATCGCATAGAGAACCATTTAAATGGTTAACAAATAAACACGTGTAAATAAGCCTTTCGGGGACAAAGATCAGGAATAAAATAAACAAAGAAACTGAACAATTGACAGGAAAAACAATTCGGTTTGTGCCTTGAGAAAAAAAAATTGGTCGCGAGTGCGTGGCGAAATGTTCGGTGTGTTTTTCCAGGCTCCTCAGTAGTCACACACACACACACACCTGACTCCATGACACAGCTGCTCTGGGTGCGGCGCTGAGATCCGTGGTGTCAACTCTTCCCGGCACCGCGTTGTCCTCCCGCCCCCACCGATTTCGCAATACCCGTACCGTCTTGTCCCTTCAGCGCACACGTACGGGCGGGGGGAGAGACTGGGTGCAGCGCCCGATCTCCTGCTTTGTTTCCTGCTCGCCTTGCACTTCCGACCTCTCCTGGTGCGGGGGTGGGTGCGGCGACTTTACTCGGAAGCGCTTCCAACCACCCCCTCCGCTCGATGACTCGGGAAGGCTTGGTTTCCAAGTAGTGTTGAACCAGGGCGAGAGGAGGAGGGATTAAGCGGCCGGGAGTTGACCGGGCAGGAACTGGTTGGGAAAGGGAGCAAAATAAAACTTAAACCAAGTAAGTGAGAAGTGTTAGTATTTGGTGGTGTGTGGACGTGGGTGGGGAAGGGTTTTTGCGACTGAAGGTGGGCGCGTTGGCGGCGCCGGTTGGAAAGTTCCGTTTGGAACTCTTTGGAAGTTTAAATGGCCGCAGAGCAGCGCGGGGCGGCGCCAGCCGCCTGGTGCCCCCACTCTGAGGTTTTGTTGGTAATCGCTGGAGTGGAGTTTCCTTTGCTGTCGGGCTGCACAAATTTTTCAATTCTCCTCCGTCCACTACGAGCGGTGGGTGGAAAGAGTGTGACTCCCCTTGCGTGTCGGCCGGCCGGCGGTCGGTGTTAGGCCGCATCCTCCTTGTTATTGTTCTCGGGACACCGGAGAGGAGAGGTCGGGCCTGTCCGGGCTGGCTCCAGTCTTACCTCGGCAGGCAACGCCCGCCGTTTGTGAATGTACTTTCAGTTTCTGCGCACGCAGTCTGAACATTTACTTGTCGAAGACTAAATAAAGTCTCTTCCACTTCCAATATAATTCGTACAATTTTGCAGTGGAAGGTCGAAAAGTGGTCATTACAAACGATCGAAACTACTTCAGACGCCCGGTGAAACCTCCCGCACTTAATCCCAGAGCCCCATGATTTTAAGTATTTCTGGAATGTCTCACTATCTCGGTGAATCTGTGTCGGTAACATCATTTTTCCCTTAAAGAGTTTTGTTGCGGGGTTGTTGTGCCTCATTCGGATAAGATATCTTCCAAACCAAGATAGTAGACACACACAGTTTATTTGTATGATAAATTAAAGTTGGGGGAAGTGTTTCAAATTTTTCCCATTGATGTGAACCTGGGTGGGGTCGAACGATCTAGTCGCACTGTACTCTTGGTTTGTTTTGTGAGCAAGCACCTCATTCAGTCCCAGGATTGAAACTCCCTGAAACTGACGTATATTGAAAAAAGTTAATCATGTTTTGGGCAACCAATTAGGTGATAACCTACATATGTTACCGAGGTGTGAGGAATGATTTTGAAGAGAAGTAGCGATAAAAGGAAACTGATTTGCAACTTTTCTCAGTTTTATTTTAATTTTTTGTTAAGTCTGTTTTGAATCATGAGTATTATAACCTGCCCGTATTATCAAAGTTGTACAACAGAGTGACCCCACTGGTCAATGAATATAGACAGAATTGAAAGGATTTCATGCTATTAACACAATATTTTAGGGAAACTTGAATGGGGAAAAAAAGAATTGTTTCGTTATTCATTAATGTTCGTGGTACATGTCTCTACATTGTCCTATACACAATCAACAAATAACCCAATTTTATATCATCTTGTAGTTTTGAAGCAGCTATACAAATTAACATGTTTTTGTGTGGTACAGTGAAGAGGATGGTGCGTTAGGCTGGAGAAAAGGAGGTTATAGATAAAAAACAAACATTTATTTATAGTTTCCGCTTAAATCTACATTGTGATATAAGTTGTCTAGTTTATTGATAGGCAAATTTAGTAAGGATCCTGAGTATGTAAGTGAATAAATAAAATGCTCTTAAAAAAAAATGAGGCTTGTATTCTGTTTATAAAAATAACTTTTACACTCTATCTTGTTTACTGCTACTTTCTTGGAAATTGTTCTGCAGATTAATTCTGTGTACACACACAGCCACCTTTGAGTCTTGGGTACGTGGGGTTGCTTATTTGGTCATGTTTTCTGATTTGCATTAAGTTGAATTTACACAAAGGAAACAAATTAACAAATTAACAAATGTCTGAAGAAGAGTTTCGGCCCGAAACGTTGCCTATTTCCTTCGTTCCATAAATGCTGCTGCATCTGCTGAGTTTCTCCAGCATTTTTGTGTACCAATAAATTAACATTTATCGTTTAATGATAGTATACTCATTTGTACTAGAGGTCGGTTTTAAATTCGGTCTTTTTTTACTATATCACAATGTTAAACATTGGTAAATATGTTTGGATATGCTTCTTGTTCTTTCTCATCAAAGTGGAGGACCTTGTTTAAACAGTTGTTACATTATTAGCTGTGTTCTGAAGGTCCAGCATGAACAAATCCATGATTGTAAGTTGCTTTAAAGTTATGATGCATTGAAATGTCATGTTTGCATGAAATGCAGTTGGATTTGTAGTAGACGATAGGTGCAGGATTAGGCCATTAGTCCCTTCAAGCCAGCAACAGTGATCGAACAAAATAATTTTGGATATATCTGGATTATAGGGTTGAAAGATGTCAGAGAACGAAAAGGGAATAGAAAGTGTTTGGACTGAGGCAATAGCAAACATAAATCAGTAAGCACAGGCATGAAAGGTGAACAGAAGGCACAACGTTGAAGTAATATATTGGCTGGGAATAGGGAAGTGGTTGTCGGACAAGAAATAGAGTGCAGGGACCAATGAGTTATTTTCAAATTGCAGCTTAGAATCAGTCATATTGCATAGAAACATACCCTACACCCCAACCCGTCCATGCCGACCAAGATGCCTATTTGTCTGTCCCTGGCTGTACGCCTTTCCTATCCATGTATTGGTTCAAAAGTCGTTTTAAATATTATTATTGTACCTGCCTCAATCTGGCAGCTAGTTCCGTATAGGGAGGTTGCACGTAAGGTCACTGGGTCATAGGGCTTGACGCATGGAGCCGCACAATCCATCTGGAGGACATCCGTAACTTCCGGGAAAAATGTTATTAATGCAAGAAATGTGTACTTTCCCATCTGTTAAAAACCGCCAAAATGTTGAATTTTTGCGCTGTAAAAAATTGTGGAAGTCGGGGTAAGTGTGAGAGACATGTACCCAACTTCAGAATTTCAAAAGTGAAGCGAAATTAAGGTAAGGAGAAAGCGAGAGCTGAAGGGACAACAGCAGCTAAAGTGCTTGGCGAACATTGGCCGTGCAGATATCGGAATTGAAAATATTGGGAATTATCGCGTTTGCTCACTGCATTTCATCAACTGTAAGGCATTATTTGTGGTTTTTCTTGGTTCCTTTGGTATCTAAAAAGTCTCAGAAGTGATAAATCTGGCTGTAAATTTAGCTTCAGAGGTGTTTTCTTTTTGTATGTAAAAACCCACTTGAGAACCATGGGCGATTTTAAAATTTTACAGCCAGATTTATCACTTCTGAAACTTTTTAGATGCCAAAGGAATCAAGAAAAAACACAAATAAGATAAGATAAGATAAGATACATTTATTGTCATTTGGACCCCTTGAGGTCCAAACGAAATGCCGTTTCTGCAGCCATACATACAAACACATAGACCCAAGACACAACATAATTTACATAAACATCCATCACATCGCTGTGATGGAAGGCCAAATAAACTTATTTCTCCACTGCACTCTCCCCCCCCCCCCCCATGTCAGAGTCAAAGTCAAAGCCCCCGGCTGGCGATGGCAATTGTCCCGCGGCCATTTAAGCCACGCCGGGTGGTGCGAGGTCTTGGTGTTAGCGCCCCCGGTGTGCGCTCGCAGAGTCCCGCGGCCATTCCCAGCCGCGCGGGGCGGTGATGTTAGGCCCCGCTCCAGGAGCTCTTCAACCCCGCAACTCGGGCGGGGGAAGTCGCCGTTGCGAGAGCCCTGAGAAGCGGTCTCCCTCCAGGGAGCCGCGCGCTCCCGGTGCCGTCGTCCACAGACCTGTCGTTGGGGCCTCCGACTCTCCGGTCGGGCTGCAGCAGCAGCAGCAGTAGCAGCGCTCCTCCACCGCTCCAACCGTTCCGGACTCGGCCAGCCCCGCGACGGCGACGGTGAGTTGTAGCACCAGAGTCCCCGGCTTCTTCCTGTTGGAGGCCGCTCCTCGTTGCGGCCCCAACGACAACGGAAACCCGACGAGAAAAGGTCGGGTCTCCAGTGCAGGGAGAGATTTAAAAAGTTTCCCCCCCCCCCCCCCCCCACACACACACCCCAACAAAAAATAACAAAAACTACATTAAAACCCAGACAGAAAATAATAAAACGCGGACAGACTGCAGAGGCCGCTGCTGGCCAGAGCCGCGCCACCCACCTTAGTTGATGAAATGCAGTGAGCAAACGGCCAATGTTCACCAAGCACTCTGGCTGTTGTTGTCCCTTCAGCTCCGCCTACCGTCATTTCTCCTCATTTTTGGAATTCTGAAGTAGGCTAAATGTCTCTCACGCTTATCCCGATATCCATAAATATTTACAGTGCAAAAATTGACAATTTCGGCAGGTTTTAATGGGCCCGCTACGCTGGAAACAATGGTAAGTGCTTACCTGCAGTTCATCGCGTGTACTCCATTTGGAGTAGCGTAGCAACAGTATGGGTCGTGACCCGACTGCCGTGAAACCTCCCTATACCTGCCATAATATGTGTGAAAATAGTCCCTTCAGATTCCTATTAAATCTGTTCCTTCGTACAGACCGATGCCCTCTAGTTCTTGGTTTTCCCTACCCTGGGAAAAATACCTCTCTCTATTTCCTTCATGATCTACACCTCTATAAGATTATCCCACAGCCTCCTATATCCAAGGAATGAAGTCCTAGAGTGCTCAACCTCTCCCTATAGCTCAGGCCCTTTGATCCTGGTAACATCCTAATAATCTTTATGCAGTTTTTGGCATCTTTCCTAAAGCCGGGTGACGTAAACTGAACAGTATACTCCAAATGTAGCCCCATCAGTGTCTTGTACAACTCTACCCGAAACGTTGCCTATTCCTCCTCTCCATAGACGCTGCCTCACCCGCTGAGTTTCTCCAGCATTTTTGTTTATCCCAATTTCTATATTCAATTATCCAGCATTTTGTGTATAAAAACAGCATCTGCAATGATTCTTAAAATTACATTCTATAGTCAGGTCCTAGACTGATGAAGGCCAGAATGCAAAAGCTACCTTCACCACTCAATCCACCTGAGATGCTACTTTCAGGGAATTACGTACTTGTAGAGCATAGGCATATATGCATACAACACTCCCCATGGCCCTGTTTAGATTTTCCAAGAAGTAACACTGCAAACATATCTGCATTATCTACATTTGCCATTCCTCTGCCCAGTTGAACATGATCCTTCTGTAATTCTTGTAACCCGTCCTTGCTATCTATGATGTCACCTGATTTAATGTGTTCTACAAACTTAATCATGCCATGTACATTCTCATCCAAATCTTTAATATAAATGATAAACCACAATGGGCCCACCACCGATCCCTGAGGCACAGGTGTCCAGTCTGTAAAACAACTTTACGCCGTCACTTAACGGTTTCGTACTATTAACGCAATTCTATATTCAGTCTGTTTGTTCTCCCTGGATCCTATACAATCTAACTTTCCAGAGCAGCTTAACTTGCAGAACCTTATCAAAGGCTTACTAAAGTCTATAATGACTATATCTAAGGCCCTGCCCTCTAAAAACTTCTTGGTTACTTTTTAAAATACTCAATCAAATTTATTAGACATGATCTTCCATGCACAAAACTATGCTGACTTTTCCTAATGGATATATTTTCCTTCAAAATCCTCTCAGTTAACTTGCCTACTTCTGATGTTTGGCCTACTAAATAGTTCCAAGGTTTTTATTTGTCCCTGCTTCTACTTCTTGCGCGTGGCGTGCACAGCCTAAAGTTGTAGGACAACTTGTTCTATTTGATCTTATTTGATTGTGCACACCAGGTTGATTGCATTCGTCGAAACAGGGCGGACCACGTGAAGGTTGCAATAGACTACTTAATATAGACTACTTAAAAATAGCTCATTAGCCACCCTACAATCTTCCAGCACCTCACCCATAGCGATTGTCTATTTGTATATTCAGCCAGGGCTCGCTCCGGTGATTTCTTCTCACACTTCCTAGAGTCTGCTTGGAAAGGCTCCAAGGGGTAAATTTTCTCATGTGGAGGTTGATATCTGGAATGCATTGCCAGAGGAGGTGGTGAAATCTAATACCATTACATTTAAAGAAGCATTTGCACAGATAATTTTAGTCAGAGAGCTATAGAAATAAAAGTTGTTTGATTTAATTAGAGAAAACAAGCATGGATTTGGCAAAAAAAGGGCAAATTAGTGTCGTGCCAGCTTCAGAGTCGTCTTGTTGAGTCTCATTATCTGTAATTTGTTTTCACCTAGCACACGGCTAACAATGGCCTGCTTCCTTTATCATCATTACTTTTCTGCATATTTTTCAGTCATCTATATTACTAAAACTTCTCGTGTGTGCGTGTCTGTGTCCCCTCTATTTGTGATAAAATTATAAATCTAACCTTTTATTTTCAAAAATTCCCTGTCCCGATCATTGGAGTCATTTACCGTCACGCACCTTTGTTGAGCCGTCCCAACTATGGCTATCAATAGAATAAACGCGAACATCCGACCTCAAAAGACCGTGGAATTCAAAAGTCCCCAACCTTGTGAATTTCTCCTGATTCACGGGACGAGAAGCATGTGAAAACTCAGTTTTCTGCTGCATAGCGGGTACGTACCTTTATTCAGCGCCATTCCCGAATGGTGCTGAACTCTTGGGGGGGAAAAACGTCATTCTTTTTTGGTTTGTTCTGGAGAACAAATCATGCCATGTACCATTCGGGAAATGATATGGCCAGGCATGGCCTTCCGGCGAGGCCATCCTGGGCTAAAGGCTTGAGCCACCATTTCCGTCATGGCCACATCTGCAACTTAACACCCAATCTCCATCCAGCTCCAGCTGTCGCGGCCGTTGCATCTTCCTGTGACCCGATGTCCCTCTCCACGCCCGGCCCTCTTCAGCCCTTGTTCCCCGGTGGGGGTGGGGGAAAGGGCTGAAGAGGGCCGGGCGTGGAGAGGGACATCGGATCATGGGAAGATGTGATGGCTTTGTGTCCAGCTGGAGCTGCTGGAGATCGGGGGTAAGTAACCCCAGGCCTAAGCCTAGCCCCAGCTTCAACCCCAGCCCAAGTCTGAACCCTAGCCATAAAGATAGTTTTAGTCATATCCATCACGTGATGCTCCAAACTTGATCATCTCCACCATGCTGAGCCATATCCGTCACATGAGTATTTTATGCTCAATGTGTAAAATGATATAACAATTACCATAATAATCAATTGTAATTGATAAATAAACAGTATGCTTCTGCAACTTCATCTGAAGTTAAGGTAGACAAAAATGCTGGAGAAACTAAGCGGGTGAGGCAGATCTGGAGCGAAGGAAATAGGCAACGTTTCGGGCCGAAACCCTTCAGACCGACGTAAATATTGTTTTAGAGGAAGTTGGTGAAAAGTTATTTGAAGGTTTAAAATCGGCAGTAAACTGTTACGAAGGTTTAAAATCAATGCGTTAGACTGAAAAAGTTTTCTTTTTGGTGGTTTATTTGAGGAAGATACTCTATAATTTGAAAGACTGCGACAAAAATTAGATTATACTGGACCAAGTGCAGACCCGTTGGGTCTGCTCCCCCAATGGTGTGATCCCCCAACCCAATATTCCACCATGCACCCGTCTCCTCCAACGGAACTGAAGCCGTTCCCAAATGTAAGATTCCAGCACTCCCCTGCCTCCCTCAGCAGTGGATTGAAAAAAAATTCCAATTGCACCTCCCCTGCCTGCTGCAGCAGTTCCAATTGCAATACCAATTGGCCCTCCCCCTCCAGTTGAAGCACTTGCTGTGATATCCCATTGAGGTGAAAAGTTCAGAGTGTTCCTGTCTTGCAACTTTGTTTTGAAGTGTTTTGGAAGCTGATAGGAAGGAGCAGCAAATCAAAAGGAAGAAAGGCAGCCGGCATCCGGACGAACGGACGGCAGGCAGCAGCCACAGACTTTTATATAATAATAGATATTCTTAAATCAGTTATATTTTGCAGTGTTGTTCATCATAAAAATATGACGGATATGACTGAATGCAATGGGCAACCTGGAAAAAGAAGAGGAAAAAATAAATTAAATTCTCTAAAACATATTTTTACCATAGCAGAAATGCCAAACATATTTTCCCATAGTAGAAATGTTCATCTATGTGAAACAACATTCAAAGTTGCAAAAATTTAAGTTTTATTTTTGAGTTTCCACAAACTTAAAAGTAGACACTGAAGAATCACCCGTGTGTGTGTGTGTCATTTCGGCAGAATCTGGTTAATTCCTATTTGCATCCAAACGCTAGGCCACAGCCTTCCCATTTTTACACATCCTACTCACATTTCCCCCCTGGAGGCAATAAACATCTTCCTATCACATTTCCACCTATATTTCTGAACTTTTTGATCTGTGAAATATTAAAAACAGCCCAAACTCACCTATTTTGAGAGAGAAAAAAAATCTGATAGATGTCACAATGCACTCACAAGGCAGTACGGGATACTCCGATAGGGAAGGACACTCCAGCGGCTGCCGGCCGCCCGGTGCCGGCCGCCCGGTGCCTGGTGGGGAGGCTGATGCCGCGGGCCGAGCCTCAAGCTGGAGTGAGGGCCGAGCCCGGGGCTTGGGTGGGGCCGTGACCGGGGCTGAGAAAGAGGCTGCTGGTGGAACCAAGGACGAGCCTGTGTCCAGGGTCAGGGACGGGGAAATCGGAACCTGCACTGGAGCCCAAGCGGCGGCTGAGCTGACGGCTGGAGGCTGCCACTGGAAACAAGAATGGGCCTGGACTGCAGCCCAGGCGGCGGTCGAGCTGACGATTGGAGGCTACCACTGGAACCAAGGACGAGCATGGATCGAATGCCTGGGCCGGGTCGAGTACGAGAACCAGGCCGAGTTCCAGGCCCTGGCGTTGCTCTACGGCCTGGGTAGTTCCTGGGGCAAGGAATGGAAGTGAGGGGAGGAGGGTGAGGGAAATGAGGAGCGAGATGGGGTAGGCTCACTACCCATCTCCCTCTCTACCCCTCCTCCTCCCCTCCCTCTACCCCATCCCTCTTCCTCTCTACCCCCTCCCTCTTCCTCTCTACCCCCTCCCTCTTCCTCTCTACCCCCCTCCCTCTCTACACCCCTCCCTCTCTACCCCCCCCCTCCCTCTCTACCACCCTTACCTCTCTCGGGAGTGGTGAGTATTGGGACCTGTGGGTATTGGGAGTGGTGGAATATTGTGTTCAGGGACCAACCCTCCCCTATAATGCTGCGCCCCACCCCCGGCGTTGGGGCACGGGACCCAACGGGTCCCACTTTGTCTAGTTAGTTCTGAATCTCTTTATATCACCATCTGTTCCTCTCGTTTCCCTTTCCCTTGACACAGTCTGAAGAAGGGTCTCGACCCGAGATGGCACCCTTTTCTTCAGAGATGTTGTCTGACCCTCTGAGTTACGCCAGGTATTTTTGCATCTTTGGTTTAAACCAGCATCTGCAGTTCCTTCCTACACTTCTTCTCCCTTTAACTTTGTGTGGGCAGTGTCTGATTTGCTACTTTATTACTGCTAGCTTAGTGACTGCCAGTGATTGCATTACTTTCCTGCAATAAAACAAAATTCTGAAAATAATCAGTCAACAGTGATTCTGAAATGATGCTGTATTTCTCTGCACATGCCTACTGAGTATTTCTAACTCATTATTTCCAGCAGTTTCTGCAGTTATTTTTATTTTTTGAGAGATTTACCACATATTTTACTCCTGCCTGGGATATCTTCTCAGTTTTTTAAGTGTAATTAATTTTGAATGCTGATCTGGTGGGAATTGAGGGTTTAAAAGAGGGCATTCTAGCACTGCTAAATAAACCAGAATACCAAACCTTTGTTAAAGCATTTTCAATTTGCTTCCTTCTATGTAAAACTTGCAGTGTTTGTAATTATTTTGAACCTTCATATTGCTGAGTGGTTAAGTATAATGCATCATGTTGAATTTAGCTAATATGTATACATTTGTATGTTAAACTATTTAATTGTGAGCATGCTTTAAATTGGTTTGCTTTTGCCCACAACCAGTTTTATAATTTTGTGTGCTCTTATTCATAGATGTGCAAGCTTTGAATGTTGCCTTGTATTGTTCTTTTTTACTACTTTTCTTTAATGCCTGTCTTACATAAAGCTTCTTCCATAAATCCTTTATAATTGCACTTTCAATCTTTGGTCATTTTTTTTGCAACAAGGTGGTGATCTGCATCTGCCACTTCGTAACCTTCATCTCAAACCTTCATCTCAGTATCCTCATCTCTGATAAGAAAATAGTGAAGATGGGACTTGAATTTATTCAATGCATTTCATGTGAGGTCCTGAATTGCCTTGATTACTTGAAGTGTACTAGTCGCTGTAATGGTGTAGAGAAATGCATAATGTGCACAACAAATTAGAATAACTGGGTTAGTTGGTCAGGACCAAGGCTGTTCTAGGGAGAGCTGATCACAGTCTTCAAAAACCTTTGGGCGATGACATATGGGGCGATAACCCCTTCTCATCTATCATCAATGCAAAAAGAACGGCAGTCAGTGTCACTGAAATTGAGGCTATCTGGTTGAGTTATTGTTGTTTCTCAACCACTGTTTCTATCAGTCCATCACAGAGACCAGACTTCCCACCACTGACTCCATCTATATTTCACACTGCCTCGGAAAAGCAGCCATCTAAATCTAAGCCTTGTCCCAATTCTCCTCTCCCCGCTCCTATCGGGCAGAAGATACAGAAGCTTGAAAGTGCGCACCATAAGACTCCGCAACAGTTTATTTTCCTTTGTTATCAGGCACCTTGATGGTCCTTCCATAAGCTAGTGCACTGTCCGATTCACCTGTACCCCATTGCTGACATTGAACTTTTTCCATGGAACTGGTGCACTACAATGCTGAGAACTATATTCTGCACTCTGTTTCTTTCTCTTTGCTGCGTTGTATTTGAGTTTGACTTGATTGTACTTATGTGCGGTCTTAACTCATCTGATTGGATAGCATTGCAAAACAAAGGTTTTAACTGTACCACGCTGAATGTGACAATAATAAATCTAAAGCTAACCCTATCAGTAATGCAAATGTCAAAACTCTGGTCGGTCAAAATATTCAAAGACAATATTGGGGAAATAGGAAGGCTTGAGAATAATTGGTTTGGAGTCTCTAGATGTAAAAAGTGAGATGTGAAGAAAACCTTTCTTTGATTGTGTTCAAGAAGGAACTGCAGATGCTGGAAGATCGAAGGTACACAAAAATGCTGGAGAAACTCAGCGGGTGCAGCAGCATCTATGGAGCAAAGGAAATGGGTGACGTTTCAGGCCAAAACCCTTGTTCAGACTGATGGGGGGTGGGGGGAGAAGGAAGGAAAAAGGAAGGAGGAGGAGCCCGAGGGCGGGGGGATGAGAGGAGACAGCGCGAGGGTTAAGGAAGGGGAGGAGACAGCAAGGGCTAGCAAAATTGGGAGAATTCAATGTTCATGCCATCCGGACGCAAGCAACCCAGGCAGAATATGAGGTGCTGTTCCTCCAATTTCCGGTGGCTCACTCTGGCAATGGAGGAGACCCAGGACAGAGAGGTCGGATTGGGAACTTTGATTGTGTTTGGATAGGGAAAAGTGAATGTGGAAAAGGCAGATCCACTTAGTTGGGAATGAAAGACTGATAGCGAATGCTGTTGTGAGCACTAATGGCTGTAAAGATCACAAAATACGAAGAAGAATGGCCTTAATTTGTTTTGGGTGCCATGGCTGATATAGAAACTGGGAAAGGTTTAAACACAGAATCTGTGCGTAGGGATTTGGTAAAGAAAAATTGGAAATGGATACATGTTTTATGTAGGTACAGGTGCACAACCTTTTATCCAAAAGCCTTGGGACCAGACACTTTTCGTAATTCGGATTTTTTCGGCTTTCGGATTGGAAGATTTTTATCGTAGATTTTAACGGCTGGCTCAGTGGTAGAGTGCTCGGCTCATATCCGCAAGGTCTCGAGTTTGCGTCTCGATCCCGGCAGTTACTCGATCGCGAGTTTGAGTCTTCAATGTAGTTTTTTCTTGCAGAATAGGAGAGAATAGGGAGGGTTAGGCTGGGATCATTCTCTGCGAGATGATCTTGGTGCGGGAGACAAGTGTAGGAGAGGTGTACTGACTGTGTGGGCAGAACTTTGGAAGTGATTGCCCACCATTCTCAAAAGCCACTGTGTCTCCCTGTCCCTCCAACTCCAGAGGAATCCGCTCCCCGATGGGCTGCTACGGCGACAAGTGGCAGTTCGCCCACAGCCTGAGCTGCGCCTCCCCAAGAACAAGACGTACCTTGCACACCATCAGTTTCTGCCCCTATGGGGAGCGTGTTCCTCTGGAGTTGGAGCGGGGCTGGGCTGCCTACAGCAGGCACCTGAGAGCCCTGGAACAATACCATCAAAGATCCTTACGAAAGATTCTGAGGTTCAGTTGGGAGGACAAACGCACCAAAATCAGCGTTTTGGAGAAACCCAACATGACCAGCATCACCACCACAATAATGCAGCACCAACTTCGATGGACTGGCCATGTCATCAGCATATCTAACACACGTCTCCCTGAACAAATCCTGAAGTCTCAATTGAAGGAAGGTCGGCGAGCCCCCAGCGGGCCAAAGAAATGCTTCAAGGACAACATCAAGAACAGTCTGACGAAATTCCACATCACATCAAGCAACTGGGAGCACATTGCACTGGACAGGCGTTCCTGGAGGAAATCTGTGCAGGAAGGAGCTGCACTTCACAAAATGGAACTACGCCGTGTCGCAGACAAAGCAACAGCACCGTAAGGAGAGAGAGAAGGGGGCTCGACGACTACCAACCATCGGCAGTCTCCACTGCCCACGTTACACCAAGGTGTGTGGATCGCAGATCGGCCTCTACAGACATTTGCAGACCCACAAGTAGACGACCCTGTGGAGAGGAGAGGACAGTCGTACTTGTTTCGAGTGACCACTGATGATGATGATTTTTTCCAGTCTTCTGGCTAGAGATACTTTGTTACAGATTTCAATCTATAGTAGAGCTCCAATAATTAGCTATCCATTTCTTAAACAATTGGGTTTCCAAGCATCTGACTTTCCGAGTCCTGTTTTTCCCAGCATCCTTTCAGCTCACCAGGTTCACTGGAAATCAATATACTACTGTGTAGCGTCTTAAAAACAAAATAAAATTAAGTTTTGGATCAACAGAATTTTACTGTGGTGGAAATGAAATTTGCTGTAAAATGTGAAAGTAGTCTTAAACTTAAACTTCCATCCATTCGTTTGCTCTGTGCTGCCCATTTTATATTGATGTTCAAAAGTTTTTATGTTTAGTTTCAAATCTTTGTTCTGCAGTTCCTCCATGTGGGCATGGAGGCACTGGTCATTTATAAACAAAACTTTTACTTTGCTTGCGTATATTGTTTTGACTAATTACTTAATGTTTCAAGTTTTGTATGTTAATTTTTAATCTGACAGGCAAGCAAGGATGACGACTATAAACACTCAAAATATAAGTTTCAAATGGGATCCAAAAAATCTGGAAATAAGGACGTTGGCAGTGGAACGTCTATTGGAGCCATTGGTCACACAGGTATGTGATTGTGGAAAAGGTTAAAAATGTCAAATTGCTCTGCTAATGGAGGGTGGGGGGAGGTTTGGTTTTGGAAAATGGTCTTGCGAAATTATTTAACTAGCTATTTGGCAGCAGTTATTCTCCTGCTTTTGACGCAGTTCTTACCTTTGTGACATTACACAAAGATAATAAACACTTCAGGATAGGTGTACTAATCTTAGCTGTTTTGGTATTTTGAATATTTAGCTAATATTTAATTGAAACTTGGAAACAAGCCGTTTAAATGGAAAATAGGTACAGGAATGGAAAAAAAAGGACAGAATTTATCCTGCTGAGCCAATATTGCCATTTATTTAGAGATATAAATCTATTTTAGAATCTGAGCTCAATTCATTTAGTTCTCATATCCCTTAGTATCAACATTATCAACTTGGTTTTTAATTTTATTTTCCTTGATTTAAAAAAAATTCGGTCATATGTATTTTGGTGATGAAGCATTTCCTGAAGTCAACCCTAAATTGTCCCAGATTTTATTAAATTAAATGCACGTGTAATTTTCCTTCCTCAGATAAATTCTGGAGCCGTCTAGAAGGAAGTAGGGGATTTAAAAAAAATCCATTCTAACCTAGTAATCATTTGAGGCATCTCCATTTCAGATCACCTGCAGAGAGGGTATTTTGGACAGTAGGTTTCGGAGTATTGCATATGTTTTTTTTATCAAGAATGAATAATCATTTTATGCTACTCATTTTGTTCAATTAGGGATTGCTTTCTTTAACCTCTTTGAACAATAACAATAGTTGTCAACATGGAAATTGAGAAATATGTTGACGTTAAATACCGTATTTCCCGGCAAGGAAGACGCTGTTTTTTACCCTAAAATAGGCCCGAAAATTTACCTGCGTCTTGGAGGTCGAAGGTTAGATTGTTAGCCAAGAAAGATTGAATGGTGGTGCTGGCTCGAAGGGCCAATTGGCCTACTCCTGAACCTATTTTCTATGTTTTATGTAATAACAAATTTCCAGAAGTTTATCCAGAATAGGAAAAGGATGATAAAACCTCTTTGTGCTGCTTTGATATGGTACCTTGTCTTGTGTAACTTGTGCATAAATATTAGCCAATGTAGTGGGATATTGATGCTTCTTGGAGGACATGACAATTTACTTGTTTTTCACCAATGTCTTTGTACGTTCTTTAAAAAAACCCCCAAAAGATGCAAATGGAAATAATCCCTTCATATGACCTTGCTGTCCATACCCCCCCCCCCCCCCCCCCCCCCCCCCCCCCCCCATCCAATTATCTAATTTCCTGCTGAATGATTGCTTGAGTCATTTACTACTTAATGTTGCAAACGTCTGGACTTCCTTGATCCTGACAGCCCCACCAACTCCTATTCATGGGAATATGCTCGATCTTCGAGAAATCTTATTATCCCTCCTAGTTCCATGTAACCTATTCGATCTTACGCCCATCGTGATTCTCCTCGCTCACTGCACGAAAAGTAATTTACAGCAGCCAATGAGCCTATCATGTAGCATGTTTTTGGGATGTGGGTGAAAGCTGGAACACCTGAGGGAAATCAAAGTAGCCATGGGGAAAATGTGTAAACTACATTCAGCAATGATGATCAAGAGCAAACCTGGGTTGCTGGAGTTGAGAAGTAGCAGTGCTATCAACTGACCCAGTGCACAATGCTATTCAAATGCTCTCCAGGCTCTGCTCCATTGGCTTATGGTCACTCAAACATAGTGCAAGTCCTGATCACCAATCAATACATCCTTGCCGACTGGTTGCCTTTTGTGTTTAAGTTCCTGTCTCTTGCATCTGTACATCCCTACCATTAATCTGAGGTCCCTGTTCATTCATCTCTTTTTTTTGCACCAATGCATTCCTTTTAACTGCAACTATACACTGGCATATCTGCTTTAAGTTAAAACCAAGCCCTACGTCACCCATGAACATTGATGTTATGCAAATGCAAGTTCTGTCTACAGATCTTATAGCATTTATGAAGATTTTAAGATAAATTTTACTTTTCAGGTGACTACCTTGGTTAATACCAGTAACAGAGGACCATCTAACAAAAAGAAGGGACGTTCTAAGAAAGCACATGTTTTGGCTGCCTCTGTGGAACAAGCAACTCAGAATTTTTTGGAGAAGGGTGAGAAAATTGCTCTCGAGAGCCAATATCTGAAAGAAGAACTGACAGCAGCTGTGGAGGATGTACGTAAACAAGGTGCGTGTAACTATCCTGGTTTTAAAAAAATGTTGCACGTGCATCCTTAGGCATTTGTGCTATATTTTTGCTGAATGACGCCATGCTGGCTAAGGTTTTTCTCCAATATTGTTGTATTCGCAGTGCATTCGTTCAACCTTGCTAAGACCATTGATACTTTGCCCAATAAGGGCTGAGAATAAAGATATTAGGTGGCCCACTTGGTACATGAGAAAACGTGCTTAAATCTTAAATCATATTACTTTTCTTTACCTCTTGTGGTTTAAGAAATGACGACCTCTGCTACCAAAAGCAAGAAATTAAAGTCTTGCTTTGCTTCTGAACGTGGACTTTTGCAGGTCTGGTACTTTTTTGTCCAGACGAGCACCACTTGCAAATAGCCTTTCCATGAGTGGCAGCAAGGCCATGCACAACATGGTTTCATAAAAATGTAATCACCCATGATGTTGGTGGAGGGAGCAAAGTCTTGGACAGTGACTTGGGCAACGATGGACTTCCCTGATTCTCAAATGGTATTGTTATTGAGATACCGTGAAAAAATATATTTTATGTTATCCAGGCAAATCTCCCTGTATATGTGTACAATTAAACCAGACATTGCTACAACAGTTAGTGGAAAAAGAGAAAGGTACACCTCTGGCCCATTGCAGTCAATGTACTTTGTGGAACTGGTGTGCTACAATGCTGAGAACTATATTCTGCCCTCCATCTTCCCCTTTGTCTTATCTATTGTCCTTGAGTTTTGACGATTGTATTTATGTATAGTACTATCTGATCTATAGTATTATCTTGTGGAATAGAACACAAAACAAAGCTTTTCACTGTACCTCCATATACGTGACAATAATAAACCTAAGCCGTTGGAATAGTGAGTAACTTGGAGTGAAACCTGCTTTTACACTGTGTTCTTGGTGGTAAAAGTTATATATTTGGAAACTTAAATGGAAATCAAAGTTGTGCAATCATCAGTGAATATCTTCAGTTCTAATTTTTGATGGAAGAAAGGAATTTATATCCGGTGAAGATGATTGACCTTGGGGCATTCCCTAAATCGGAACCATCATCTGTTCGTGAAGGGTATGGTTCTAATCTTTTGTAGTTTCCTTGTTATACTGATTGGCTTCTGCTTTACAAGGGCTTGAAGTCACGGGCAGTCTTGCTTTGCCTGTGGAATTCATCTCCTTGATGCATATTTGGACCACACATTAAAGCGGTGATGAATTATGTACCTGAAATGGTTCCTAGTGAAGCACCAAGTTGTATGTTGTTGGATGAGAATAAGTGATATTTGATAGCACCGTCAACATCTTCCACTGGTGATTAAACATAGATTATGTAGTTATTAGCTGGATTGGATTTGTTATTTTACTGAACATATACCTGGGCAATTTTTCACATTGGAAATCAATTAAAGCTTGGGAGTTTCAACATCGTTGAAATGAAAAAAAAAACTAATTTCAAATCTGGAATTTTCTTAATATTTGTCCCTCCTACCGATTCCTGTCTACTTCAGGGAATGGACGTTCTCTATAGTACATGAGAACTAAGAGTGGTTCACCAGACCGTATGTGTTGGGAATGATGATGATTTATGTTCTGTGATGAGACTTTATGCAATCTAATGTTAATTTGTCATTTGCAAAATCCTGCAATGGGCAGTCAGCAATTTGAAGGCCTTGTTTCCTGATGCCAATGCTAGTAGTTCAGTACCATGTTAAATCAATATAGATTGATTGAAAAAACAAATGCCAGAAACACTCAATAGGTCAGTCAATATTTATGGAGGCAGTCAATGTTTTGGGTCAATAACCCTTCACTAGTAATGGTTGTGAGAATTCAAGCATGTTTTAAGTTGTAAGTTTTTAACACCTGCACTAAGTATAATATGATGTGTATTCTACCGAGTTGTAAGAAATGCTTTCTAGTTTTGTTACTCATTGTAAATTAGATTTTGTTCATTATTGCACATTGGTAGTGAATTGCAGTAAAAAAATATGGAACTGTTTTGATAATTAGTTTAGGTATGGCGGTGTACTAGTTATCTTAATGGACGAGCAGTCAGAATTCTGGTGTGAATTAACTAAAGAAGCTGAAGTTCAAGTAACTAAATCTGTAATTAAAGAGTCTCTCAATCGCAGTGGCAGTGTCCATGAATATTGTAATACCCAATCTGGCAAATTTACGTCCTGTAAAGAGGGCTGGTATCCTTAACGGGTCTGGTCTTTGTGACTTTAGATCACCACTGCAGTTAACTTTATAATGCTGCCTCCAGTTTGGGGTCTATTGTGGATGCACAATAAATGGCAACACTAGTACTGAAAGCCCCAGCTACATGTCTTGATAGATTTAGTTTTTGAGCAATTTTTTTTGTGTTGATTGGGCAATCATACAATGTGAACATTTTGTATTGAATTACTGAAGGTAAGAAAATTTGAACATTCTGATAACATCATTTCTTAAAACACATTCCTGATTTGAAAATAAACTATTTTAGTATATAATTTTATAAAGTATCTGACATTGTGTTCAGAATAAAATTATGCCTTTGACTCATAGTTTATGACCAAGCCAGCAAATAGTAGATAGCATAAGATACAGTTCTTGATATGGTTTGTTATGAAATTTTACACATTGCAGACACATACTGTATTTCTCGGCAATGAAGACGCACCACCATTTTCAGTTGCTAAATTTTGAAAAAAGGCTGGTGAGGCAGGATCAAGTGTTTGGTTTTGTGCAGGGGTCGGCAGCCTTTTTTGCATAGGGGCCAGGACCCATGTTTGTGAGCGGATGGCGATCTGCAGTTTCCAGATCGCCTGCGTGCCCGGGGACTGGCTGTTGTTCCCAGATCCCTCGCATCCCTGGGACTGGCTGCTGTTCCCAGATCTCTCGCTTCCCAGGGACTAGCTGTAGTTCCCAGGTCGTCTGCGAGGCCCGGGACTAGCTGCAGTTAGCAGGTCGCCTCCCCCGGGATTGGCTGTAGTTTCCTGGTTGATTGCGAGCACCCGGGACTGGCTGTAATGCCCAGGTCACCTGCGAGCCCTGGGACTAGCTGCAGTTCCCAGGTCGCCTGCCCCGGGACTGGCTGTAATTCCCAGGTCGCCTGCGAGCCCCAGGACTAGCTGCAGTTCCCGGTTCGCCAGTGACTCCCGGGTCTAACTGCAGTTCCGCTGTCCGGACCCGAGCTACTGAGTGAGTTGCTGATATGATCCCCGACCCCTTCCTTCTCAACGCTTGCCTTCACCACAACTTTACACCTGCCGGCCTAGCCGCACTGACCCGGTCCAGACTCCCCACACGCTGTGGAAGGAACTCTTTTCCCCCCCAGCGGTGTTGTCCTTTTGCAGTCGCTGTTCTATTGTTCTATGGGATAGCCAAGTCTATCTTTCTTGGCTAACAATCTAATCTTTGGCCTCCAAGGCGCAGGTAAATTTTCAAGCCTTATTTTAGGGTAAAAAAATAGCGTCTTCGTTGCTGCAAATACAGTAACTAATGAGGGAGGTGCTACGATCATGAGGCCTACCTGCTCTAGTGTATGCCAATCAATCAGCCTGCCATCTCTTGTGGAAAATACATTTTCTTTCCAGTTTTAACATTTAACTTGTTTCTCACCCAATTCCTGGGATGGATCTAACTGGCATTCACTACTTGCAACCAGTAGTTTTCCATTCCAGTTTAAAAACACCATTCCATGTTATCAGGTTGTTGCTTTCATTGTAATTGATAAATGGTAATGCACTAGAATGACTTTAATTGAAGCAAGTGGTATAATGCACAACATTGGAGGGTAGCTAATGTTATCCCACTTTTAAAGAAAGGCAGGAGAGAGAAAACTGAATTATAGACCAGTTAGCCTGACATCGGTGGTGAGGAAGATGCTGGAGTCAATCATAAAAGATGAAAGAGCGGCACATTTGGATAGCAGTAACAGGATCGGTCCGAGTCAGCATGGATTTACGAAGGGGAAATGATGCTTGACTAATCTTCTGGAATTTTTTGAGGATGTAACTCGGAAAATGGAAAAGGGAGAACCAGTGGGTGTAGTGTACCTGGACTTTCAGAAAGCATTTGATAAGGTCCCACATAGGAGATTAGTGGGCAAAATTAGGGCAATATGGTACTGGGGGTAGAGTGCTGACATGGATAGAAAATTGGTTGGCAGACAGGAAACAAAGAGTAGGGATTAACGGGTCCCTTTCAGAATAGCAGGTTGTAAAGAACGTGAATGGCATGTTGGCCTTCATAACAAGAGGAGTTGAGTATAGGAGCAAAGTGGTCCTTCTACAGTTGTACAGGGCCCTTGTGAAACCACACCTGGAGTATTGTGTGCAGTTTTGGCCCCTTAATTTGAGGAAGGACATTCTTGCTATTGAGGGAGTGCAACATAGGTTTGCAAGGTTAATTCCTGGGATGGTGAGACTGTCGTATGCTGAGAGAATGAAGTGGCTGGGCTTGTATACTTTGGAATTTAGAAGGATGAGAGGATATCTGATTGAAACATAAGATCATAAAGGGTTTGGACACGCTAGAGGCAGGAAACATGTTCCCGATGTTGGGAGAGTCCAGAACCAGGGGCCATAGTTTAAGAATAAGGGGTAATCCATTTAGAACCGAGATGAGGAATCACTTTTTTACACAGAGAGTTGTGAGTCTGTGGCATTCTCTGCCGGAGGGCAGTGGAGGCCGGTTCTCTGGATACTTTCAAGAGAGAGCTCGATAGGGCTCCTAAAGTGGCTTGAAGGGCTGAATGGCCTACTCCTGCGTCTATTGTCTATAATTTGCACAATATCTAAATTGTATCAAAAGCAATTTCAAAAGTGTCTGGTCACTTCTGACTTAATATTTGTTGTACAACTTACCAGCCAGCTTTTCTTAATTTTTTAAAAGTGATAATCCTGGCCAGGGAGATTTGTTTCCCTTGTATTCATTCATTTAGGCAAACCAGGCTTGGATTTACTGCCTTGTTCAGTAAAGGAGCTAGCCATGATCTTGCAAGTCTTCTCCTGTAGACGTTAGTTGAAATAGTTGGCTTCAGTTCAATTGCAGTAATGAACAAAATGTGATTGTTAAATGAGTCATTTCGCAACTCATGTTGCACTAGGTGAAACTCTGTTATCTGGTAAAGTGGGTGAGGATGTCTTGTGTTTTCCATAAAAGGTAAAATAAAGCTTGTGGAATTTGTAGCTGAGTCATCTCCTTGTTGTGGAATTCTACTGGCAAGCAGCCATTTGTTATCATTTAAAAAAAAATTCTAATCTTTACCAAAGTACATATTTTGATACAATCACCTTTTTTCGTTATAGTGTGTCTATTTTTTTAATCTGCGTCACAAAATTAACTTTCCAATGTATTTTTATTGTTTTTTTTTAATCTTTGTCGCACTATATACAGTACATATCGTATTTCCTGGCGTCGAAGACGCACCCCCACTTTGAGTCGCTAAATTTTCAAAAAAAGACAGGTGGGACAGGATCAAGGGTTTGATTTAGTCAGTAGAAAGGAAGATGTGAAACTCCTTCAAGGAGGCAATGAGGACTGGGGAGCCTCCATCTTCGCCTGTCCCACAATGCGCTGTGCAGTTCAGGTCTGACGGATGGCGACTTCCTGGCTCATGGAGATCACATAAGGGGGGGAGAGAGAGAGAGCCCGGGACGGAGCAGCCAGCCTTCTGCCCAGTAGCTACCGGCCAATGATCACCTTCACCAGTTGCGCCTGTGCCAAAGGACACAATGGCTGACAGGCGGGCAGTAGGCACTGAGGTGGTGACCGGGTCCGCTCGCAGCCACCCGAGCAACTTCCCTGCCCGAGCAACAGTGAGTCAGTGAGTGAGTTGCTGGCATGATCCCCGACCACCTCCTTCTCAACGCTCCTGCCCTCCCCGCAACTTTACCCCTGGCGGCCCAGCCAAGTTTGCTACTTTGTGCAACCCAGGCCGTGCTGACCCGGGCCAGACACCCCACAGGCTGTGGAAAGGAACTCTGCGCCCCCCCCAGCGGCACTGTCCTTTTACAGCCGTTTCCCACTTCACACAGTTCCAGGGTCGAAGGCGTGGCACGTTCTGCAGAGCAGTGCTACGAGAGTGGCATTGCTCGGCCAACTCCAAGTCTCTTTCTTGGCTAACAACCTAACCTTCGGCCTCAAAGACGCAGGTACATTTTCGGGACTAATTTCAGGGTAATAAATCGCGTCTTTGACGACCGGAAATATGGTAGCTACATTTAATGAATACTAGACCAAGTGCGACGTGTTGGTCCCTATCACACAGGAGGGCTGGTCCCCGAACGCAATATTCCACCACTCACCCAACTGCGCAGGCGCGGCTGACGGGTTCCGGTTGTGACGCTAGAGATCCCCGTTGTGACGTGAGACATGGCAACCCTCCCCAAGTGCACCTCGCCATCACTCTTCCTACCCCTATCCTCTGTATTCCCTCATCCCCAGTACTTTCTTCCCCTCTTCACCCTCCCTCTTTCCACTCTCCTCCTCCCCTACCCAACTCCCTCCCTCGCCTCTCCATCCCTGTCCTTTACCCTACCCTCAGTCACTCCCTGCCTCCCTCCAGAACACCTCTCCTCTCCCTACCACCCTCTATGTCATAGTGAGGTGGAAGGTGCTGTGTTTTTTTAATGTAAATGAGATCCCATTGTGGGCTGTAACACTGCTGATGGACAGTTTATATAAATGAGATCCCATTGTGACATCATACGCTGCTAACTGCCAGTGCAGATGGAGACATTTTTGTCACTGGGGGTTTGTAAATTTTAAAATATGAATAACTTGTAAAATATACCATCAATCTGAACAAAACGTGATACAACACACCACATGACAATGGCGAGAAAGGGGGTTGAAAATTGTAACGCTATTCTGTACCGTTGTGGCGTAATTTCAGGACATCACAGACAGACAGACATAGAAACAAACAAGATGATAGTTTTAGTATAGAACCCCTGTCTCACGGTGCGAGTCCACCCACGAGTGATCCCCAGTTTAAAACAAATCAAACTTGTGGTAATCACGTAGAATTAACGTAGCGGGAACGTCGGAACTCGTAACGCTAACGGCAGGTACTCGGGAAACTTGTTAACTCGTGAAAATCTTTCAACATGAAAGATTTCCACGAGTCAAATTTACTCTTGAAGTAAAAATTTTAAACTTTTAAACTCGTTGTAAGAACGTAGTAGCCTGTTAGTTTACCGTAGTGACTCGTGAGTCTACCATGGGCACTCTTTAACTCAGCGGGCCAGGCAGCATCTCTGGAGAGAAGGAATGGATGACGGGATGACGTTTCCAAAATTCTGCTGCTTCTTTGTGTTACTCCAGCACTGTGTGTTTACTTTTTGTCAACCAGCATCTGCCCTTTCTTGAGTATGACATTATTTGTATCTGTGGCAGTTGATTGTCACTCCCTTCAGTTTCCCAGTGGGTCGGGACGGGACTGGAGTTGGGAGGGAAAGGGGGGGGGAGGGCGGGGGCGGTTGGGGGGACTTAGTATGGGAGATACATGTAGGAGAGGTATACTGACTGTGTGGGCAGACACTTTGGTAGTGATTGCCCATGAGGTTCACTGTGATGCTCCTGAGGAACCCCCCCCCCCCCCCCATCCTCCCCCCACCACCCCCCCCCCCCCCCCCCCCCCTCTTTAGCGGCTCTCCGGCGACGCAGCCATTCCCGCCCATTGGGTTCCCATTGTGATGTAGAACACGCAGGCATTACTGCACAGGCACGGCTGACGGGCACGGCAAGTGGAAAAGGTATTAAAGCTTAAAATGTGAACAACTCTTATAATTTAACAACAATATAAATGTTAAAGAGATTTATTCAGTTCAGTTCTTTCTTGTGTCGCTTGTTGCATTCTGCAGCTGGGGGAGGGGGACAGCTTCAGGTGGGGACTGGGGGGGGAGGATTTCTGCAGGGCTGGTATGGGTGTTGTGGGCCGAAGGGACTTTTCTTGTGCTCGTACACATGTTGTGGGCCAGAGGGTCTGATTTCCAGAGGGCTAGTATGACATTGTGGGCCGAGTGAACATTTCTTGTTCCGTCAGGTGGGGGCCGGTGGGAGTGTCCTGTAGCCAGGGACGGGGACGACTTCAGGCGGGGACCATTCTGTATCCGGGGGAGGGGGGTGGCTTCTGGCCAGAGCATTCTGTAGCCGGTGGAGGGGGGCGATTCAGGCGGGGGGCTGGTGGGAAGTGTTCTGTAGCCAGGGGACGTGGACTGCTTCAGGCGGGGAATATTCTGTATCCGGGGGAGGCGGGTGGCTTCTGGCGGGAGCGTTCTGTAGCCGTGGGAGGGGGATGGCTTCAGGCAGCCGGTGGGGGGTGGGGGAGCGCTGCTGTGGCCTCCCTCTGTCGCTGTGTAAAAGTTCACTTAAAAAGATATACAAAGTACAAATTCTTAAGACCATACAAAGCTTTAATTTAACGTCTGATGAATGTGGACCTAGAGACCCAGAAGGAACAGTTTTACGTCTGAATTTCCAGCAGCACACACAAAGAAATACCAGAAAACCGACGTTTATGTACCTACAGCCATAAAACCAATTGCATGATGTAATGCACATTCAACCATCAGCCACCTCCAAATATGGATTTGTTTTCACTCTGCCAAAAGCCAGTCTTCCCAATGGCATCCTCTGGCCCCTTCTTATCTGATTAACCTCTTCAACACATTAAGAAATAGTTAACGGCAACATGATCTCATAACTAGTCACTGCCTTTAGGTCTCAATAAATTCAATGGACTGCAGAGAAAGCGCCCATGGGTTGAACTAGAGAGCTGCACTTGTCGAGAGTGTAGATATAATGGGCAGAATGGTGGTTCCTTGAGATGTAACCTATAATTTGACATTGCTTTAGGACATGTGAAATACTTTCATGGATAAGGTTTGGAGCACAGTTAAACTGGGTGAATGCACTAAGTAATTTGCACACATGGCTCCATCTTGACTGACATGGTATTGTTGGTTATCAGTTCGAACATTCTGTGTTTTGATTTTGTTGTTTTTGTTAAAAAAACATTCTTATATTTCAAATAATATTCCAACTTCTAAACTTTCACTTTCAACTTCATAAAATGCAGGTGAAGCAATGAGGAGTGCTTCCTCTGAATTCGCAGAGGATCCGTGTTCTGCTATGAAGCGAGGCAATATGGTTCGGGCTGCACGCGCATTGCTGTCTGCTGTTACTCGCCTTCTCATCCTGGCTGACATGGCAGATGTTTACAAGCTTCTTGTACAGCTGAAAGTTGTAAGTTCTGTGCTGTATTTTCCCAACTGAATCAGAACTTTCTAATCTTGGTTTAAAATTATATTGCTTTAAAATTGAAATATGCATTAAATATTTGCCTAATGCAGTAATATGGCAACTGTTCTGATGTGTCTGCTGGCAGAGAAAGAATAATACAGTTCGGGGACACTTCAGAGATACTACAGTTCAACTGATCAGTAGTCACTGTTTTTCAAAAGGGCAGTCTTAATACTAGTTCATTCAGTTAGCTCGGTTTATGAGTTTTTATTAGACTCCCTTTAAGTGCAGGGTGTGCCCTGGTTTGTTTTTGGCATCTTGCTTTGGAGAGGATAAGGCTATAATTGCAATTCTTAGCTTCTGCTAAAGTACATAGAATAAAACAGGAGCAAAAAAAATATTTAACTATTCGAGGACCCGTGTCATTTGCTGATAGCCTGCATTTAGAGTTGTGCAGTCAGTCAGGACCTTTGACCTACTCTGTCCAAAGCTGACCATCAAGTACATGTCTGTATAATTCCATTTACCAACATTTGGTCTATAGTCTTCTATGCTTTAGCAATACTATTAAAATGTAAGAGAGGCTGCCTCCATTATTTACCAAGATCCTTCTGGGTAAAAAATAAATCTTCCTTGGGTCCCTCATTCAAAACTTATGTCCTCTAGTTTTACACTGATATGGAAAAGAAATTCCTATGATCCATTCTATCTATGTTGCTTTTAATTTGTAATATCAGGTCTCTCCGCAGCCTTCATTGCTACAAGGAAAATAAGCCCTGCCTACTCTGTCTTTCCACAAACCTGAAACATTTCAAACCAGGTAACATTCTGATGAATCTCCTCCGCATGATTTCCAGTGCAATCACACCCTCACTATCATGTAACATACAGTTCACCAGCTAGGTTCTAATCTACGCTTTATAAAATTGTACCTTCCATGCTATTGTATTCTATTCTCTAGTTAATCAAGGCAAGTATGCCTTCATCTTATTTGCTTGTTTGCTAAATAGGCCTTTGTTCCTCAGCACTCCTTGGAGTCCTTCCATTCATTTGTATATTCTACCATTATTAGTCTTCAAAATTCAGAATTCCATTTGTCAGTGTTCTCATTTTACCAATTAATAAATATAAAGTAACCCAAGATTATCATCATCATTTTTAAGAGCACTGATTTTGACCGTCTGCAAATCAACTTATCATGCCTCCTGCCTTTGTATATAAATCATTAATCTATATAATAAACATTAAGGTTTCCAGCATTGATTCCTATAGTACACCACAGGCATCTATACAAAAAAAAAAGCCTCTGTCATTACTCTCTCCCTGCTCCGCCCGAGCCAGTTTTGGGTCCAGTTTGCCAACTTTGGATCCCACGATAAGACACGGGGTCAAATCTTTTCGGCCATTCTCCCATATGGCATCCTGTTAAAGGCCTTGCTAGAGTGCATATTAGCTACATGAGCTGTAGTGTCCTTATCAATACATTTTATTAACAATACTTAAAAATTGGTCAAACAGGATATGTGATTGTTCTAAACTGAATTTAGACAATAGACAATAATGTAACTTTTTGAAATAAAAGTAGTGTATATAACCTTGGAAGGGTTACGGTTAGTGATTTTTTTTTTGCATTTGTGTACAACATGGAAATTACAAAATCTTTCTTACTTCGTATTATACAAATGACCATATCAAGAAGCGTTGCATTATCTACCAAAATGATTACATTAGCTGTTTATCCAAATTCAGACTTTGTAGCAGTACTGATATTAAAAAATAAATTCTGAGGGAACAGATAGTGTATGCTACTTTTTGGCAAGTTTCCAGTATTTTACTCAATTTTCAATTACCACAAATCCCACAATGACAACCTATAAATGTAATGATGATATTAATGTAGTAAAGTCGGTTCCATGTGTGATTTCAAACTGCTGTTCAATTTTTCATGCTTTGTTGTGTTTGGGAAAGAAAAATAATGCAAAAGAGTGTTAATTTCCATAATCTTTTGTGTTTTGGTGTCATGCAGAGTAGGGAAAGGATGAGTTGTCAGATACTTTTGGGAGGATTGCTCTTGGAATGTATTTTATGGCACTTCACAAAAAAGGCCATGGTGTCAATCTTTTTATTTTATCCATGTTAATCTCAGTGTGCAGGAATAATCTGACACACTCCACCAAGCAAATCTGCAGTTTATATGGTACTTAATCAGTAATATTTTGCGCCACTGAGGAGAAATACTATGATTTTAATGCATATTTATTCTTCAATGTGTTACTTGACAAAGGAAGATTTAAGTCGATGACTGATTATCAGATAAACTAGAATATAAGGATGGTACCCAGTGAATTGCCATGCATAGTAGATTGCAGTAGACTTGGGAACATGATTCATCCAGTGTATATACTTTCTTGTTTACAAATTATGTACTGCATTGCCTTATTTTGTTTTTTTAGACATTTTGGTAATTAGTTTGGTTTTCCAGGTTGAAGAAACTCTTGTAAAAGTGAGAAATGCAAACAATGAGCAAGAGCTTGGGATACATTTTAAAGCATTAAAACCAGAGGTGAACAAGCTGAATCTAATGGCTGCCAAAAGACAACAGGTAAGCACCATAAATTTGAGTGTTAAAAATAATTATTTTCAAGACAACAGAAGTGGAATTAGAGAACACTTCTCTCATTCAGCTCAAATAACAGCAATGGTAAACATGCTATACCAAAGTTGTTTAGAAATTGCAGAAGTATGGTTATGATGCTGTGATTGCTCTCATTTCAATATTTATTTGTTTTTGAAAAAATGTCATTTAACCCTTGTTGTTTTGAAATTTGTACTCTTGTACATAATCCATTTACTATTTGTTCAGGAGATTTGATTTATCTGTGTTGTCTGACGTTTCAACAATATGCTTGTACAGTAAACATTCAGTTTAACGGAACTCTTTATAACGGGTTTCGGTTAGAGCAGACAACCCGGCTGATGCTGCTTGCGGCACATCCCTGGCTACTTACAGCCCCGGCCTCCGACACCATCGCAAGGTGCACGCAAGGTGCACCAATGAGCCCGTCACCAACCGCACCGTCCAGTTGATGCTTCTGCTGCTGCGGCTCGCATTGTAGCCCCTGGGGATAACACTTTATACAGGCCGACGCTACCGACAGGATCCACTGAGTCACTGTGGCGCTCCTCTCCCCCCTCCCCCCCCACCACCAGCTGTGGCTTCTTCCTGTTGTCCATCACTTTGTTTGTTCCTGGCTCTGCTGTCTCTGCTTCCTCTTGTTCTGCCAACTTGGCCTCTTTCTTCCCCATTGTCCCCTCCCTCTAGCACCACCTTCTCCCTGGGATCGCTGACATACTCCACCTTGGAAGATGTCAGCGACTGCTGGGGAGAAGGATGAGACTGTTGCAGTGGAGTGAGGAGCGGGAAAAGCGATGGCCAACAGCATGAAGCAGCAGCTGGTTTGAGGGGAACGTGCGGTATCTAATGAAGAAGGGCTTACTGATGCAGACTAGTGGCATCGGAGCGCCTAATTTTAAGGTGAAACAACGCAAAGTAATTCAGCAAAATAATCTGTCTGAAGAATAGTCTAAGTCACCTATCCAATATCCATGGTAGAGAAAAATACTGGAGAAACTCAGCAGGTGAGGCAGCATCTATGGAGCGAAGGAAATGGGCGGCGTTTCGGGTCGAGACCCTTCTTCAGACTGATGTGAGGGTGGGGGGACGGGAAGAAGAAAGGAAGAGGCGGAGACAGTGGACTGAGGGAGAGCTGGGAAGGGGAAGAGAAAGCAGGGACTACCTGAATTTGTAGAAGTCAATGTTCATACCGCTGGGGTGTAAACAGCACAAGTGAAATATGAGATGCTGCTTCTCCAATTTACGGTGGGCCTCACTCTGGCCATGGAGGAGGCCCAGGACAGAAAGGTCTGATTTGGAATGGGAGGGGTAGTTGAAGTGCTGAGCCACCGGGAGATTAGGTTGGTTATTGCGAACTGAGCGGAGGTGTTGGGCGAAGCGATCGCCATGCCTTTGCTTGGTCTAACCGATGTAGAGCAGCTGACACCTAGAGTGGCAGATGCAATAGATGAGGTTGGAGGAGGTGCAGGTGAAACTCTGCCACACCTGGAAAGACTGCTTGGGTCCTTGAATGTAGTCAAGGGGGGAGGTAAAACGACAAGTGTAGCATTTCCTGCGGTTGCAAGGGTGTGGTGAAAACCGCTCAGCACATCATCGGTGCCCCGCTCCCTGACATGGATGCCCTACACCACAAACGGTGTCTGAGACGGGCCGGGAAAATCATCAAATCTCACCCTAACCGTGGACTATTTGCCCTCCTCCCATCAGGGAGGCGGTACAGGAGCCTCCGGTCTCGCACAAGTAGGCTGAGGAACAGCTTTTTCAATAACACCATTACACTGCTGAACTCACAGTCCCGACGCTAGCTATCTTTTATACTCTCCCATCTGTATATATTTATTTGCCTATGTACCAGTTTAATTCATCCACATTGCACATATTGTCTAACCAGTATTTTTATTTCTACTATCTTGCACTCTGACCAGATGCTAAACTGCATTTTGTTGTACCTGTACTCGTATTTGTGCAATGACAATAAAGTTGAATCAAATCAAATCAAGTGCCAGGAGAGAGGGTGGTTTGGGTGGGAAGGGGAAAATTGACTAGGGAGTTACGGAGGGAGCGGTCTCTGCGGAAAGCAGACGGGAGGAGATGGGAAGATGTGGCCAGTGGTTGGAGGTGGCGAAAATATCGGAGGATTAGTTGAATGTGATGGCTGGTAGGGTGGAAGGTGAGGATAAGGGGGACTCTGCTCTTGTTAGGAGTGGGGGGATGGGGAGTGAGAGCAGAGTTATGGAGTATTGAAGAGACCCTGGTGAGAGCCTCATCTATAGTAGAAGAGGGGAACCTCTGTTCCCTGAAGAATGAGAACATCTCAGATGACCTGGTTTGGAACACCTCATCCTGGGTGCAGGTGCGGTGTAGACGGAGGAATTGGGACTAGGGTATGGAGTCCTTGCAGGAAGCAGGGTGCGAAGAAGTGTAGTTCAGATAGCCATGGGAGTCAGTGGGTTCATAGTAGATGTCAGTCAGTAGTCTTATCACCTGCGATGGAGATAGTGAGGTCTAGAAATGGCAAGGAAATGTCAGAAATGGTCCAGGTGTATTTGAGTGCCGGATGAAAGTTAGTGGTGAAATGGATGAAGTCAGTGAGTTGTGTATGGGTGCAGGAGGTGGTAGAGTTCGGGGATAGGGCCATGGTACGCCTCAAACAAAGATTGTTCAACGTACCCTACAAAGAGGTAGGCATAGCTTGGGCCCATGCGCGTACCAATAGCTACGCCTTGTATTTGGAAGAATTCAGAGGAGTCAAATGAAAAGTTGTTACGGTAAGGAGCAGCTCTGCGGAGGAGAGTATCAGTAGACAGGGATTGGTTGGTTCTCCAGTCGAGGAAGAAACGGAGGGCATTAAGACTCTCCTGGTGGAGGATGGAGGTATAGAGTGTCACCAGCGATGCTGCCTGACCAGCTAGGTTTCTCTAGCACTTTGTTCATTTTGTGTATTAACCATCATCTGCAGTTGAAACAACTGCATACAATGATAATACCTTACTCAGTTAGTGTGGACAATCGGCAATAACTGACACCATCTACTCCCCAAAGTCCGTTATAACGATGGTTTACTGTATTCTGAAATGGCCCTCGTCTCTTGTAAAATACTTTTAAAATGTTTTGTTCGTAGAGAAGTTGAGAGAAAGATGGCAAAATCTAGTCAGCTGAAGCATATTGTGTACAGGGTGGGAGATGGTTATAAATCAATAAAAGCAATATTGATGCCAGTACACACACATTTTGATCAAAATAAAATCAAAAAAAGTTGACTGTCTGTGAAAAGTATAGAAGTAAAACATCACAACCATCTATTAATAAACTTTGGAGTCTTGATGCAAATTTAAATAAATGTTTGTATTTTTTTAAAGGAATTGAAGGATATTCATCACAGAGATCAAATGGCCGCTGCACGAGGAGTTTTGCAGAGGAATGTCCCTCTGCTGTATACTGCTTCACATGCTTGTCTCCTGCACCCAGATGTAGCTGCTTACAAAGCCAACAGGGATCTGATCTATAAACAGTTAACACAGGCTGTTACTGGGATATCAAATGCAGCCCAAGCAACCACATCAGAGGATGCCAACCTAGGGCAGCAAAGTAGTGCTGGAGAACTGGAGGATGCCCTGAATCGATTTGATGTAAGCACATATAACTATTTTCAAATAAACATGGTCATGAAAGTTAAGAAATTCCATTTAGATAACACAGCTCATTTACAGATTTTTGTTGCTTATCTATGATTATACGAACTTGATTGCAGTTTATGCTTGTTGCTTGTCAATAAACAAATTGTAACTGCAATGAAAATAGTGTGAGGAAGGGGAGAAGAGGGGGGTGGGGGAAGATGAGGAGGAGTGCAAGTGGAGATTCCTAAATATTAGTGATATATTTTAATTGGGTTGTCCAGTTCATAATATGCATGACACTTCTCTAATTTGGCATGTAAACTGATACTGGTTACTTTATGCAAGACTGATTTTTTTTTTTCATCAACTTAGATCCGTTTCAGTGCAATGACATTGAACACCATGCGCTGGAGTAACTCAGCGGATCAAGCAACATCTTTGGAGGACATTGATAGACGATGTTTCTGGTCGGGACCAGTCTGAGGAAGGGTCTGACTCGAAACATTGATTACCCATGTGCTCCACAGTTGTCAAACTGGCTGAGTTGCTCCAACACTATGCTCTACGGAAGATTTCAGTATCTGAAGTTCCTTAGGTCTAATCCAGCAATAGCATGCATCTTTGAAAAATACTTTTATTATTTGTAACATAGATTAAATTGAAACCACTGTTCATTCTGACGAAAATTCAATTATTCAGAGGAACATGTTGAGATGATGCTTAAAGTAACCATTTTCTATTAAAAATAAAGCTTTCCTTCTGAATGGCTCCACTCCAAACGTCATACTACTCACTATTGGCCATTCTTGGCATTGCCATCAATGCTTTAAGTCCTACTCAAGTTACTTCCCTTACCTCTATTAATCAGATTGATGTCTGTATTGATGTTACTTCCTACTCTGAAAAACTAATTTTAATTTTCCCTTCCATAGCTGACAAGGCTCCCAACTGTATCTGTTCTATTTTCCACACTTCTGTCCCTGGCTGCAGGACTCCCCCCACCAGCCCCTGCCTGAAGCCGTCCCCTGGCTACAGGACGCTCTCGCCGTCCCCCGCTTAAAGCCGTCCCCTTCCAAAGCTGCAGGATGTTTCCTTCCTTCCCCCCCCCCCCCCCCCCCCCCCCCCCCTCCCCACTGGCCCCCACCTGAAGCCGTCCCGTTACCAGCTCCAGGACGCTCTCGTTGGTCCCTGCCTAAAGCCGTCCCTGTCCACAGCTGCATGATGCTCCCCCCCCCCCCCCCCCCCCCCCCCCCACTGGACCCCACCTGATACCATCCCGTTCCGAGCTGCAGAACGCCCCCCCCCCCCCCCCCCCCCCCCCCCCCCCCCCCCGGTGCTGTTCCTCCAATTTGCGTTTGGCCTCAATCTGACAGTGGAGGAGGTCCAGGACAGAAAGGTCTGTTTGGGAATGTGAGGGGATATTTAAAGTGTTTAGCAATCGGGAGGTAGCGTAGGCTGAGGCAGACTGAGTCTGTTGTTCATCGAGACGATCGCCGAGTCTGCGCTTGGTTTCACCGATATATAGGAGTTCACACCTGGATCAGTGGATATTGTAGATGAGGTGGGAGGAGATGCAAGTGAACCTCTGCCTCGCCCGAAATGTCAGTTGGGGTCTTTGGATAGAGTATAGAGGGGAGGTATAGGGTCAGGTGTTGCATCTCTCGCTGTTGTAGGGGAAGGTACCCGGGGACGGGTTGGTTTGGGTGGGAAAGGACGAGTCGTTGACCAGGGAGTTGGGCCAATGGGCTGATAGATGAGTTTATTCTGCTTAACACCGGGGAAATGTCCGGGGAAATCTCCGCCCTGTCAGAGGTTTGCATTCCGACTCAAACTAATAATCCGACAGATCAGATGAGAAACAAGTGTTGCTCACAGTCTGAATACCTGGAAAATCATAAACAGGGAATCAGACCCACAACACCTGTACTATCCCAAGAAAACATCCTTTGGTCCACAATGCCCTACTAACCCTCTGGAAACACCCTTACCAGTCCAGCCCTGCCTGAAGTTGCCCCCCCCCTCCGCTGGCTGCAGGACGCTCCCCCCACCAGCCCTCGACAGCCCCCACTGAAGCTGTCCCCCTCCCTCGGCTGCAGGATGCCCCCCCTCCCCCCCCCCCCCCCCCCCCCCCCCCCCAACCAGCCCCCGCCTGAAGCCATCCCCCTCCCCTGGCTGCAGGATGTCTCCCCCCCCCCCCCCCCCCCACTGGCCTTGGCAGCGGCACGGGTAAGCTGGGGCAGGTGGAGGCAAATGTAGACCATGGCAGTGGTAGGCCATGGCAGCGCTTCCCCCTCTCCTGGCCGGCCCCCCGACTGCAGTACTCCCCCGTCTGCAGTACGCTCTTCCCCACCGGCCCCCGACAGCCATCACCTGAAGCCACGAGACCGACCACGACAGCGATAGGCAACGGCAAGGGTAGGCAACGGTAAGCTACAGCAGTGGTAGGCCACGGCAGCGGTTGGTCACGACTGCGCTGCCCCCTCTCCCCACAGCCCCCAACAGGCCCCGCCTGAAGCCGCTCCCCTCCCCCGGCTGCAGGACGCTCCACAACAAGAAAGGCTGGACTGAATTAATCTCATCTTTAACATTTAAATTGTTGTTTTATTTTAAGAGTTATTCACATTTTAAGCTTTAATAAATCCCTTTTCCACTTGGCCTGCCCGTCAGCTGCACCTGCGCAGTAATACCTGCGTGTTCTACGTCACAATGGGAACCCAATGGCCGGGAATGGCTACGCCGTCAAAGAGCTGCTAAGAATGGATGGGGGGAGAATGGCAAGGGGCGGAGTGGGGGGGGGGGGGGGATTTTAACAGAAGGTTTGTTCTAAAACTGTTGTAGCTGGTAGATAAACACAAAACGCTGGAATAACTCGGCGGGTCAGTCAGCATATCTGAAGAAAAGGAGTAGGTGATTAAATAAACTGGAGGTGAGAAGGCCAGAATTAATCGGACCGGCAACGGATAACCTCAGTTTTTTACATTCCTTTTTACATACATGGTCCTGTAGAACTGCAGTGAATAACATTTATATTAGTAATCTTGAACATATAAATCAATGAACCTAAATTATGTGTGTGTTCCTTGATTTATATCAGCCATGAGCATAATTTCAGACAAATTAAAGTTTGCAGGTGATGGTATAACATTTTATTGCTACTGAGATACTTATGTGAAATGTTCCGCAGAAACATGCTTGTGCTCTTCAAATAAACACGAAGTCTAAACTTTAGTGGATGCAGAGTTGAGTCATTTATTTCTTCAGTATAATTGCTCACACTGCATATGTGTGTATTGCTAATATGAAGAGCTTTTTAATGAAACGGTGCATTGTAACTGTTGCATTTTCTGGTATTTTTAATAAAGATTAATCTTTTGTAAATTATATTTTGTTTCTTTGCCCATATAGAAGCAAATAATTGTAGACCCATTGAACTTCAGTGAGGAGCGTTTTAGACCATCTCTGGAAGAACGACTCGAGAGCATCATTAGTGGAGCTGCACTAATGGCAGATTCTTCTTGTACTCGTGATGATCGACGTGAACGCATTGTGGCTGAGTGCAACGCAGTACGACAGGCTCTGCAGGATCTACTTTCTGAATATATGGGCAATGTAAGTCAAAGAAGGTTCATTTCAAGACTTCCCTGTTTTGACATTGAGGGTTTATACCAGTATTTTTTTCAAAAACATATAACTATATGAGGCCAGTAATCAAATCATTTCACAGTGCAGAGTCCAATTTAGAAATTATTGGTTTGAATTTGGGGTGGTAATGAGGGTAAAATTGTCAACATTGTTAAAACTAACAGCAGCGGCTGGACCAATATCAATTGAGTCATTTAGATAATACAAGTGTAGCATAATTTAATGATATTGAAGCTTACAGCAAGTTCCAACAAAACTAGTGCCCTCCATAATGTTTGGGACAAAGTCCCATCATTGATTTATTTTCCTCTATACTCCACAATTTGATATTTGGAATAGAAAAAATCACATGTGGTTAAAGTGCACATTGTCAGATTTTAATAAATGCCTTTTTTACACATTTTGGTTTCACCATGTAGAAATTACAGCAGTGTTTATACATAGCCCCCCCTCCCCCCCAATTTCAGGGCACCATAATGTTTGGGACACGGCAATGTCATATAAATGAAAGAATAAGGTAGACGAATATGCTGGAGAAACTCAGCGGGTGAGGCAGCATCTATGGAGCAAAGTCTGAAGAAGGGTCTCGACCCGAAACGTCACCTATCCCTTAGCTCCATAGATGCTACCTCACCCGCTGAGTTTCTACTGCGTTTATGTCTACCTTCAATTTTACCAGCATCTGCAGTTCTTTCTAAAACTGTAAATGAAAGTAGTTATGTTTAGTATTTTGTTGCATTTCCTTTGCATGAAATGCCTGCTTGAAGTCTGCGATTCATGGACTTCACCAGTTGCTGGGTGTCTTCTTGGATGATGCTCTGCCAGGCCTGTATTGCAGACACCTCTAGCTTGTGCTTATTTTGGGAGCATGTCCCCTTCAATTTTCTCTTCAGCATAAAAAAGGCATGCTCAATTAGATTCAGATTGGGTGATTAACTTGGCTACTCAAGAATTGACATTTTTTTAGCTTTGAAAAAATCCTTTGTTGCTTAAGCAATATGGGATCATTGTCTTGCTGTAGAATGAACTGCCGACCAATGAGTTTTAGAAACATAGAAATTAGGTGCAGGAGTAGGCCATTCGGCCCTTCGAGCCTGCACCGCCATTCAATATGATCACGGCTGATCATCCAACTCAGTATCCCGTACCTGCCTTCTCTCCATACCCTCTGAACCCCTTAGCCACAAGGGCCACATCTAACTCCCTCTTAAATATAGCCAATGAACTGGCCTTAACTACCCTCAGTAGCAGAGAGTTCCAGAGATTCACCACTCTCTGTGTGAAAAAAGTTTTTCTCATCTCGGTTTTAAAGGATTTCCTCCTTACCCTTAAGCTGTGACCCCTTGTCCTGGACTTTCCCAACATCGGGAACAACCTTCCTGCATCTAGCCTGTCCAACCCCTTAAAAATTTTGTAAGTTTCTATAAGATCCCCTCTCAATCTCCTAAATTCTAGAGAGTATAAACCAAGTCTATCCAGTTTTTCTTCATAAGACAGTCCTGACATCCCAGGAATCAGTCTGGCGAACCTTCTCTGCACTCCCTCTATGGCAATAATGTCCTTCCTCAGATTTGGAGACCAAAACTGTACGCAATACTCTAGGTGTGGTCTCACCAAGACCCTGTACAACTGCAGTAGAACCTCCCTGCTCCTATACTCAAATCCTTTTGCTATGAAAGCTAACATACCATTCACTTTCTTCACTGCCTCCTGCACCTGCATGCCTACTTTCAATGACTGGTGTACCATGACACCCAGGTCTCGCTGCATCTCTCCTTTTCCTAATCGGCCACCATTTAGATAATAGCCTGCTTTCCTGTTTTTGCCACCAAAATGGATAACCTCACATTTATCCACATTATACTGCATCTGCCAAACATTTGCCCACTCACCCAGCCTATCCAAGTCATCTTGCAGTCTCCTAGCATCCTCCTCACAGCTAACACTGCCCCTCAGCTGTCATCTGCAAACTTGGAGATATTGCCTTCAATTCCCTCATCCAGATCATTAATATATATTGTAAATAGCTGGGGTCCCAGCACTGAGCCTTGCGGTACCCCACTAGTCACTGCCCACCATTGTGAAAAGGACCCGTTTACTCCTACTCTTTGCTTCCTGTTTGCCAGCCAGTTCTTTATCCACATCAATACTGAACCCCCAATGCCATGTGTTTTAAGTTTGTATACTAATCTCTTATGTGGGATCTTGTTGAAAGTCTTCTGGAAGTCCATATACACCACATCCACTGGTTCTCCCCTATCCACGCTACTAGTTACATCGTCAAAAAATTCTATAAGATTCGTCAGACATGATGTACCTTTCGCAAATCCATGCTGACTTTGTCCAATGATTTCACCACTTTCCAAATGTGCTGCTATCCCATCTTTAATAACAGGCATTTGTTTGAACTTGAGCAGATAGGATGTGTATACACTTCAGAATTCATTATGCTACTACCATCAGCAGTTGTATCATCAATGAAGATAAGTGAGCCAGTACCTTCAGCAGCCATACATGTCCAGGCCATAACACCCCCACCACCGTGTGTCACACATGAGGTCGTATGCTTTGGTTCTTGGGCAGTTCCTTCTCTCCTCCATAGTTTGCTCTAGCCATCACGCTGATATGTTAATCTTCGTCTCATCTGTCCACAAGCCCTTTTTCCAGAACTATGATTGCTCTTTGAAGTACTTCTTGGCAATCTGTAACCTGGCCATCCTATTTTTACGGCTAATCGGTAGTTTGCATCTTGCAGTGTGGCCTCTGTATTTCTGTTCATGAAGTCTTCTGTGGACAGTGGTCATTGACAAATCCACACCTGACTCCTGAAGAGTGTTTCTGATCTGTCGGACAGGTATTTGGGGATTTTTCTTTATTTTCGAGAGAATTCTTCTGTCATCAGCTGTGGAGGTCTTCCTTGGCCTGCCAGTCCCTTTGTGATTAGTAAGCTCACCAGTGCTTTCTTTCTACTTAATGATATTCCAAACAGTTGAATTTGGGAAGCCTAAGGTTTGGCTGATGTCTCTATAACAGTTTTATTCTTGTTTCTCGGTCTCATTATGGCTTATTTGACTTTCATTGGCACAACATTGGTCCTCGTGTTGATAAACAGCAATAAAAGTTTCCAATGGTGATGAAAAGACTGGTGGAAAGACTAGGTGCTGAGAGCTCTCTTATACCTGCATTAAGGAAGCATTTAAACACAACTGAGCAATTACAAACACCTGTGAAGCCATGTGTCCCAAACATTATGGTGCCCTGAAATGGGGGGAAATATATATAAACACAGCTGTAATTGCTACATGGTCAAACCAAAATGTATAAAAAATACCATTAAATAAAATCTGGCAATGTGCACTTTAACCATATGTGAATTTTTTCTGTTACAAATCTCAAATTGTGGAGTACAGAAGCAAATAATTAATTATGTGGCTTTGTCTCAAACATTTTGGAGGGCACATTGTGTGTACACAGTTGAAAGTGTAATTTGTACATATTGTCCTTGGTAAATTCCTGCTCCTCCACACGATGAGGTGTTGATCTTTTGTGAGCCAGGCAACAAAGAATTAGTGAAGTTCAACAGTATTAAGGGCCTGTCCCACCAGCATGCGATTGCATGCATCTAGCGCGGCCAAACGTGGTCGCTTGAGGCGTACGGCCTCGCGGGGCAGGTCCCACTTCGATTGGCGGAGGCTTATGGAGTTGTGCGGGGCTGGTCCCGACATCGCGCGGGGCTCCATAAATCTTGCACTGTCTGAAAATCCTGCGCGCCAACGACCTGTTGGTCTGCAGGCGCATTGAGTACACAGCGTCTCGCGGACGTATGCAGCGTCTTGACGTTGTATGCAGCGTCTTGATGGCGTACGCCTAGTGCGTGGTGTTCTGCGATTATGTCATAGCCGGGCGTGCCGTTGCGTGATGACGTCACCGCCCGCCGCCGTGAGAAGTCCAAATTCAGCCTGCCTGCCTCCTGCCCAGCTGATTGGTGCGTATGATGCCGGGACCAGCCCCGCACAACTCCATACGCCTCCGCGGTTCGAATTGGGACTGGCCCCGCGCGGCCGTACGCCTCAGGCGACCACGTTTGGTCGCGCTAGACGCATGCAAACGCATGCTGGTGGGGCAGGCCCTTTACGCTGTTTAAAAATTAGTAAACTTTTTGCCATTTGACGGCACTGGGCCTGTACTCACTGGAGTTTAGAAGCATGAGGAGGGACCTCATTGAAACTTATCGTATTGTGAAAGGCCTCGAGGACCATGGACTCAGGAAAAAAAGGGCAGGTGAGAATTTTGAAAGGAGATGATGAATTTCTAATCAGTGAATCTAGAATTCAGAGCCACAGAAGGCTGTGGAGGCGCAGTCAATGGATATTTTTAAGGCAGAGATTGACAGATTCTTGATTTGTAAGGGTATGAGAGGTTGTGTAAGGGTGTGAGAGGCTGTGTGGAGAAGATAGGAGAATGGGGATTGAGAGGGAAAGATAGATCAGCCATAATTGAATGGTGGAGTGGCCTTGTTGTGCTGAATGGCCTAATTTTGCACGTTGAACTTATGAAACTTCTAACATTTTTGAATGTGTAACTGAATTTTTAATTGCTTGTGCTGTGATTTTCCTGCTGAACAACCTTCCTGGGAAAAAGACAGCTTTCGGTAATTTAATTCACCAACTTTTTGGATGGCAACCTGCATCTGAAAAGAAGAAATTTGTGCTCCAACTGTCTTAAAGCTGAATGTTTAGTCCCATGGCCATTGACTGGAATATCTGTGCCGTTATCGGACATGCAGATCTGATATATTTTCCTTTTGGTAACTGATGTAAAACACCAGCCGAGTTCAAAAAAAACCCAATTCTAATGTTATAATAGTTATGTTACTTTATCTCCACATGCAAATTTATACCAATATTAATAATGCTAATAGATTGGTGTTGTTTTGTATGATTTAGCTGTTTATTGAGATTTGGGCTAATCCTGCAGGTTTCAAATATTTATAGCAATTTACCTGGCAAAGACATGAGGTTGAACACATACAGCACATGGATGACTGTTTTGCATAAGCTAGACCTAAAAGGGGCAGTTTGAAGTGGTTGTGGAATATGCACACTGAGGTTTCCAATTATATTATTGCAGTCACCCTCCCTAGTCTGATGAAGTTCTTAAAAAATTGCAGTAGTAAGTTTGAAAAACAGAGGGCTCGCTTCTAAGGCATTCTTCGGTTGCACTCTCTTACATATTTCTTTCTCCCAAAAGCAGAAAATAATGATGGCCCTTGGTTTCGAACACAATATTGAATGAAAATTTTAAATCATAATATGCTATGAAGGATTCAGCAGGTCAAAAGTAACTCATAAAACTGCAAAAAAAAAGTGTGAAAAGGATGGTTGAGATAAAGAGAATATCTACCTCTGAGGTGATTCCACCATCTTATTAATAAAGGGAGTTAGAGGCTAAAGCAAAATGACAATATTAGCTATGAAAATGTAGGTTAAAACCATTCTTCAGATCTGAAACCTAAAGGAAAATAATGGAAATTCCCAGCAGATCATGCGATATATGTAGAGAGAGAAAAAAATGTTAATATTGCAAGTGCATAACATAGCGTTAGCAATTCTGCCATAAACCGAATTGGATATGAAATCCTGGAAATTGTGACATGCTATTCCTTGAGGTATGATGGAACAGTACTGGAGTCTGCAGACATCCATGTGGGAGTAGGATGGAGAACCAATGCAGCAGTAAGGAGTCTCAGCATCCCTGCAGTCTTTTTTCTTGGTGTGATCAATGCCAGAACTTATTTTTCTTTACAGTCTTGTAATATGCATTAAAATTGTTGAGCTGAAATTTAATTGTATCAGGGACGTGCGGTCAGGGGAGGCAGAGCCTCACCTGTGATACTCCCAATGAAAATAGCTGTTAAGAAAAGTAAAGAAAAATAATAATAAAATAAAAGAAATATAAAGATTTTTCCACTGATCTGTGCTATAAATGTAATTTCTATATGAATTAATCATTTTTTTATAGTCAAAATCACAAAATTTTCGCAGCTCCGCTGCAAATACAGGGAGAAATGAGAGGTGAGGCAGCGACGAGCTGAGCCTCCCCTCTGATTGTGCAACCCCTTAGAAACTGCAAGGAGTGTGGGCAATAAGCGTATGCCTGTTACTATCTCTATGTATGTCACCAAAGTAATGAGTGTAAGCCCCTTCGTTACATGTCATTACCTTCCATAGTCCAGGTAACGTATTTCACATGTAAAGATATTAAGTTTGTGCCCGCTGGTCTCACATAAAACTGCCGTGGAAAAGCTCCAGGGGAGGCAACGATCACATCTGTCTAACAAGGGGGCGTGTCTTGAGCCTAGTGTAGGAAGAGTGAGCGTCAATTACGTAGGATAACGTAATTGACGCTGCCTTGCTCTCCCTCCACGTTACCTAGCTTCAGCATCGACGGCGCTGACTTTCCAGCTGTGGGTGGCGCTGATTGGTAAGTTGATTCCAAAGATACTCCTCTAGTATCTTTGGTTGATTTGTTGATTTGTAGCGACCGATTCGGAGGCTCCCAATTGGGCCCCACACTGGAGTAATCTACTCTGGACTCGGGACCCCGGCATCCATTCCCGCTGCCGGTCCTCTCCCTCTCTTCTCTCATTCCCTTCCCTCCCTCCCTTCCCTTCTTCCCTCCCTCCATTCTCTCCTTCCCTCCCTCCTTCCTGTCTCTCTTTTCCCTTCTCTCCTTCCCTCCCTCCTTCCTGTCTCTCTTTTCCCTTCTCTCCTTCCCTCCCTTCTTTCTCTACTTCCCTCCCTTCTTTCTCTACTTCCCTCCCTTCTTTCTCTACTTCCCTCCCTTCCTCCCTTATCTCCTTTCTTCCCAGACACACACATCACGCGCACACACACACACACACACGCACGCACACGCACACACGCACACACCTACGTTAGGGTCCTGTCCCACTTATCTGTCCTTGTCACGCAAATTAGGTGACCTCATCGTCACATTGAAGCGCACGGGCATCGTGTGGCCACGCGGGGCCGGTCCCACTGAGAAGCGCGGAGAGGTATGGAGTTGTGCGCGGCATCGCACGGCGCTACGAAATATTGTACCGAACAAAATCTTTGCGCGCCATCGGCCTGACGGCCAAAGTGGGACAGGCCCAAGACCCTGGCGCGATGCAACGTCTCACCTCCAACAGTAGCAGAAGCAGGCAAACGATCGTCGGACTCAGCCTGGGGCTCACGGCCGTTGAGGATCTGATCCGCCCCCACTTCTACTCCCAGACTGAAGAAGGGTCTCGACCCGAAACATCACCCATTGCTTCTCTCCAGAGATGCTGCCGGTCCCGCTGAGTTACTCCTGCATTTTGTGTCCATCTTCAAATGACGTCACGCGCTCCAGACGACTATGCGGGACTGTCGTGCCTCAACGCGACCACGAGGTCGCGTAATTAGCATGCCAAGGACACGTAAGTGGGACGGGCTTAAGTTAGGATGGGGTAGAAGCCAGTGCCTCCCCAGCTATTGACCTCACCGCACGTTACTGAATTGTATAGATTCAATTGATTATAAAACATGTTATTACAAAGAAATCCAGCGCCACTTAATATCGCTTCAGTAAATTTTGCTGATTGATTACAAATGAATCAGAAATAACTCATTTAAACTTGCTTTGAGACATTTATTGGAAATCTATTGATGAACATCCATCGATAGTCACACAACTAACAAGTGAGATTGCTGAAGTAATACTATTAATCCTTTTTCTACATATATAACATGTGTCAACATAAATACCTCCAAGCCATATGTGATTTTCATTTATTTTTTAATAGTAATTAGGAATTAAATTAATTCAACAGAAATGTAATTATAACAAGGTAATGTTCAGGCTTGTGCTTTGTTCTATTTTGAGATGGTACAAGTTATCAACAATCTAGAAAGTGGGAGTTCAAACTATTGATGCATTAAGGAAAAGTGGAAATTGCATGCGTTTCCAGCTTTTTTTCTAAATTGCCACTCCACATGAAGCTTATTGTAAAATTTGGTACAATGGATTTGAATAATTGCTCTGATGCAATTTGCAACTATCGTTGCAGTCTTGTATATGTTGCTAGATTCAAATTAGGAGTTTGATTCCGAATTGTAGAGCACTACTTTAATCTAAATCTTTTTGCTTTCAATGTAGTTGTGGCCAGACTCAGAACTTCAGTCTTCAATTATACCAGAGCAATAAAAATACACAGTTTGCCCATTGTACTTGTAAAACCAAAACGGTTGTTCATGAGCCTAGAGTTTATTATCCATTGTACGTTGAAATCGCTTAACTGGCTTTGTTCAAGATTTTTAGATGGAAGTGACATAAAGATAAATATGCAAACTACAATGAGGCATGTTATGCTATTTTTTTTAAATCAATCTTGGATTTTCTGCCTAAACTGTAAATTTACTGATCCAGATAGTTCCCAGGTGGTGACAAGATTCCAGTTTTGAGGACTGTTTGTAAATCAGATATGAATAAAACCAGTGTTTGGGGGAGGATCACACTAAATAGCTGCAATGGGAAAGCAACGGCCAGCCAACCTCACTGACTCTGCACAGCTTGACTCGGCCCCTGAATGTTGTTGCTCAGGGTGGGAGAGGATGAATATCATCAGGAGAGTGCTCTGGAAGTGACCTGTTCCTACATGGCAGATGATGCCTGCTGCCCTATAGCAGCCAGATAATCCATCCCGCCGGTTTCCAAACATTTGTTCGTATCTACCAGGTGTCTATAATTTAGGCATTGTAACCCAGGGAGGACCTGTACGTTACTGGTACAAGGTACCATAGTTGTCAATTAGTTAGTGAGGAAGTGGGACTGCTTGGTACCTGGTGGCATGTAAAAAGAGAATTTAAAAGCAGTCCTGGGTATGTTTTTGTCTTGAATTCTATTTTGGGTATTTTTTTGATTTCCCATTTTAACCTTATGGCTGTTATACCTCCTGGAATTTGCTGTTATTAAACTTGTAATTGCAGAAATTCACCATGTGTTTTATTTAGATTGTTATCTATCCTTGACGAAGAATAGTTTGAAGAACCGGACTGGTCAAAAATTTAATAAAAATTAGGCTTGACAGGGAACACTGTCATTAACCTGATATACATTTTTGCTTTTGTGGTTAAAATGCGAAATAATTGTCGGCTTTGCTTGCCTAGGACGAAGTAAATCTGCAAATAGATTGTAGTATACTTAAGGTACGATCTTGCCGGTAATGGTTGAAGTTACATAGAAACATAGAAAATAGGTGCAGGAGTAGGCCATTTGGCCCATCGAGACTTTCAATATGATCATGGCTGACATCCAACTCAGTATCCTGTACCTGCTTTCTCTCCATATCCCCTGATCCCTTTAGCCACAAGGGCCACATCTAACTCCCTCTTAAATATAGCCAATGAACTGGCCTCAACTACATTCTGTGGCAGAGAATTCCAGAGATTCACCACTCTCTGTGTAAAAAATGTTTTTCTCATCTCAATCCTAAAAGATTTCCCCTTTATCCTTAAACTGTGACCCCTTGTTCTGGACTTCCCCAACATCGGGAACAATCTTCCTGCATCTAGCCTGTCCAACCCCTTAAGAATTTTGTGAGTTTCTATAAGATCCCCCCTCAATCTTCTAAATTCTAGCGAGTACAAGCCGAGTCTATCCAGTCTTTCTTCATATGAAAGTCCTGACATCCCAGGAATCAGTCTGGTGAACCTTCTCTGTACACCCTCTATGGCAAGAATGTCCTTCCTCAGATTAGGAGACCAAAACTGTATGCAATACTCCAGGTGTGGTCTCACCAAGACCCTGTACAACTGCAGTAGAACCTCCCTGCTCCTATACTCAAATCCTTTTGCTATGAATGCTAACATACAATGACTGGTGTACCATGACACCCAGGTCTTGTTGCATCTCCCCTTTTCCTAATCGGTCACCATTCAGGTAATAGTCTACTTTCCTGTTTTTGCCACCAAAATGGATAACCTCACATTTATCCACATTATACTGCATCTGCCATGCATTTGCCCACTCACCCAGCCTATCCAAGTCATCTTGCAGCCTCCTAACATCCTCCTCACAGCTAACATTGCCCCCCAGCTTCGTGTCATCCGCAAACTTGGAGATGTTGCATTCAATTCCCTCGTCCAAATCATTAATATATATTGTAAATAGCTGGGGTCCCAGCACTGAGCCTTGCGGTACCCCACTAGTCACTGCCTGCCATTCTGAAAAGGACCCGTTAACTCCTACTCTTTGCTTCCTGTCTGCCAGCCGGTTCTCTATCCACATCAATACGGAACCCCAAATACCGTGTGCTTTAAGTTTGTATACTAATCTCTTATGTGGGACCTTGTCGAAAGCCTTCTGAAAGTCCAGATATAACACATCCACTGGTTCTCCCTTATCCACTCTAACATAATTTGAAGATAATGAAAATCTTATTTCTATGCTGTTTATTGATTATTGCTTTAGTTGAAAGCCATAATGCTGTGAGATTTGATTTCTAGGTAAAAGTTACATTCAACATAAATAATTCAACACAATACTGTTAGATCGAGAATTTAATGATTTTTATCTTTATTGCAATGAATGTGTAGCAATATATGATAGTGTTAATGTGCTGCCCTTGTAAGTTGTGGATTTCCAGCGTCATCAGTAGCCTGCTGCACTATATCCTGTAGCTGTAGTAATGATTGGGTGGCCTACGAAGGACATCTATTGGACCTCTGCCTGGAAAACGTTACTATCTCCACACGACTATTTCAAGGGCATGGATGAGTGCATTAGTAGCTTCTGGAGACAAATTATGTTTTATAGAGGAAAAAGCCCCATTCATGATGATGAGGAGGTTATGGGGTTACAGACTTGATATGGTGTATTTAGATATCAGGTTTATGACACTTAATTCAATGTGGCATTGCCTCAGGAGGTGATTGGGATTTCAGCTGCAAATGGCTTCTTAAAAAATAGCTTACTTTAAATAATCAAGTAACAATAAATTAATTGAATTTAGTTTGTGTGAAATAGCTGAAAATGATTTAATTTGGTTAGAGTTTTGCAGGAATTTTCACATTGCTTTCACTGCATGCCAAATCATGCTGGTAATCTATTGAGGAGAACTAACATCTTAGGCCAAAGATAGACACAACATGCTGGAGTAACTCCACCAGCAACCGAGATAGGATATTTAATTCCACTTGAATAAGTTTTAGTTTGTTTAAAAGCGGTGAGCTTTTAAAATGCCATGGTGTCCCAGGGTGGTATCTCAGGAATGGTCACCTTAATCTTAAGGACCATTCCCAGTCTACTCCACTATGTAAGACAGAAGAGACAGCAAACCGTCCAGCTTATTCAGGGCGCATGCCTCTGTCCTGAAAGAGTTAATTGTCTATTTCTTTGTTCATTATGAATTCTTTATTTAGGTTGCTAGCAATCCATGGTGCTTCAGAGACACGAGAGGAGTATAATTAGTGGGTCAGAGGTATTGTTGGATATTACGTGACCTCTGTTAGGCTCTGGAACCAAGGATGCTGGAAAATCGATGGTGTACCTTTATACATTTTAAAACCTAGTTTGGGGTATGCAGCGGCTTTGCAAATGTATACATTTTCATATTGTGAGTGTCGATCAGAATTCTGCAACATATTAAAGGAAACCTACAAATATAAACTGTTTTCGTTTGAACCGCAACTGGACGTTTGACACTCTCTAAATTGTAGCTTCCCACTCGAATTAAAATATCCATTATAATCTCTAAATATATAATTATCATAAACTAAGAAATGCTTTGGGGTTTGGGAAGCCAATCGTTTTAGTCCCAGGAATTCTCTCAGGTTATTAGAATCATTGCAACTGCTTCACCAAATGATCACCTATCTGTTAAAAAAATTGAGGGGCAGGTTTTTCCAAATGGGGTGGTGGTTATGTGGAACCAGCTGTCATAGGAGGTAATAGAGGCAGATATAATTACAATGTTTAAAAGACTGGACTTCTCTATTTCCAAGGTTGATGGCTAGATCGTTAGATATATTTTTAGTTGAAGATAGATAAATATTTGAAAGATTGAGTAATTGAAGGTTACAGGGAACTGGTGCAGAAAAGTTGAAGCCAGCCTGTGATCAGCCATGATCATATTGAATTGACATGGCAACCTTTAGGGTTCCGGTTGCCTACTCCTGCCCCTGTTTTCCTGTGCATATGAACGTTGTAGTTTCCTCCTGAGCATTTCAAAATACAAGTGAATGTCTTTTTATTAGGTTTATATTACTTGAGCTACTTTAATCTTGTGCACGTTATCATCCTTTCCTAAAATGTTTAATGTTTAAAAATAATGTTTTGTACTTCATGTCTATGAATTCTGCCAGCATTTACTGCCTCTTCTCAAGGCAAGATAGGGATAAGCAGTAAATATAAACCGTGCTAGTACTTGCAATTAGGAATTATTTTTGGTATATTTTAAATTCCAGACTTTAATGTATTCATTTTGTTACATTATTATTAATGGATTCAGCAATAGCATGAGGATATTTTACATAGCATCTGATGTACTTTCATTTCACTGCACATCTCGTATGTGTATGTGACAAATAAACTTGACTTGACTTGTACCACTTAATTAACCAAATCATAGTTTGTTTTAATTTCAACTGTTGTCAGCCATACTATTACATTTCCTAGTGCTCAGTTTACTTGGGGTACTCAAATTCTACCACCAGAGGATGCTAATGAGTTTTATAAATCCTTTAAGGCATGTTGATTAAATAACTAATTCATTTGTAAGTTTACTTGAGAATGAGCAATAGCTGGCAATAATAGACTGGCAAGTAATGGCAAGGCTGGCAAGTAATAGACTGTAATTTTTGAGGTGCTATTCTAGGATATTTACTATTATTTCATTTAAATTGTAAAAAGGAATATATTTTTTCAATATAAACTGGCCATGTTTTAAACGTTTAAAAACTTACATGACTGAATAAAGATATGAGGAACATTTCCCATGCATCAGTGTGACAACTCTTTGAGTAAAAGACTGCATTGCAAACAAAGAAGAAAGAAAAAATATCTTGGTTTGCAAGTGTTATTCCTTTTTATAGATATTTGGGGTAAGACTGCAGGGGGAAATTTTGGTTGTTTAAGTAGCAGCTACCTTGGTGACAGGGCATCGCAATATGCTTTACAGTTAAATGCTTAAATGTCATGTTTAAATGCTATTCTAATAAGGCCACATCAGAAATACAATGGGTGAAGTGAAAACTCCCCCTTTTAATTTATACTTTAAGGTTAGAGAAGAATGATTCAGTAATGTCTTAATGTCATGGTCATACAGCATGGCGACAGGCCCTATGGCCCAACTTGTCTAGGCCGACCAAGATGCCTCATTTAAGTTAGTCCCATTTGACCATGTTTGGCCCAAATCCCTCTAAACCGTTACTATTTATTGACCTGTCTTTTAAATATTGTTATTGTACCTGCTGCAACTTCCTCAGACAGCTCATTCATTATACCCACCAGTCTCTGTGGAAACATTTCCCGCTCGGATTCCTATTAACTCGCCTCTCACCTCACTTCATGCCCTTTAGATTTAGATTTCCCCTATCCTGGGAAAAACAGTCTGTGCATTCACCCTGTCTATTTCTCTCATGAGTTTATGCACCTCTATAAGATCACATATTAGCATCCTGTGCTCCAAGGAATACATATCAAGCCTGCCCAACCTCTCCCTCTAAATCAGGCTCTTGAGTCCTGGCAACACCCTTGTAAATCTTCTCGGCATTCTTTCCAGCATAATGGTGTCTTTCCTTTAGCAAGGTAACCAAGATTGAGCAAAACACTCTTAATTGTGACCTCATCAACATTTGTACAGCTGTAATATAACATCCCAACTTCTATACTCAATTTTCTGACTGATGGACTATAGTGTGCCGGAAGCTGCCTTCACCACCCTATCTACCTGAGATGCCACTTTCAGCAAAGGGAATTTCATAATTTAGAGGAAAATAATATGCAGTGCAACATCAAAATAGGGCTTTTGGAAACAAGCACACCGATGTGTCTTATAGTACTGCAATTTCATCATTGTGAAACTTCCTTCTAGGCTATTCACATTTGTATATTTTTCAGCCTCTCACCAAGTTTGTGGTCCTATGAAAATGATTTTTCAAAAAACTGTAGTTTTAGGTATTTTCATAAGAAAAGCTGATGCTGTGGAAAGATCTCTGTTTGAGGAACAACTAGCAGAAATGTATTTCTATTCAGTAGATAAAGGGAGTTGATATTTTGATCAACGCTGGACATAAATTTCTGAATTTAGCCGTGAACAAAAGTATAATGGGTTTAATGCAAGGTCTGTCACCTTCCATTTTCCTGAAGGATCAAAAATGTGTATCACCTTTCATGATCACAGGATAACTCGATGTTTCTCAGCTAAAGTGCTCTCTAACTTTACTTGGTAATGTGAATAGAATCATGATAGTGGCAAGGTCCAACAAACAAAAATAAGAGATATTCTGGAACAGAAATCAATCTTGTCAGCATTTGCATTCGCACCACCTTTTGAAAGAGCTATTCTGTTTAGGTACATCCTACTTTTTAATCTTAGTTTCTCCATTGTCCCCACAGAATCTGGTAAAGACTTTGTTCAATGATGCTCAAAAATGTGCCAAAATACCCCCAACTGAGGCCTGACAGTGGTTTGCAATACTTCAGCATGACCTCCCTGTTTTTGTATTCAGTTCCGTCATTTACAAAGTGTAGACCTTTCCACCTGCCATCATCAAATATTTGTGAATACGCTACTCCTCGAGTCGCAATCCCCACCCTGATCAAAGAACTTAATTTATTTTTAAAGGCACGTCATTCAAAACCACATGCAGATTTTAAGTGTGGCCTAGCCAGTAATTTACCTTTTCAACAGATCTTTGATTGAAATGTTATTGTCAAGCTCATATTGTGCACGTGTTAACCCTGGCCAAATTGGAGAGGCTAGGACTTTAAAATGGGGTAAAAGCTTCAGGGCTGCTGGGAGATTTGGTCAATTTAGAATTGCTCTCTGCAGAACTGGGACAAGCTGCGGAGTGGTGCCAGTGTGTCTGGAGCCTAGATACAAGTTGCAAGAAAATAATAAGAACATCTGCAGATCCTGCATCTGAGGAAGGGTTTCGGCCTGAAACATTGCCTATTTCCTTCGCTCCATAGATGCTGCTGCACCCGCTGAGTTTCTCCAGCATTTTTGTGTACCTGCAGACCCTGTCAGTTAGGTACAAAATGCATAGAATAGATTGGATGGCTGCAAACCAGACATACACCTTGTAAATAATTGTAAATAATTTTGCCGAATTCTACTTTGCCGAGTGTTGATTGGATGAGGTATTGAGCCTTGTCTGGGTTTCATGCAGATCAGGGTAAATGTTTCTAAGTTGGCTTCCTTGAGAAGTCTTATTTGAATACAATGTATTGAACTGCTGTATTATTGGGTTAGGGAAATGTCTGTTATGTATGGGGTTAATCGATATTTGTAATTGGATTATTAAGAGACCACCGTTTGTGGTTCGGCCCCTTGAGGTCTCGGGACATATAAAAGTCTGCTGCCACGAGGTCCAGCGTCGATCTTCTGGGAGAGTGCTTGGGACTGTGTGACTTATGTTGTGTCTCTGTTTGAGCGAGGCCTAGAGAGCTTGATCAGGCAGATATGAGGATCAAACCCACGGTGGGATAGGTATAGTAGTTGAACTGTACTTGTGTTTTGTCAAAATAAAGATTAGTTGTTCAGTGTTTTTGATTGAAACTAGACTAGGGGAAGCTTAGAACAAGCAATTTACAAATATGTAGGTTTTTAGCTCTTTTTATGTGTTTGATTTTTTTTTTCTAGTGCTTTATTTTTAATGACTCGAGATGAGATATTTTAGTTGTGCAAACTTGATGACTGGTGTACTGAAAAGTGCAATCATGGGCCTTAATTGGGCATATAGACATGTAATAAACTAAGAACACCGCCTCAATTGCTTTGGTATCCAATATTATATTAATTAGATGGGTCCTTGTGAAAGTAATTATATTTAAAATTAGTACCAGAAGTTAAACCTGCCATGAACCTGCACCACTCCTCTCTCCACCTAGGTGGCACTCACGGATAAACTAAGAGTGCTATTGTTTGGGATGGTCTCTAAGTAAAATGCTATATTTCTCCAGTGTAGTTTTATAATGATTTATTATATGTGCATTTTATTATTTCAGAGGACATATCTGTGCATGTTTTTTTTTTCAGTCTTTTCAATGGTGGTTATAACTTTTTACGTTGAGCATTCCTAGGACGAGCAGTAATCTGGTTTAACATAGCTTATTTTAAAAATAAATATTAATTGATGAAGATACTCGATTGCAGTAAATTATTCACGGTGTATAATCTTATATACTTGGCATGATATTGCAGTTTCAAAAACAAATTTCGAATAGCAGACAAATATGGTGATCATTTTATATTGAAGATGAATTTTGGATGTCTTACGGTAAGGTGAATACATGATGATGCCAGTTTTTATTTTCATTAATGTTTCAATCATTTTCTCTTCTGATAGCACTGCGACTGTATATTGCTCATAAATTATGTTTGTAATATTAGAAACCATTTTGATGGATACCAGTTTGTCATTTAATAGTAATGCTTCAAATTAATTGATTAATTGGTAACTAATTTAATTTTGTAAGGAGGTTATATGTGTTAAATAGAAAACGGCTTTACTTATAAGATTTGTGTTTTTTTTTAAATGGGCAGTAGTACAATAAGTGTAGGGAGGAACTGCAGATGCTGGTTGAAACCAAAGATAGACACCAAAGGCTGGAGGACAGGCAGCATCTCTGGAGAAAAGAGAATAAGTGACGTTTTGGGTCAAGACCCTTCTTCATACTGAGAGTCGGGGAACGTCACCTATTTCTTTTCTCCAGAGATGCTGCCTGAAGCGCTGAATCACTCCAGCCTTTTATGTCTGTCTTCGTTTGTACAATGACTTTTGTGAGTAGAGTGGCAAATATCAATTTTGTGACGATGCTATAAAAATAGGCACTGTAACAATTTCACCTATACAGTTGGAGCTTTTAGAAATGGTCCAAATGAAAAAGGTGGAAAAGATGGAGAGTGAGAATAAATGAACATAGAGGGCCCTCCATAATGTTGGGGACAAAGACCCATCATTTATTTATTTGCCTTTGTACTACACAATTTGAGATTTGTAATTTAAAAAAAAATCACATGTGGTTAAAGTGCACATTGTCAGATTTTATTAAAGGGGATTTTCATACATTTTGGTTTCACCATGTAGAAATTACACATAGTTCTCCCCCCCCCCCCCTCCATTTCAGGGCACCATAATGATTGGGACACATGGCTTCACAGGTGTTTGTAATTGCTAAGGTGTGTTTAAATGCCGCCTTAATGCAAGTATAAGTGAGCTATCAGTACATTGTCTTTCCTCCAGTCTTTCCATCACCTTCGGAAACTTTTATTGCTGTTTATCAACATGAGGACCAAAGTTGTGTCAATGAAAGTCAAAGAAGCCATTATGAGACTGAGAAACAAGAATAAAACTGTTATACCTTAGGCTCACCAAAATCAACTGTTTGGAACATCATTAAGAAGAAAGAGAGCACTGGTGAGCTTACTAAGCACAAAGGGACCGTTGGGCCACAGCTGATGACAGAAGAATTCTCTCTATAATAAAGAAAAATCCCCAAACACCTGGATGACAGATCAGAAACACTCTTCAAAGGGTCAGGTGTGGATTTGACAATGACCACTGTCCGCAGAAGACTTCATGAACATAAATACAGAGGCAATATTGCAAGATGGAAACCACTGGTTAACCACTAAAATTGGATGGCCTGGTTACAGTTTGCCAAGTACTTGAAAGAGCAATCACAGTTCTGGAAAAAGGTCTTGTGGACAGATGAGACGAAGATTAAGTTATATCAGAGTGATGGCAAGAGTGAAGTATGGAGGAGAGAAGGAACTGCCCAAGATACAAAGCATCTGTGAAACACGGTGGTGGGCGTGTTATGACCTGGGCATGTATGGCTGCTAAAGGTACTGGCTCACTTATATTAATTGATGATACAACTGCTGCTGGTAGTAGCATAATGAATTCTGAAGTGTATAGACATCCTATCTGCTCAAGTTTGAACAAATGCCTCAAAACTCATTGGCCGGCGGTTCATTCTACAGCAAGACAATGATCCCAAACATACTGCTAAAGCAACAAAGGAGTTTTTCAAAGTTAAAAATTGCTAATGTTTGAGTGGCCGTCAATCATCCAATCTGAACCCAATTGAGCATGTCTTATATGCTGAAGAGAAAACTGAAAGGGAATAGCCCCCAAAACAAGCATAAGCTAAAGATGGCTGTAATACAGGCCTGGCAGAGCATCACCAGAGAAGACATCCAGCAACTGGTGATGTCCATGAATTGCAGACGTCAAACAGTCATTGCATGCAAAGGATATGCAATAAAATACTAAACATGACTACTTTCACTTACATGACTTTGCTGTGTCCCAAACATTATGGTGCCCTGAAATGGGAGGACTATGTATAAATACCGCTGTAATTTTTACATGGTGAAACCAAAATGTATAAAAATGGCCTTTATTACAATCTGACAATGTGCACTTTAACCATGTGTGATTTTTTTTCTATTACAAATCTCAAATTGTGGAGTACAGAGCCAAACAAATAAATGATGGATCTTTGTCCCAAACATTATGGAGGGCCCTGTATAAAGCAAAAAACTGGTTGATATTCTTATTTAAAAAAACAAAAAACTTTGCTCCTTGGAGAATAAGGCTGGGGAAATAATACTTTACAATCCAAAGGATACTAGATAATTAAGAGAGCAAAGAACTTAATGGTGGCGTTGAGACCAAGATCTTATCAGACAACATGATTTGAATGGTAGACTATTTAAGGGGCCAACTGTCTCACTGCTCCTCCTTTTGTTCTCGCCATTTTATTATATAATGAAATGTTGCTCCATTTTCTCACTCCCTTTAATCCAGTTTTGTGATCGGGTGCATTATTTGAACTTTGTCTTTTGGGGCTGGCTTTAGAAAGTTCAATGAATGGGCTGGGCACTGATCAACACTCCCAGGCATCTTTTGAAGCCTTACATTTTCTTCTGGGTTTCATGCTTGGGACAATATCCTTAATTGTTACTTGATAACATTGTCAGAACCCGTCCCTTTGCATAGTATGCAGTGATTCAAGAACATTTTCTCTGTGCTATAAATGTGCTATAATTATGATTTCAGAATAATTCCATCAAAATTGTAACATAAAAGATGATGTAAGTTTTGCTAGGTATGTTCAAATAATACCAAAAATTAGGAACTTCTGTTAAAAAGAAGGATCAATGAAGCTGGAATCGGCCTCCTTGTGGCAGGGGAAGTTATGGGAAAATGTTAATTGTGACATTCAAAATTGAGACATTGGGAGATGGGAAAAAATATATTTCTATCCCTGGGGGACCAGTAACACTAGGATAAGGATTAATCATAAATTTGTTTTCACTCCGATGCTATTTGTTTCCAAATGAGCAACAACTATTGCAATAGTTTTCTCAGAAAGTGGTTAAATATACACAAAGCAATTTGGTACAATTTTATTTTTCAATCCAAAAACTTTTTTCAAATGTCAAAATTCACTAGAGCTTATTGAATGTCAATGTTTTGACTTAATTACCTATAAGCTGAGTTGGTAGATGGAACATCTGTCGCTTATTGCTTTATATTGAACTAATTTCTGCCACCATTATATTTTTAAAATATTGTATTTGGGAATTGATGTTCTTGTTGTGTAGAGGTATTTCAGTGGCTTTGTGCAAGATGAGCCACGGTAGTTTAGTATTCAAGTTAAATATGCTCAGAAAACATGTTGAAACTTAATGAACTTTTTTATCAATTTCCAGGGCCTGCCCTGGAAACTGCCCTGCTTACTTGTTACACCCATTATATAAATATATATATATTTTATGCCAGTTAAGCTGCTATATATCTGCAAACTAGTAGGAGCTTGTAAATCAAAGCAGCTCCCATCATAAATGTGGAGATGCAAATTTATAATGGAAAACCTGGTGGTATGTCCAAAAAAATGATATGCTAAAATAAATGCTGTGCAAAGAAATAACTTTCCTGAATAGAATTTTCAAAGAATTATTATGTTCCTTTCATGAAAAAATGCTCCCATTATTAAAATCCATTATTTGAATGATAATACTGATTTTCAAACTTTTTAATAATTCAAGCCAGATGTACTTCTGCATACCTGTCCGTATACCTCCTCCCTTGGTTTTGTCCAGGGACCCCCACAGTAGTTTCAGGTGAGGCAAAGGTTCACTTGCACGGCCTCCAACCTCTGCATTTTGTTGTCTCTGTACTGTACACTGACAATGACAATTAAAGTTGAATCTGAATCTGAATCTCAGCTACTGTATCCGCTGTTCTAGGTGTGGACTCCAATATATCGGTGAAACCAAGCGCAGACTGGGCAATCATTTCGCTGAACACCTTTGCTCAGTCCACCTTGGCCTACGCGATCCCCTGGTTGCCATACACTTTAACTCTCCTTACCATTCCCATAGTGACCTTTCCGGCCTGGGCCTCCACTGTCGGAGTGAGGCCAAATGCAAATTGGCGGAACAGCACTACATAGCTTGAGCAGCTTACAACCCAGCGATATGAATATTGATTTCACTAACTGCAAGTAACCCTTGCATCCCTTGGATCCATTCCAGCATCTGCAGTTACCTTGCATCCCTTCTCTCTCCATTCTGAGTTGTCGTACTAGTTACACTGTCATCCTGCTGAGTTTCGCTGTTTGTTTCTCTAATTATCGCCTTCACATTCAACAATGGACCATTGTGGGCTCCACCTTTCTTTGATCACCGTTGCTGGCTTTGATTTATCCTTTTGCATACTGTCCATTCATTTTTCCTATGTACCTTTTCACATCCCTCGTTTCGCTCTTCTCTCACAGGAGAGCGAAGAAGGGTCTTGACCTGAAACGTCTGAAGAAGGGTCTTGACCCAAAACGTCATCTATTCCTTTTCTCCTGAGATGTTGCCTGACCCAATGAGTTACTCCAGCTTCTTGTGTCTCTGTTTGCTATAAACCAGCAGCTGCAGTTCCTTCCTACACACATCTCTCTACAATTCAGAATGATGTAACTGCTATCCGACTTGTCTGGGCTTGCATTTCAGATAATTATTGCCTCAGACCAGGTTTGTGGACCTACCATGGATCTGCTGCTAGCTGAAGTCCTTCAGTTTTTATGACAGTCCAAGAAAATCTCTTTACCTGATAGAATGTTATTCCTTCTGATATTAGATAGGGTATTTACATCCAGGTTGCTTGTATAATCAGAGCAGTAGTTGGAAGTGGGTGGATCACCAATTGGGAAGATTGAAGATGGTTCTAATGATTTGCTTGTTTAAATCGCTGTTTAAATCAGCAGCAGCTTCCTTTGTGCTGTTGTTAACCTAGCTATTCAGAAACCTATTGTGAATCTCTGAATGGTCCTAAATTACTCAAAAGCACTAATGGGCCTGTCCCAATAAGGTGATTTTTTTCCAGCGACTATCATAGTTGTAGGAGGTCTCCGAAAAACCGGCGACTGGACTCCGTAAGTGGGATGGGCATAAAGATGGTAAATTCTCTTAATTCTGTTTATGCTCCTTGAAACTAATTTTTCACTTTCAGAAATATAACTGTTATTCAAAGGGTAAATTATTTTAAAAAAATTGTGATCTTTAATTTGCAATCCAAAGATTTCATGTCCCTGAATTGTGGGGATTTTTTTCTGAGCAAACTTTCTTTCACATTTTTTGATTTATGCACCAAATTACACTTTTTTGTATGCCCATTAATTTTGCTTGATTATATTCTCTTGAAGCTTCTGCAGTTTTCCCTTGCACTGGCATATTGTGAAAGATAAATTCCTACCCCACTATCTTAGATGGTACATTAATCTGTTATTGTCCATTTGCCTGATTTAGTTGGATATGAAGGTTTCAGCAATGGGTTTTTAAATTTCAAAAAGCAGGATATGTCACCAAATTTGTATAATTTGTCCTGTCCCTTTTTCACAATCCAATTTCCTCGATCATTTTCTTGAAGATAGTCATGTTGCATATTGCTCAATTGATTCTATTACTGATGTTTAGGAAAGAACTGCAGGTGCTGGTTCAAATCGAAGGTAGACAATGCTGGAGTAACTCAGCGGGACAGGCAGCATCTCTGGGTGATGTTTTGGGTCGAGACCCTTCTTCAGATCTGTCCCGCTGATTCTATTGCTGATGTTCCTTGACAGATGGCATGGGTCTCTGCTAGCTTTCCTCATTCATTGTCCGTATACAAACTTCCAGTAGAGGTCACTGAACAACAGTCATGCTTTACAATGTTAACCATTTTTATTTGCCATTTCTAGCCTGAGGCTACATGAATCTGTCTGCAGTGTCCCCACCAAATCCCCTGATGAGATTAGTACCTCAAGACAGATCAGTAATTAACTCCACTGTCTTTCGTTTTTTTTTGTCTTGTCTTAGACGATCTAAATGTTGGTTTTAATTTTAAAATACCAGCTAAAAATGAATACTACAATTTAAAAGCTTTATCAAAGCCTTTCCATTATGGATTTTAAATCTTGTAAATCATCAGCAAAAATAACAGGTTATTTATTTTGAGTTTACCATTGAGCATCTTAACTAGTCAAATATTGTTTTCTCCAGAAGAATTAAGAGGAGGAAATTGTGCTTCTTGGAGTCTATCACCAGCAATTTTTAAAAAAAGGTTTCTGGATTTTAAATTGTGCTGTGATTAAGAAAATTGTAGCCCCATGCTAAGATTGGGTGAAAATTAAGGTAAAATTAGTCATGTAATTTTTGAAGGTCACATTTGCCAAATGCACATGGGATTTCAGTGCTCTTTGACTTGTGACTAATACAAAAAATTAAACTGAAGGCTGGTAAAAAAAAAATGTCTGCTTGTCATTAAGTATTCTTAAATCTGATTCTTCAGAGCTGTGCGTAGGGTAATATTCCCTGTATGCATACATTAATACGTGTTAGAAGTACAAATCTATATTGTCCAGTGAGCAGTTCTTTTCCCAATTTCTGACACATTTCAGTGAACTATCTGATTCTGTGCTAATGTGCAAGTACTTACTGAGTGTGTTTTAATCATTTATGTCATGGCTGTATTTGGGTTAATTAAAAAAATATTTACATTTGTGAAGATTTGAGGTGTTGAGAGGAAAAAATCATGGTAAAATTCAAGGGAAAATCTTGCCTAATCAAAGCTTAATTTTGGGTGGTTCTGAAGAACTAATTTGCTTTCTAACCCTTGTTCCTATCCTAGTATTTTCAATCTTTTTGTTGGTGTCTACTCATCCTTGCTTTCTACCTGACCACTACATTATTTGCTCATACTTTGACGACACTCCTTCCAGCTCCTGTTCTATGTTCTTGTGGTAGAATGATTGCATGAGTGATTGGAGGACAATAGGTAACATGTGATAGACAAGTAGTATAAGAACATAATGTCGAAGGATGAAGCAGTACAGATTGTAACTGATTAATGAGTCGATCTAGACTAATGCAGATATTCAAAATAGGTTTTAAAATGGAAAATGATTTCCATTGGGAACCATGCCCATTGGTATTGTGAAATGTATTTTGGGAGTGAGATTTTAATAGACCAGAGATGAAAAAGATGAGTTTAATATCTTCACTGTATTCTCCCCATGTACTGATCTGCTGCCCCTTTGCTTTAAATGATGTGCAAATTACACATCTTAATCCAAAGTACACTAGTATGGCTTTATTTATTGAAAATATAGTAGCTAATTTTATTTTCCAGCTATTCGGTAAAAAGGGGGCAGTATGGTTCTATCAAAATCGATGTTACTTTGAATTGTGAATTCTCTAGATAATTACTTGTGGATCTTTCTTGTAATGCACCAGCATTTATCCTGTTTTTCTGGTACTACTGATTTCTGCATTCTAACTGTCTCTTTCTCATATTTTAACTATACTTTATACTATATTAAGTTTATCCTCTCTCATTCTTGTGATTTTACTATAGTACCTTCTAGTCTACCTAAAATAGCACAATTAGAAATTCCAGGTAATTCCCACATACTTCCATTCCTCCGTTGGTATATGGCATTTTAAATTAATATGTTTAATAGAAATTTTAAAAATATGTTTATCGGGCATGATATTTATGTAACATGTTAATTGTTAAACCAGCAAAAGCATCGCCTCTTTCAGAAAACTTGTTTTTAAATCTCAAAATCAAGACAACTTGCCATTAATTCTAATTTACACCTTGAATAACAGTATGGGCACAACATCAAATTGAGCCTGATATTTTAACATATACCAGCTGGTTTATTTAAAGGTCTTATTAATTTTTTTGAAAGTTGATTGCTGACAACGATGAAAGAAGACAAAATTGTTAACACCTGTCTATCTTAAAGAGGCTTAAGAAGTTTAAATTTTTTTTTTTAACTTGCCATAACCATCTGTGTGAAAACTATTTGTAATTTCTGTCACAATCGGGTAAAATACGTTGGAAAAATAAATAACGAGAACGGCCACTTCTAAATCCAGACTGAAATACAATTCTATTTTACTGCTTGCTGATATGTTAACTGTCCCAATTGCAGTTTATGCCTTCAACCTAATCGTTGCAGCTTTGCTGAATGCAGTGGTTTAATGGATCACTATAGACATTTACCAAACTGCAAATAAATGTTTTACATAAATATGAGAGCAATAATACAAACATAAAATTGATTTCTATTGAAAGTTTGAAGTTGATATTAGTTGTGATATCCTATGATCCTTTCATCTTGGTATTTAAGCTTTTAGATCTTTTTATTCAAGACTGAGGAAAATTATACAATTGAGTATTTTGCAAACACATTTTATGAAAGCATCTATTAACAGTCTTAAATTACCTCAGTTGTAAACTGTTGAATTGTTAAACCAGCAAAAGCATCGCCTCTTTCAGAAAACTTGTTTTTAAATCTCAAAATCAAGACAACTTGCCATTAATTTAATTTCCACCTTGAATAACAGTATGGGCACAACATCAAATTGAGCCTGATATTTTAACATATACCAGCTGGTTTATTTAAAGGTCTTATTAATTTTTTTGAAGGTTGATTGCTGACAACGATGAAAGAAGACAAAATTGTTAACACCTGTCTATCTTAAAGAGGCTTAAGAAGTTTTAAATGTTTTTTAACTTGCCATAACCATCTGTGTGAAAACTCTTTGTAATTTCTGCCACAATCGGGTAAAATACCAGTTAGAAAAATAAATAACTAGAACGGCCACTTCTAAATCCAGACTGAAATATTTAAGCTTAATTTCATTTAAAGCATTAAGTACAGTTTGGAGAAAGAGAACCACTGCCAGAATTTTGGTAACTTTATTCTGGAAATAAAAAATATTAAAGTTCAGTTCTGTAGTTAAAAGTTGAAAGCATTTTACTCACAGATATCCCATTTCTTAAACTGTGTATGTTGGTTACATGAGCTCATTAATTTATACTTCACATTCTTTATAAGGCAGCTGCTGACATTTACATTGTCCATAACCATTTATGATCACCAGTGCGCCTTCCTCATGGGTGGGCTCATATTCATTATAGGGTACTTGTGTAGATAAATCTGCCATCGGCTGCCTAGCTTGATGGCGAATTTGTCTTCGGTGTTGCATCATGGAGCAGTGCCTTATACGTCTCAGGGTAGGCGGGCAGCATTTCCGTGAAATGTACACCACAAGGATAATGAGGAAAAAAGAAAACAATAAAGCCATTGTTCCAGTTATTATCCTGTGTGTAAAGAGAGTATTATCGGGCTCAAAGAAGTCTTCTGCAGTTGTTTCTATAGTTGGATTTTCAATATCCTCTGTAGTGGAGTCTAAGGATGTTAATTTTGTTACATACTCGGTTGTTTCTGGCTCCCGTGTGGGATCTGTATAGCCAGTGGTTATTTGTGTGGTGGCTGCTGAAAGATTGCTGCAGATTTGAAATCCATGAACGGCATCTAAGATGTCCTCGCCTTGTGTGTGTTCCGGGCCAGCACAGACCATCGAGTTCTCCCATCGGCCTTGGAAATTGCTTATCCAGGATGCCAGAGCACAAATACTTTTGTTACAAGCCCACATGTTGCCAGAAAGACCAATGTGAGTTAGAGATTTCCACGAGTTAACAATCTGAGCATCCAGGCTGGTTAGCTTGTTTGAATCCATCAGAAGTATCTTGAGGTTTGGCATGGTAATGAAAACTGAAGGGTCAATTGTTCTAATTTCATTTCCTGTCACATCAAGTTTTTCCAATGTGTCCCAGGTCCATTCCATTCCACATAACAAGATACTAATTTTGTTCCACTGCAAAAATAGTGTCTGGAGGCTGATTAGCCGAGGGAAATGAGCAAAATTAATCTTTGTCAGCTGGTTGTGCTCTAGGTGAAGCTCCTTGAGTTTGATTAATCCTGCAAAGCCATTACGAGCCAGGCTTCGTAAACGATTGTTGCTTATATCCAAAAACTCCAGGCTTCGGCAGTCCCAGAAAACCCTTATGGGAATGGTCCTTAGTGAATTGGAACGTAGATGTAGAGTCTGAAGCTTCCGTAAGCTGTGGAATTGCTCTGGTTGTAGAGATGTAATTTGATTAAATGACAGGTCCAGGTTCTGCAAGTTAATCAGCTGGCTGAACGTGATGTTTGCCAGACGCACAATTCTATTGTAACTGAGGATTAATTCTTTGAGTTTATACAGTCCTTGGAAAGCGTCCTCTTGAATAACAGAAATCTGGTTGTGATCTAAATAGAGCCATGCAAGTTGGCTGAAGCTTGTAAACTGATCGTTTTGCAGTTCAAAAAAACTATTGTGCCTGAGTGACAAGCCAATAGACCCATGGGAGACGTTATCGGGTACTCCTTGAAAACCTTGAGAATCGCAGTAAAAGAGCAGCTCTTCGCATCTGCATTTCTGTGGACATGCTGCGCTTGAGGCAGGCAGCATTTTCAACAACATGCTCATCACACACAATGCCACCGTTGTTGGCCCCCCCAATGGCCACTTCGAATGCAAACCTGTAGGTGGCAATCAAATGAAATTCATTTAAAATTTCAGCCTAAACAGCCCATCATATATGTTGATTGATTTAGGCATTTGTTCCCCTCCCCCACTGAAGCTCTTTAGAGTAGCTGACGATGATAGAATTTTAAGACATGATTTTCATTTTTAAAGGCAAAAACATTCTACTTGTTTTCAGCAAGATAAGTAAATGATCCTTCCCCCTTTACCCACTGCATCACTTCCCTTTTGGGGTTTTGAAAATCTCATTTGAAAAGAAAACACTTACCCATTCTCTCCTGCACATTGGAGACTGCATTCAACTATCCTTCCGTTAAGACGACTTGAGCAGTGAGCTGGAAAGAAGTTCCAGTGGAAGAGGCAGCTTTTGAAAGGACACAATACAAAGGGATTTCTATTTGCTTTTACATAAGACAATGACGAGTACTCCAGTTGGAGGCAAAAAGAAAAATGCCATAGTAATTCTTCACCTATCTCAGCTGTAGCGTTTCCTCCCAAAGCTTTGCTCTTGCCCTGCTTTGATTTCCACTGGCTCAGTACTATAGCAATTTTTCTCGCGAATGAATGAAAACAAACATTTCCTTCTCTTGTCCATTCAATTGCTTAATTGAAGCCCAAACCTTCGGCTGCACAGCTGGTGGTCCTGTCCTTAACTTGTTGATGGTAATGAAGTACTTGTGCAGAGACTAGCTAGCGGTGTGAACACATTGACTGAAAGCTTCTTTGGAACGGAATGCTGTGCTGGTGCTGCAAGAACGCAGACTTGCAGATTGGTGGCAGGCTGGCGTAAGCTTGTGACGTGCAATGTTTTCAGGCTTTTCAGTAGCATGATGATGAGCTTCATGCTGCATGCAGTCTGCAAATTGGATGAACAGACATTGAAGCATCGAAAATGACTAATAAATAAAACGGGAAAGTATTGTAAATAATTTGTCTAAAGCTGTGCTTAACAGGAGAATTATAACCTATTCTTATTTCATTAATTGCCTTGTACCAAATCATTTTTAAAATAAAACAATTAGCTTACCTTTGAAAAAGGTAATACAGCTATCATAAAAATGTTTTCAGGTTCAAGTTGCTTGGTTGAATATTTTAATATTTTTGATATATTCTGCAAGGTGTTGTCCCTATTTTAAATTACACTGTGCTGTTTATATGTAAAACAAAAATACTGATCTGAAAGCATTCCTAAAGATGCTAGAATGAAGAAATCGAAATTGCTTTGCGTGGAATTTTACTGCATTTCATGAGTGATAGCTCTGTCTGTAACCTTTAATATGACATCAATTTTAAACATTAAGGCACAACAGCTTTAAAATGGCCCCACAAGATTTTACCTAATGAAATCTGTATTGAGGATGTATGCTAAACTGGAGTATTATTTTCATGTAATCCTTAACATGTTTAGATGCTTCCAGCTAATTTTGTATTGTGGCTTAATGCTTTTATTTTCAAACGTACAACTGCTAAAACTCTTCCCTTCATCATCTATTCTATTTCTGCATTGCTGCTGTAAAATTCTGCAGACACATTGCCCTCTAGTAACTACAGAACTGATCGTAACTGAAGAAGGAACAGTAAATAGCTATGCAACTAAACCTTTATCTTGCCCCACCTTGAAGTCTGCGAGTTCACTTTCAACAAAGGTCACTTTTTAATCATCTGCTCTCTTTGAAACCGTGGAATGAATTATAGGATGCTGCATTTAATACCAAAAAGGCAAGGTGGTGGATTAAATATGTTATGGTCCTCTTACTGTTGGATGACATTCATGGAAACTTAATAAAGCAGGATTAATGAATCTATGAGTTTTGTTCTCAGAATATCATGTATTTTAACTTCCAATCATCCTTTAATCGATTTCGGATATGGTTACATATGGCCAAAAACCATCTGAATTAATATTTTCTGAAATTTCATTCCCCAGTGAATAGACTAGTAGCATTCCTGCTTATTGATTTCAACATTGTGGAATTCTCTGCCTCAGAGGACGGTGGAGGCAGGTTCTCTGGATGTTTTCACGAGAGAGCTAGATAGGGCTCTTAAAAATAGCGGAGTCAGGGGATATGGGGAGAAGGCAGGAACGGGGTACTGATTGGAGTTGATCAGCCATGATCACATTGAATGGCGGTGCTGGCTCGAAGGGCCGAATGGCCTACTCCTGCACCTATTGTATATTGTAGGTTCAAGGTACCTTCCATTCACTTATGAACATAATCTGTTACTTCATGAACATACTTGGCAAATGCTGCATTTAGAATTGCCTTCTTTTGAATAAAGCGGAAAAGAAAAGAAAAGCATTAAACTAAAGCCTGGCTACCCCAGAAGGATGTTGTGAAAAATTTAAGGAAGAGCAGGATAATTCTGGTCGAGTTAAAAAGCTTTATCATTCAGCCAATTATCTGGTCATTTATCTTATTGTTGTACATGAAATCTTGATGTATTTTAATTAACTGTCTCCTTTTCTTAAATTACAGCAGTGAGCATGCTTCAGAGACAATTTATTGCCTTTGAAGTGCTTTGACATGTTCTAAGAATTGAAAAAATATTGGACAAGTAGAGCAGGTTTACCAAACTTTGTGTCCAGATAAATAAGTATGAATAATGGTGAATACAATTGGCAATATCTCTGAATGTTCTCATCATGGAACTTCAGTATCTCTAATTTATAAGTATTTAAATTCAAATTCTAGAAGTTTCTGAGTCATTAATTTCACATCTGGTAAAGTACTTGATATTAATCAGAATCTTTCACAATTTCCAACCATGAATACCACTGCAAGTTTCCAACATAGACCTCTCAGTCGACAATGTTGTAAAATGAGCTGCAGCTAATTCTGTTTGAAAATGAAGGCATGTCCATGAATTTGATTTAGTTTAATGTTACTTTGATACATGTACCTAGGTACAGTGAAATGCTTTGTTTTGCATCCAACTTGGTAAAATCATACAGCAGAATAGGCCATCCCAAAGCAAAAAGAAATGTTCACATTGGCAATAAATACAATTTTGGAAAACTTTCAGTTGTAATGCTTTGTGAACAGCACTTATCTTGCTGTGCTCAAATTATTGAACATTGAGCATGGTATAAAATTACCTGTGGTTAGAATTTTGTCATCAATAGTATGCACTAAACCGTAATAATGGATCTTGGGCTTGTTGTATTTTATTTAATAGTTGATTTCATTGATTATGATACCTCGCCTGTACTATTGGATTTATAGTCAAGATGGTTGTAGATGAATTTCTGTCAGGTAATTTTGGAAATAAAGGACCAATAAATATTTCTAAAAAATTCAGGTGCAGAGTTTGTTAGAAGTGATGTTATTTGCTATGGTGTTCGCGATGTTGCACTGCAGCAAAAGCCCAGAGCAGTACACACCAAAGGTTGCATCACGATAGAGCAAAAAATACCAAATTAAAAGGAAATGTGAAAGATGGCATTTGCAGCATTAATGCCAACTGCACTGACAGATGGTAGTGTAAGCAATTAACTTTATGAATGTATTTTGCATTGAGATTGCAATTGCATCTTGGAGCTCAAGTTAAAAGTAGTAATTGATTATAGAGTAATTATGTTTAAAAGTCTAAGACACAGAATATTTTGCAGTTTATCTTTACACCCATATGTTTGTGATTTCACATCTTCTAAGATATGCAAATACAATTGAAAAGTAGATGTCTAACACTTGCTGTCTTCTGGTACAAGTACATATTGGCATTTGGGTTCAATTTTCTTTGAGGGTGATCAGGTTCTCTTGTATCTAATCCTGGGTAAAGGGGCAGATTGCTGGTACTTAATGATGTTACGTGACACAATCTGCATGAGTCATCTTGGTTTTAAATGACCGATCTTGACCATTTACAACCAAATGGTCAAGTAGAAGGTGAAAGCTGATGATTCTTGGTTTACATTAAAACATTCTCCAATTCGTACTTGCCCACCAAGCCTATGCCAGCTCTCAAACCTTTCCTATGATTACCATTCCCTCACTTGTATCTATGTATCCTATCTTTTCCTATATGCCTTTCAACTCCCAGTTTTCTTGCCACCACAAACACTAGAAGCACTTAACCTACTAGTGTGTCTTTAGCACATAAAAATAAACCAGAGTACCCAGGGAAGCTCACACTGTTAAGGGAAGAAGAGGGCCAAAATCAGAATCAAATCTATGTTGCTGGAGTGGAGTTGCAGCATCTTTAATTGTGCCACCACTATGCCAAATTGTAACTTCAGTTCACATTTTTAATCAACTTTTAAGAGATTCAACTTTTGTTGTGCTAAAGTGCATGTGTTGTCTTTCCATCCAAATGCCAAACTTGATCTGCTTTGTTCAAATGATGTATCTCACAGCTGATGTGTGATGAAGAGAGTCTGGTAAAGAAGGGAATAGTGGTTCAGGCCCAAATTTCCTTGTGTTTTCCATGTGTTTTTTTAATTGACTGCAACATCAACTACAAATGTCATTGCGTCAAGTTAAGAAGAACATAAATAGGAGCAGGAGTAGGTCATACCTCAAGCCTGCTGTGCCATTCCACTTTCATATCTAATCTCATTAACCATTGTATTACAACAACCAACATTGAGTGTGGTCACACAAAATGGAAATATTCACCAGATCTGTTAGTATTTATGGAGAAAAAAATATTTTAGTTCACTGAGCTTTCATCAGAGCTTGGGGCAGTTAAATAACAAAAGTATTAAATTGGAGATAAAAGGGTAGGAGGCAGAGAACTAAAAGAAAGGAAAGCAATAGGGTGGTGGATATGAGGTTGAATGACACGTTGTGATGGAACTAGTAAAAGGGGTGCAGTAAAGTTGAATAACTAACAAAAGGAAGTTTGGAGCAGTGTAACTTGCAGAAGATTTGAAATTACTAGATGTGTGAAAGAAGTGGGGATAGAAGGTGAATCCTAATATTGTGAGATAGCAGTCAGGAATAGCTGATTATTTGAATTTGTTAAATTAAATGTTGAATTGAGAAGCTTGCAATGCACCTATTCTGAAGATGTGATTCTTCCTCATGCTTGTGCTGCGCTTCATTCATTGGAGTGCCAGAAGTGGAAGTGAAATTGGAGTATTAATGTGACAGGCAGCTAAATCATTCAACTTGTGTTTGCTTCCATAATGCATTATGAGCACAACATGGTATACTGAATGGACACGGTATACCATGACATAAGTAAATCATTGCTTGACCTGGAGGGTGTTTGTGGCCACAGAATGTATGAGGGAAATGTTGTGCTGCTCAGTAAGGTGTCATGAGATAAAGTGAGTATTCATTGAGAAGGAACAGTGAACCAATGTATCCTGTTCTGGGGTGACAGAAATTGCAGAGCATGGTTCATTTAACATGGAGTCTAGTGGAGGAGAAAATAGGGGTCAATTGAATGTTTTTTTTTGTTAAATGATATTGCATCTGCTATCCATTTCCTGGTTGCCTGAATTTGATGTCAAGTCATGAAGATAGCAATGTGCTCAGAGGGAAGATGAGGTGTTGTTCTTCAGCCTTGCGTTCTTCTTTTTCTAACCGGTGTAGGAGCCACAGGCCGAAAGGTCATAGTGGAAGTACAATGGCAAATAGAAAGGAGAGGCACCCAGAACCTTGGGGTCACTCCAAGGGGTGAGAAAAGGTTCTTAGTAAAGTGATCACGCAATCTCTGGAAGAGAAATCTTTAGTTTCTTCATTGAATTACGACCATGTTGGGAACACCAAATGCTGTAAACCAGATTTAAAGAAGTGCAAGTGAAACACTGCATCACCTTCTTGGATCCCTGGATAGTGGGAAATGAGATGAAAGGACGGTGAAGCATCTCTTGTTTTTGCATAGGAAAGTGTTGTAAGATGGGGAGTGGATAGTCAGGATGAAAAAGAGAAGTCTCTCCTGGAAGAGACTTCCAGGATGGAATATGTAGGAAGAAACTGCAGATGCTGCTTTAAGCCGAAGGATGGAACCAGAATGGAAGTCTCTAGACCAGTGTGGGAGTCGGGGAGAGCATTTCTATGACATGCTGAAAGTAGAGGGACAAGGAGTATGCTTTGTGAAATCTTATTGAAGTTGACAGAAATTTCGAAAGATCACCTGTGAAAGCAGAGGCTGGTGTGGTGGAAATAAAGAACTGAAAGGTCTGCTCTGTCTTGGAAGGGAGTGAGAGCAGAGGTGCAGGAAATAGATGAGATAATTCTGGGGCTTTGTTCACCATTAATGGAAGGGAAATCATGGTTCAGGAAGAATGCTAGTCACTGGCTTGTAATCCAGAAGCCTGAGCTAATGAAGCAGATTTTAATTCTAATTCCTTTGTGGCAGAAGTTTAAATTCAATTATTTAGATTGGATATTCATTCCAAATTATTTATGTAACTGCTGGATTGTCATTAAAACTCAATTGGTTCAGTGATTTTTAAGAACCTCTATTTTTTCTTTGAAAACCATAAGCTCTGGTATCTCAACTGGGAGAGCTACCTCACAGCCCGTTTATGCAAACAAAAGACAATGCTCACCAAATAATCACCTTTGTTCAGTTTTTCAATCTCCTCCACCTAGTTGGATAGTCTTACACCACTGATGGAGCATATTGGTTGCAACAGTTGGGAATAAAATAACTTGGGAGCCCACAAAATTGTGTTCATGCCCATGAAGTCACATGGCAAGAATTCAAAAGTAGCAGTTAAGTAAGCCTCGTGGTGATTGCTATCTACCATCTCCCAATTGTCCACCATGACAAGCACCTCAAGCACTATGTAGAGGACCATACAAAGGCGAGGGCAAAACTTGATCTGCTCATAGATGGGAAAGGGCAAGTTAGTGAAATGTCCATGGGCGAGCCTTTTCCATCCTGACTACCCACTCCCCATCTTACAACACTTTCCCATGCAAAAGCGACCAAATTAGGATCAAAATAGTTGTGGATAAAGACAGCATGGGCCCACAAGCTAAAATTGTGAATCTGTGCAAGACCAACTTTGATGGTATTGGACAAGAATTTGTTCAAGGTGATTGGAACTTGTGGCCAAAGGACCATCTGAAAAGGTAAATGCTTTTGAAAATGATGGTAAGAGTTTAGGGCATGCAGACCCACACTGTTTGAGTGAAGGTCGAGGCAAGTGGGAGTAAGCAAGCTTGGATGACGAGAAAAATTAAGGCTTTGGTCAGCAAAAAGGTGATATGGGACAGGTATAGGCAACTGGATGAAGAGTATTGCTGGAGGAGTTTTGCGAACTGAGTAGCATATTTATGAAGAGGTTAGGAGGGCGAAATGGGGGCAGAAGATAGTTCTGGCAGATAATATTAATTGTAGGTGGGATATCATGTCTTATGAATCTGAGTTTTTAAGGTCGTGATGGTGGCAAAGCCATATATCAGGGCTCGAAATTAGTGGTTGCTCGGGTGCCACTGACCACCCAATGTGCCGCTGGGCAACCAAAACGCCGAGTCATTTTGCCCGGCTTGGCACTGCAAATACTGGTTTATACCGAAGATAGACACAAAAAACTGGAGTAACTCAGTGGGTCAGGCAGCATCTCTGGAGAGAAGGGACGTGACGTTTTGTGTCGGCGACGGCTGTAATGCGTGGGAAAGATGCTAAGTGTGGTGTGATGGACGGTCGGAGCGAATGACGGGCCCCGCACAGCATCTGCGGCTCCATCACCTCCCGCCGCCCGCCCTGATAACGGCCGCTGCTTGCCACTCCGCCAACAGCACTTTCAAAACAAACCCTTGGAGGAGGGAGGTGTCGGTCAGACGCGGAAGTGTGGGGTGGTAGGACTGAGGATAGAGCGTGGTGATTTGGAGGAGGGAGACGTGCCAAAACACTCTCGGCAGACCTGCACCGCAGCCAGGATCGATCCCGGCTCTCTGGCGCTGCAATCGCTGCCGAACCGCCACTGGACCATCCCCGTCCCCGCCCGAGGGTGGCCAGAGACGTCGGGAGTCGGACGGGTGCGGCGCCCCCAGGCCCACAGCCAGCGCAGAGAAGCGGCGCTAAACCCAGCTCAACTCTGCCTCTCCCGCCGTGTTAACCTACAGCCCTGCCTGGATTTACGGGAAATATGTCATCAGTCCAGGCATGACCAGGTGAGATAGACAGAGTTGAGCTGTATTTAGCGCTGGATTGAGCCTCCAAAGCCTCGCGCGTGTGTGTGTGAGTGTGCGCATGCGCGTGCGGCTGCCAAGATATTCTGTCCCCCCCGTCCCCTGGTGCCCTCCATATTTTGATTACGATTTCCGTGCCTTAAAGGTGTTGTCCGAGGATTGCTGACCTTCCTTCCCACCTACTCTACCCCTTCCCCCCTCCCTCTCCCCCTCCCTCCCCCTCCCCCCCCCCCCATCCCCCCCCCCCCCACCCCACCGATTGCCTTCTCAAACCCCCCCCCCACCACAGCCATCTATCCATCCTGCACAACCCTATTGTGCTGGGAATGTCTTCAGAGCAAACATTGACTATGTTTGATAACGGAATGCAATCAAATATGTTTTAATTCCCAATGTTATTATTTGTTTTAATCCATAAAGATGGATTAATTAAATTGTGAACATGTGAAACATTAAAACTGCAGTGTTCGATTGTCACTGCTACCGTTGACACATTATTACAGAATTAATTTTAACGGCAAATCAATGCTCTTAATATGGAGTATCAGTACTGTAGTTATTTAATGAGCAACATTCACTATACGTTGGATTTATCCAGGTTTTACTTCTGCAGTCAGTCATATACATCACAAATATGGTCAGGAGATATTTCAGTTGAATCGCAGACTTCAAGCAGTCATTGCATGCAAAAAATATGCAACAGAGTACTAAACATGACTACTTTCATTTACATGACATTGCTCTGTCCCAAATATTATGGTGTCCTGAAATGGGGGACGATGTATAAACACTGCTGTAATTTCTACATGGTGAAACCAAAACATAGAAAAAAATGGCCTTTATTAAAATCTGACAATGTGCACTTCAACCACATGCAAACTTTTCTCTTAAAAATCTCAAATTGTGGAATACAGAGGCAAATAAATAAATGATGGGTCTGTCCTAAACATTATGGAGGGCACTGTGGAGTTCACACAACTTTATCCAACAATGTAAAAATTCAGCTTTGCTTTTTATTCCTTGCTATTTAGCCGTTTCATTTGTGGTTACATATTTCTAACTAGCTGAGGTTTCAGATTTAGCCTGCACATACAGTGTTCATAACATTTTCAGGTGAATTGAGTTTTAACAGTGATTTATAAGGCCTTTTTTATGTTGCATTTTACTGGGCAAGATAATCAGGCCTCTTTATAAAATGTGTAGGATGATGATGTTTTAACAAAACCAAATTTATAAAATCTTAAAATTCTTGTTAATAATTAAAGTAATATAGTGTGAAACATTAAAAATCCAGCGCATTTATATTAGATCTGCATTATGCCTTCATCAAAATTGTTCTATCATCTGTGTCAACCCATGAGACAAGTGTTAACACCTGATGCCTTGGTATTTTTCAGTTTTCTTTATAATATTCTACTAAAGAATGCTAAGCTGCTGGTTACTATTCTTGATGCAAGGATAGGTAGAGGAGATTATGAATATGAACATGATAGCTCAATAAAATCAGTTGAATGTGAAGCAAGGTTAGACTGAATAAAATAAATTTTAATGTTCCCTTTTAAATTACATGATTAATGCAATTTTCTGAAAGTTTAGAAGATTTCCTATTTGCACTCTGTCCAGTTACAATTAGATTTCAAAGCACTGGTAAAGATTAGTTGTTTGAAAGTTACAGCAACATTTTTAGTTTTTGTCTGTGGCTTGTACTAACTAAATCACTTAAGTGTGAATAGTCATCGAGAAAAAATATCAGCTTCGGGAAGGAGTAAGTTATTAGGCTATGTCCTGTGCCATAGAGACAGTTGTATAGTGCACTGGTGCCAACACCAATTTTGTTATTGTAATAGGAATATGAAAATGGAGATTAAAATATAAAATATAACAGAAGTGAGTTGTGCATAAATGCATAGAGGAGAGAAAAAGGAATGACTGGTGTGTAAATGGTTCTTGATTATGTGGACGTTTTTGCCAGATAGTGTCGACAGGGAGGAGGCTGGCTTCTGAAATTTACTGGGCTACATCCATAACTCTGCAATTTTTGTTGTCTTGGACTGAGCCAAGCTGTAATACATCCCAATTGGATGCCTTCTTCGGTGCATCTGTTGAAGTTGGCAAGAATGTTTAGAGATATGACGCACTTCTTTAGTCTTCTGAGGAAGTAGAGGTGTTGATGTAGTGGTCGTGGACGCAGCTTCAATTAGTTGGTACAGGACAAATTGTTGGTGATATTTATGCCTAGGTGTTTGCTCTCGACCATCTTCCTTTGAGCACCATTGATGCTCTTTGTTTCCTGAAGTTTGTGACCAGTTCCTTTTTTGACTTGCTGACATTGGGGGGGGGGGGGGGTTGATTGATTTCACACCATGCATGAAGCGCACTATCTCCTTCCTGTACACTGTCACGTCACTGTTCAAGATCCGGCCCATTGCAGTGGTGTCATCTGCAAATTTGTAAATAGAGTTTGAGCAGAATTTGGCCCCACAATCGTGAGTGTATAGGGAGTATAATAATAAGGGGCTGAGAACCCATAGCTGGAGTCTACAGTCTTTTACTAAATGTTATTGGTGTCATTGTATTGAGCACGTCACCTCTGGCAGCTCAGTTGGTCAAATAATGTTGTCACTAACAGCAGATACACTGAGGTTGTGCTTTGCATGATTTGGGCATTTCATTTGTGGGATTGACCCTAATAGCTAGAGCAGGCCTTCTTAATTTTTCCTTGACTGGCAACTTTTCATTTTCCTAGATGGCTTGTTTCCACTCTTCATCATAAGTCAGGATTGGCACTGCTAATGACATCCAAAATTGTATAAAATGTCTCGTGAAGTTCACTGAAACAATTGTTAGTAATGTTACCTTCAACTTATGGAACCGGTTTGTTTCTACTGTGGACATAATTTAAATCGGCGCCCGCAAATAATAATGGGATGTTTTTAGACCAGGTGCTGGCTTCGTACCAATATCTGCTTTGACATGATGTTAGCTGGCCTCCTCCGGATATATTCCTTTTGTGTGCTGATAATTATCAAAGCCATTTGTCTTATTCTTGTTTAAACTATTTAAAGGATTAGAAGAGCTCAGAGGGAGATTTCTTACATTTTGGGGGGCATTTGCAATGTGAGATGCTCTGCCAGGTAATGTGTTGGAAGTTGGTTCTCACAACATTTAAGAACTATCTGAATGACCACATGAATTGTCAAGGCATAGTAGGCCATGGACTATCTCATGGTAAATAGAGTTAGTACAGTTAGGTATTTAATCATCAGAAAATACATGTTTGGTCAAAGAATGTTTCAATGCTATATGAATATGATTCTATGACAATATATTGCCCTTTTGAATCTAGTGCAGGTGATGCCTGCCATGGTGGTAGATGGTTTGCTATTTGGTTTCCTTGATTTCTTTACTTTAGACTTTAGAGATACAGTGTGGAAACAGGCCTTTGGGCCCACCGCGGCAACTGGCAATCTCCCTGTACACTAGCATTGCCTTGCACATAAGGATAATTTGCAGAAGCCAATTAACCTACAAACCTTTTGTAGTGTGGGATAAAATCGGAGCACCCAGAGAAGACCAAGCGGTCACAGGGTGAACGTACATCTTCCTATAGAAAGCACCCGTAGTCGGGATCAAACCTGGGTGTCTGATGCTGTAATGCAGCAACTCTACCACTGTGCCACTGTACCATCCTATTGGGCAATGAACACTGTTCAATCCATACTAGATATCTCCTCATTCAGTCGAGAGGAAAGGTATTGGCCCAAAATAACAATTGTCCGTTTCCTATCATAGATGCTGCCTGACTGCTAAGGTCTTCCATCGATTTGTTTTTTTTTTTTGTCCCAATTCCGACATCTGCAGTTGCTTGTTTCTGTCTTTATTATTCAACCTACATTGCATCTATTCCAGAATCAACTTTAATTATTGAACTGCAGTACACAGACGGCACATGCAAATGTATTTGTTCAGATGGTAAACTCCAAGCCATCATTGATAATTTAGATCTTGCACTTCTACAGAACAAAGGTCATCTACCAACCTACCCTTGCTGTGTAACCACATATTGTTAAGGAAGGCCTATGAAGAGGCCCTGGTTAATGCAGACCGCATCCTCCAACTGCTTGCCACTTATCAATTGAGGCAGACATTCGCAATTGTGTCAGTTTACGTTGCTTTGGCCATCAAAGCAAAAGTTAAGATCAAGATCTGAAATTTAGCTCATTTTATGCAGGGAATCGGTGGTCCCTGGCCTCTTATGCTTCTGGGATATGAACTATCTAAAGCAGGCATCTTTACCACCAAACACTACCAGATGACTAACCTAATCGTCAAATCCACTGGCTGGTTAATTGAACTTAGTTTGCCATTGAAGCCAAGAGTGTAATTAGACCATACATTATTCACATGTTCAACACTGAACTCTCAAATCAGGCACACTATTTTGAATGCAGTGCAAAAGTGGGGCAGAAAAAAAAATCAAGAATGTCTCATAATTTTCGTCCATTCGTTAGGCGTACACTATTATGCTGAACTTCATTCACAACTGTTTCACGTACTGTGTCACAAACTCATAAGAGTCCTACTTTGAATATACATGAGTATCCTTTATGTAGTTTCCAGTGAATGCAGTTCACACTGGGGAACTTTTGTGTGTCATGTTTTCAGTAGTTAGCCAAACTTTTTGTTGTGTTAAGGATCACATTGGCTCTGTTTCAAGATTTGTTCAACATGTCACCCTCGGTGTACGCACAATCATTATTTCTAACAACCCTCAATGTTTCATGTCAAAAGATCCGTGGAAAAATTAACGTATAATTATTTGTATGAGGAGTTTTTGTTTATGAATGTATTTCTACTTGGAACAACAATTTCTCCTTGTCTCTAATTCCTCCATACCTTTCATGTTATGCTGCTGTTTTTGTGTTCCTGGCTTAAAAGGCAGAAAGCCTCTCTGTTCCAATATTGCTGCCACTAGGAGGAGCACAAGAATGGCTGACAAAATGTACACAAGAATTTCCTCCTTATTTTCAGGTCGAAATATTTTCTCTATAGAACACTATAATTTAGAAATTGTTGGCAAAAATTCCATAACACATTTCCATTGAATGAATATTGCTGCTGCATAATACACCATCTAACTTGGTGAATTTCTGTCATTAAAATGGTACTTGTTTTGCACCTGTAAAATCATGCTGCATTTGATGTTTTACATCTAATCAACAGTTTTTTGTTAACCATACTCCTCAAAAGGCCACTCGCATGAAGTGAAATGGTTCCATTCATTAAAAATGCAATATTTTAAGGGAGGTGTGATTTTCTGGACCAAATAAGTTGGAAAGAAAAGATGTATGTAATTTTCCCTGGGGTTTCATTATTTTTAATATAGAAAAACATGCCTGACTGCGAGTGATTCCTGGAATAATGCAAGAATTGCACTGTCAGAAGAATGGCCTGTGCTCACAAACTTAAAATTGGGTGTGATCTTAATAAAATGTACAATAAAATTGTTGGATTAATGCAGCGATGATGTTCTTCCGGAGGTTATCCACTTTGGTGGCAAAAACAAGGGGGCAGATTATTATCTCAATTGGGTCAGGTATGGTAAGGGGGAGGTACAGTGAGACCTGGGTGTCCTTGTACACCGGTCACTGAAAGTTGGCGTGCAGGTACAGCAGGCAGCGAAGAAAGCTAATGGAATGTTGGCCTTCATAACAAGAGGATTTCAGTATAGGAGCAGAGAGGTTCTTCTGCAGTTATATAGGTAAGACCACATCTGGAGTATTGCGTACAGTTTTGGTCTCCTAATTTGAGGAAGGCCATTCTTGTGATTGAGGCAGTGCAGCGTAGGTTCATGAGATTGATCCCTGGGATAGCGGGACTGTCATATGAGGAAAGAATGAAAAGACTAGGCTTATGTTCACTGGAGTTTAGAAGGATGAGGGGGAATCTTATAGAAACTTATAAAAGGACTGGACAAGCTAGATGCAGGAAAAAAATTCCCAATGTTGGGCGAGTCCAGAACCAGGGGCCACAGGCTTAGAATAAAGGAGAGGCCATTTAAGAATGAGGTAAGAAGAAACTTTTTCACCCAGAGAGTTGTGAATTTGTGGAATTCCCTGCCACAGAGGGCGGTGGAGGCCAAGTCACTGGGTGGATTTAAGAGAGTTAGATAGAGCTCTAGGGGCTAGTGGAATCGAGGGATATGGGGAGAAACATAGAAATTAAGTGTGGGAGTAGGCCATTCGGCCCTTCGAGCCTGCACCGCCATTCAATATGATCATGGCTGATCATCCAACTCAGTATCCCGTACCTGCCTCTCTCCATACCCTCTGATCCCCTTAGCCACAAGGGCCACATCTAACTCCCTCTTAAATATAGCCAAGGCAGGCACGGGTTATTGATTGGGGACGATCAGCCATGATCGCAATGAATGGCGGTGCTGGCTCGAAAGGCCGAACGGCCTCCTCCTGCACCTATTTTCTATGTTTCTAGAAGTGTCTAGAACAGTATGCCAGCCATCCAACAGAGTATGGGAATATTTTATATTGTCTACCCAAAAGGACTCTAGGTTGATATATTTTGGGAAATAAAATAAATCAAAAGATAGAGTTAATGCAGGATAGTGCATTGAGAATAAAAGATCAGCCATTATCTTAATGGGATTTGGGGGTGGGGTTCTAATGGACTACTGTGTTTTCCCAAATGTTGTTCAGTACCACCATTTTGATTTAAACGGGCAAAATGCCAATAAAGGCAACATTAGTGCACAAGAGGTTTTTTTTTAAAATTATGGCGTTACTGTTTAAATGTGAAATCCCAATTCATGTCCCAGTTCATCTGATTTAGAGTTACGCAGTTTGTATCAAGAAGCATAGGTTGTTATTTTGGAAAAAGCTAGTACTTTAATTGGGTGCATTATACAGATAAAATAATTAGCAACTTTTAGCATGGTCTGGAATTACTTTTTGAAAAAAAAAGTTTTGGTTTGGAATGTCTTTGACTGGAAGATATGAAGCACACCCTTTTTGGAACTGATTGTCAAACATTTGAGATCTGAATGTCATAGCACCTAGATTTTGTTGAGGTTTGCACTGTTCTAATTTGACCTAGTTAATGCTGATTAAAGTGTCAGACAATTCTCAATATTTGTGAGGTTTGAAAAGCAGTATTGCTTGATCGTAATGTTTGAAATGTGATTTAACTTTTTGGGTTGCTAATGCAATACCCTCAAGTAGGGCATTAATACAGCACAGGAACAGGCCCTTCAGCTGATATTGTTTGTGCCAAACATGCCTCACTGAACTGATCTCATCTGCCTGCACATGGTCCATATCTCTCTATTCCCTACACTTCCATGTGCCTATCTAAAAGTTCATCAGCTATATACCCACCATATTGCTTGCATTGAAGTAAAATACACTTCAGTCCTTCATTTTCCCCATAATCAGGAATCTCTCCCTGCCTGTCTGCCCTTTGAGACATCATCTCATCCACTTTCTTATCAGCACTTGTTGACCTTTTGCTCTGGTCCAACCCAACCCAACCCAACCAATTTCCGGTGCAACAGGTCACCTCTAACCCCGAAGAGATCCCAATGGTCCAAAAATCTGGATCCTTGTCCACTGCACCAACTTCTCATCCATGCGTGATGATGCTCCTATTGATACCCTCACTAATATGTGGCACTGGTAATAATTGAAAGATTACCACCCAAATAAAGAAAGGAAAACGTCAATATCTTTACAAAAGCAAGACAATTAAATGTTTTTATTGTAAAAGCAAGACATTAGTGCAAAACGCAATTTAATAACGTCCATGGTAGTACTAGAGATGGTCCATTGTATTCTGTTGCTGTGGTAGGATTAGGTTGTGCAGGTCGGTTCAAGAACCTGATGGTTGAGGGAAAGTAGTGGTTCCTCAACCTAGTTTCTATACCTACACCCCATGGGTAGCAGTGAGAAGAGGGCATGGACTGGATGGTGGGGAGATAGCATCACAAGTAGGTGTTTTTGATGGAATTTGCAAAGTTTTTTTTGTTTGTTTTTCAACAATTATTGAGTGTCTGAATTTCAAGGGCCAATGTTGTAATGTTTAAATTGCAATATAATTTTGACACTGCATTCATTGCTAAAGGATATTAATGGTTTATGAAATTAATTCAGGATCACCCATTTAAAAAAATATTTTGATAGGTATAAAAGTACTAGTCTGTTCATAACTTGCTGAATTTGTATTGTTGCAAACTCATTCTTGCAAATGGATACTTTCTTATATATTATCACAGAATATGCTATATTAAAATTCACTTTTATTTCAGGCTGGTCGAAAAGAAAGGGGTGATGCACTCAATGCTGCGATTGACAAAATGACCAAAAAGACGAGGGACTTGCGCAGACAGGTAGAGTAAATCAGACAAATAACAGTTAAAAATAACTTTCTTTCCATTTAAATAGGTGACGCATTGATAACACTTTAAAAGTATTCTGCAGTTATTAATATCTATTGTAGAATTTGTAAATGAACTATGTACTTAATTTTCCACAGGACCAATTTCTATCCCCTTTTTCCTGACAGGAACCATTTTATTTTGTCCAACCCAAGCAGCTCCTGAATTCAGGCATATCATTGTCCCATTCAAATTGAGGACTTGCAAGAGCACTAATTAATTTGTGTTTGTGATTATCCCAAAGCATTTTCTAAATCTGAGGTAGCTCCGCTAATCTTTGTGCAGAAAAAAAAAGAAAACGATTGAAGGTTTCATCCTTTTGGCTCTAAATCAAAATTTGACAATTGAAAATTTTCTGTTTTAAAAACAACAGGTGACGTGGTAAAGGTTTTTGTGTTTCAGTACAATGTTTGGAAAACCTGTAATTTAGACGATATCCAGTATTGAAAATGGTTGGATCATCTTAAATATCTGTTAATTTAAACTTTTAATTTCTGCTCTTGAAAGTAAATAATCTTTCATTACAACCATTGCTTTTATTTTGTTTTAGAAAATCTGGAATATAAAACTTGGTAACAATAAAGTTTTTTTTTTGTCTCTAATGACAACAGTTTTGTATGTTGGCGGTTAAATTCCTATCCATAAAATTTTAAGAATGATTAAAAAACTTAGTTCAAATAAAATATTGAGTCCTCTAATTAATGTCCCTTATTGATATCCCTTTAACCTTTTCTATTATCTAATGCTGAATTTTAACTAAATTATAGAATTGACAATACAATCACCTTGCTTATTATATTGAAAATATTGTTCCTATATTTAAGAACATTGGAAACAAGGATCATTCATCAAGAATTATTAGATTATTGTCATTAAAGTATTTGATTTATTTGGAAGAATTTAAGTTTATTTTCCTATTAATATTTGCTATTCACCAATACTGGAAAAGGAATATCAAATTGCACAGTTGACTAGGTGGAAGGGATTATTAGTCTGATCATTAGAAAAGTGCAATGATAAATTAACTCCATCATTGTTTCCAATGGACATCCACAATTTATTTTGTAACGCACCAGTAATTTGGTCGCCTAGTTCAAATTAGTAAAAAATGTCCCAAAACTCAATCTGTTCGCCGTCTGAAATTGAAGTAAAAAAGTGTGCATGCTAGGCTTTAAGGTATTTCTACTTTCTGCCTCATTTACTTTAAACAGTGTCATTCTGAACATTCAAATGGTATGATGGCTTTTCCTCGATCCTCCTCAACTGCAATTTCAATTTCTCTTCACATTGCTCACAATCTGAAAAGAAGTAATGTAGAGTGGTATTGTAGTGGTTGAACTAGTGTACTAACAACCCCTGGCCTAATAGGACACTATTTGGCCAATTCAAGACAGCTGGCGAATTGTAATTCATTCTAAGTAACCAGAAACTATTGAAACTAAATCTAATATCATTACAGTAGACCCTTGCTATAACGGACCACAGTGGGGGGGATCTCCGTTATTGCAGATTGTCCACTATATCTGAGTTTGGGCAGTAAATTTTAACTAGTTTAACCCAAGGTTAGATGGGAAGAAACGCAATGTCAGAGGTGTTAAACCAGGGGGATTTCACAGGCCAGTAAGCCACAGAAACCCCAGCTTCTCACGGAGTACATCAGGGATGGGCCCGATACACACTCCACCTTCATGCTGCTCGCCTTCTCTGCTCCCGTAACCGGAAGCACGCTATTTGGCGCCAGCTCTTTCGGTAACCTGGCAGAAGTGGAAAGTGGTGCAACGGGAGCCTCACGCCATTACTAGGCGACCGAGGGCAACACAGGTGCATTGGCATGCGGTGCGTCTGCATTCAATGCCCCCGGGACCTTGCTTTGTTTCAGCTGCTTCAAACCCATGCCCAATGCGTTGCTCTTCAGCAGTGTTTACTGCTCACTCTCTCCCCACTACTGCCTTTCTGCTGCTGAACGCTGTGCTCCACTCCAAACACCACCACAAATAGACACCTTGGTCCTCCACAACCAAAATCCGTTATATAGAGGTCGGTAATTGCGAGGATTTTCTGTACTAGTGACCACAACTACTACGACAAATACTAAAGTCAATGAGCATGAAGGAGAAAACCTTCCATAGTTTGAAGTCTTATCTTGCATGAAGGAAATAGTGTTGAAGGTTAATTATCCGAGCCTTAGAACATCACTGCAGGAGTTCCATGTATCTCTGTCCCAAGGCCAAATATCAATGCTGATGCTTCAATTTCTGTAAGATGCAACTATTTATTCCCTTTTATCTGCCCTGTTAATGATGCCCTGGGCTTGAAGATTTTTTCATAAAATCAAGTTGCTTCTTTCAAATTGTTGTATTATTTAATTGTACTCTTATAATTTCCATAATGGATTCCTGCATTTTTTGCAGCAGTTATATTTGGTATCTATTCTTTGTTTTATGTCCATCAATTTCTTCAATATTACATTTTATTCAAATTTTAATGTAAATTCAATATTAAATATTATGTTTTATATCCATCAATTTCCTCAATAGTAAAATGTTACAATGAATAAGGCTAGTGAAATCTGGGGCCAGAAACAGGGCAAGCCGATTGTATCTAGATTAAACATCGGAGGTTTTTCCCTCATCGGAGGTTTTCAACTGAATGATCCCAACAATGAGATCCAACAAAGGGTATCATGTAATCCTGTCACTAGGAAAACTGCAGCCAACTTAAGTTGAGTATTTAGCCCTAAGCAATAACATATAGGTCTTCACAAATTATAGGAGTAGAATTAGGCCATTCGGCCCATCAAGTCCACTCCGCCATTCAATCATGGTTGATCTCTGCCTCCGAATCCCATTGTTCTGCCTTCTCCCCATAACCCTTGGCACCCGTTCTAATCAAGAATTTGTTTATGGTACACATAAAAATGCTGGAGAAACTCAGCGGGTGCAGCAGCATCTATGGAGCGAAGGAAATAGGCAACGTTTCAGGCCAAAGCCCTTCTCCCCATCAGTCTGAAGAAGGGTTTTGGCCCGAAACGTTGCCTATTTCCTTTGCTCCATAGATGCTGCTGCACCTGCTGAGTTTCTCCAGCATTTTTTTGTGTACCTTCGATCTTCCAGCAACTGCAGTTCCTGCTTAAACATAAAGAATTTGTCTATCTCTGCCTTAAAAATATCCACTGACTTGGCCTCCACAGCCCTCTGAGTTTTACAGATTATCTACCCTCTAACTAAAGAAGTTCCTCCTCACATTCTTTCTAAAAGAGCGCCCTTTAATTCTGAGGCTGTGACCTCTGGTCCCAGACTCTCCCACCAGTGGAAACATTTTTTCCATATCCATTCTATCTATGCCTTTCATTATTCTGTAAGTTTCAATGTGGTCTCCCCTCAACCTTCTAAACTCCAGTGAGTAGAGGCCCAGTGCTGTCAAATGCTCATCATATGCTAATCCACTAATTCCTGGCATCATTCTTGTAAACCTCTGGACCGTCTCCAGAGCCAGCACATCCTTCCTCAGATATGGAGCCCAAATTTGCTCACAGTACTCCAAATGCGGCCTGACCAGCACCTTATTAGAGCCTCAGCATTACATCTTTGTTTTTGTATTCCAGTCCTCTTGATATACAGTGCCCTCCATAATGTTTGGGACAAAGACCCGTCATTTATTTATTTGCCTCTGTACTCCACAATTTGAGATTTGTAATAGAAAAAAAATGACATGTGGTTAAAGTGTACATTGCCAGATTTTATTAATATTATACATTTTGGTTTCACCATGTAGAAAGTACAGCTGTGTTTATAAATAGTCCCTCCATCTCAGGGCACCATAATGTTTGGGACAGGTGGCTTCACATGCATTTGTAATTGCTCAGGTGAGTTTAATTGCATACTTAATGCAGGTATAAGAGAGCTCTAATTACCTAGTCTTTCCTCCAGTCTTTCCATTACCTTTGGAAACTTTTATTGCTGTTTATCAACATGAGGACCAAAGTTGTACCAATGAAAGTCAAATAAGCCATTATGAGACTGAGAAACAAGAATAAAACTGTTAGAGATATCATCCAAACCTTATGCTTACCAAAATCAACTGTTTGGAATATCATTAAGAAGAAAGAGAGCACTGGTGAGCTTACTAATTGCAAAACGACTGACAGGCCAAGGAAGACCTCCACAGCTGGTGACAAGAATAAATAAAAATCCCTAAACGCCTGTACAACAGATCAGAAATATTCAAGAGTCAGGTGTGGATTTGACAATGACCCCTGTCCGCAGAAGACTTCATGAACAGAAATACAAAGGCTACACTGCAAGATGCAAACCACAGGTTATCCACAAAAATAGGATGGCCAGATTATAGTTTGCCAAGAAGTATTTAAAAGAGCAACCACAGTTCTGGAGAAAGGTCTTGTGGACAGATGAGGCAAAGATTAACTCATATCTGAATGACGGCAAGAGTAAAGTATGGAGGAGAGAAGGAACTGCCCAATATCCAAAGCATGCAACCTCATCTGTGAAACACAGTGGTGGGGGTGTTATGGCCTGGGTATGTATGGCTGCTGAAGGTACTGGCTCACTTATCTTCATTGATGATATAACTGCTGGTGGTAGTAGCATAATTAATTCTGAAGTGTATAGACACATCTTATCTGCTCAAGTTTAAACAAATGCCTCAAAACGTATTGGCTGGCGGTTCATTCTACAACAAGACAATGATCCCAAACATACTGCCAAAGTACCAAAGGAGTTTTTTAAAGCTAAAAAATGGTCAATTCTTGAGTGGGCAAGTCAATCATCCGATCTGAACCAAATAGAGCATGCCTTTTATATGCTGAAGAGAAAACTGTAGAACTGTAGACGAGCTGTAGATCAGTTACTGCATTCACAGTCGATGTCGGGTGTTTGTAGAGACCGTTCCTGGAGGAAGGTATCTGGCGCATGCATGTCACGGTGGAGGTTCTGGTAGGCGGCTCTTTGTTCGGATACTGGGGCTTTGTCTGTAGCCTTGCAACCTCGTGGTCATTAAACTGGATTTGAAGTTAAATAACATTGCTATTCCACAACTTCATACACGAGCCCCCAAAACAAGCATAAGCTAAAGATGGCTGTAATAAAGGCCTGGCAGAGCATCACCAGAGAAGACACCTAGCAACTGGTGATGTCCGTGAATCGCAGACTTCAAGCAGTCATTGCATGCAAAGGATATGCAACAAAATACTTTCATCTACATTACATTGCTGTGTCCCAAATATTATGGTGCCCTGAAATGGGGGGGGGGACTGTGTATAAACACTGCTGTAATTTCTACATGGTGAAATCAAAATGTATAAAAATTATTTAAATCTGACAATGTAAATTTTAACCATATGTGATTTCTTTCCTATTACAAATCTGAAATTAACCATATAATATAACCATATAACAATTACAGCACGGAAACAGGCCATCTCGACCCTTCTAGTCAGTGCCGAACACATAATCTCCCCTAGTCCCATATACCTGCGCTCAGACCATAACCCTCCATTCCCTTCCCATCCATATAACTATCCAATTTATTTTTAAATGATAAAAACGAACCTGCCTCCACCACCTTCACTGGAAGCTCATTCCACACAGCTACCACTCTCTGAGTAAAGAAGTTCCCCCTCATGTTACCCCTAAACTTCAGTCCCTTAATTCTCATGTCATGTCCCCTTGTTTGAATCTTCCCTACTCTGTGGGAAAAGCTTTTCCACGTCAACTCTGTCTATCCCTCTCATCATTTAAAAAACCTCTATCAAGTCCCCCCTTAACCTTCTGCGCGCCAAAGAATAAAGCCCTAACTTGTTCAACCTTTCTCTGTAACTTAGTTGCTGAAACCCAGGCAACATTCTAGTAAATCTCCTCTGTACTCTCTCTGCATGCTAGATTCAACTAAATTGTGGAGTACAGAGGCAAATAAATAAATAACGAGTCTTTGTCCCTAACATTATGGCGGGCACAATGAATGCTAGCATTGAATTTGCCTTCCTTACTACCGATTCGACTCCCAAGTCCATTTGCACCTCTGATTTCTGGATTCTCTCTCCATTTGGGAAAATAGTAGAAAGTATTTTTTCTACTTTCACATTTGCCTATGGTGAGGGAAACGTTGAAATAACCAACCGATTGGGCTTTGTTTACAAAATGTTTATCCTATGATATTTTTTTCGAAGATAGGAGAATCATTAGTTTTAGTTTTGGAGATACAGAGTGAAAACAGGCCCTTTATCCCACTGAGTCCACACCGACCAGCGATCACCCATCCACTAGTTCTACCTTGCACACTCAGGAAACTTCACAGAAGCTAATTCACCTACAAACCTCCACGTCTTTGGAATGTCTGAGGAAACGATAACACCTAGAGAGAACCCACGCCGTAACAGGGAGAACATATAAACTCTGTACAGACAGCATCCATGATCAGGATGGAACCCAGGTCTCTGTGACACTGTTGGGCAGCAACCCTTCTGTTGCGCCACTGAGCTGCCCCCTGTGCAAATTTGCAGTTTCCTGTGAACAATAGATTCAACTAAAGGGCCTGTCCCATTTTCACTACCTAATTCACGACCTTTGTCGAGTTTGCCCTTGACTCATACTCGCAGCATGGTCGTAGGAGGTCGTAGGTAGGTCGTAGGAGGTTGTGATGCTAGTTGTAGATACTCCTGGCATCAACACTTAATGAGCATCTTTTACTATTTTCTCATTCTGAAATCTTACATTTTGTGATTTCAGAATGTTGACTATGCTTTAACTTTTCAAATGTTTATGAAATATCATATGCTGTTGTGTTGCCAGTACTGCCTTCGCTTCACTTTTATGTGGCCTCTACTTCAGTGGGGATCACTGTTTCCCAAATGTTCCCTGCTCACCATTGCTTTGTTCTGTACATTAAATATTATGGAATTGGTCTGCATGCAAGTTAGGAATTTCTCAAATATTTTCACTGCTAATATTTGTTTTAAGATCATCTACTTAAAATAGCTGTTGCATTTTAATAAATCTGTTAAGCCTAAAAATAAATCCAAAAAGCCTTTACATTGTTTGTAATTTTAAATATCCACCTGATACAGTGACTGAATTTCTTATAATATCCCTCCAACATCTGCCTGTTTGTAATATCATATTTTCAACATTATTTTAAAAGTTACAATTTAATTAGCTGCATGTAGTCCACATAAATTACAATTGACTTGCATTGAACGTACACCACATAGTGTACATTGCTGATATCTCTAAACATCCGAAGCAATTGCTCGAAAACAAAAATAAACTTGTAGATTTGAGAAAATACATTTCTGATATGTTTGCTTTAATTTCCATGTTGCTACAGTGATTATTTCTATTAATTGCAGCTAATGTTCTCTGCGGAAGGTCCATGAGTATATTGAGCCTGCTTTTTGTTTTTCTCTGAATTGTGGCAGGAAGTCATTGAATTCTCACTCGCTTGGGATACATAATAGATGCACTGTGGCAAGAATAAAGGACAGCTTAACTTGATAAAATTTCAGGCCAAAACTGATGAGGAAATTTTACTGGATGACTATGATCATAGAGAACATCTTTTTAAAACTGTTCAAAAAAAGCTCAAGCAGTAAAATATTGGGAACTGAGGAAGCTGATACTAGAAAGCTATTCTGGCATGCAATGCATTTACTAACCAGTTTTTTTTGGAATTATTTGCAAGGGAACGACAAAATCAAACAAGTAACTCTTTATTGGCATTGTTTGCTCTTCAGAGTTGTAAAGTATAAATGCAATATTCAATCTGCTTATAAATACAAGGATTTCGCTGCACAAAGCTGACATATCTTTAGTTAATTAAAGTTGAATGTAATGCATGGTCACTGAAAAGTGAGTCCTGCAGTATTTGCATTGTTCAGGTAAAATCTTAAATTTCAATTTTTTTTACAGCTGAGGAAAGCTGTCATGGATCATGTATCAGACTCTTTCCTGGAGACCAATGTACCTCTTCTAGTTTTAATTGAAGCAGCTAAGAATGGCAATGAAAAAGAAGTAAAAGAATATGCCCAAGTATTCCGTGACCATGCCAGCAAATTAGTTGAGGTGAGTGCATATTTATATCATACCTTAATTAAATATATAAATTTCTGTTTAAAAATAATCATCTTTTAATTAAAACCTTGATTATTGGTGTATAAACTGGAATTATCTTGTGAATTTTAAAGAAGGTAAAATTATTTTTTTGTGCTCTTTTTGACTGTACCATTATACCATGTAAAAATAAAACTGGACAACCTGTTACTGTGGTGGAGTGAGAGAAGCGGGGAATGCTAAGCTTGTTGAACAAATTTGCATGACTAAGTGTTTCATATCCTTGAACTATCATCAGAACTGGTTCATTATTTCTGATGAAAGATCAGTGACCTGAAGCAACTGTTTACCTTTACAGGTGTTATCAGACTTGATAAGTATTTTCCCCATTTTCTGCTTTTATTTATAATTCCACAAGACACTGTCCCTTTCTGCTGGGCCAACTTCTGGATTCTGACCCCAACACCTATTCTCTCACATACAATCCACTCAATCTGTGTACAGAGTGGATAACTAACTGGGATCGCTTACTTGTCTATAAAACTATGAAATGCTGTTAATATTTTTTTTATTTATAGGTTGCCAACCTTGCATGTTCCATTTCCAACAATGAAGAAGGTGTGAAACTAGTTCGCATGGCAGCCACTCAGCTTGAAGGCCTTTGCCCACAGGTTTGGCAAAATATCTTGTTCAATTTAAAATTTAATCAGTATTGCTTTTCTTTGTTTATAAAGTGTTTTGCCAATGAAATAACAATAATACATTCTATTCATCCTTTAAAATCTGTTTTACAGAAAATATTTAAATAATTTGTTATTTTTAACATTGTTTCTTATCATTTTTCAGTTTTTAGTTATGGTCACTGTTGTCCTAGAACACATTTCAACAACAAGAAATTAATACTGGCAGCAGCTTTAAATACTAGTAGCTTCTTTAAACAGTCACTGTTAAATTACAAATGTTGGTCTTATGGTTTAAATAAGTGAATGCTTTACCATTTTCTGAAGATGTATGAACTTGCAAATTAATGGCCTCATAACCTATGCATGCAACTAATTGTTTTAAAAATAATGCACCTGCACAATTGATGCAAATTTGTTTGCAACTGCACTTTTCAGGTCATAAACGCTGCCCTGGCACTGGCAGCTAAACCTCAGAGTAAGGTAGCTCAGGACAATATGGATCTCTTCAAAGAGTTATGGGAGAAGCAAGTGCGTGTGCTGACTGATGCTGTGGATGACATTACTTCAATTGATGACTTCTTGTGTGTTTCAGGTATTTTGTTATAATAAAGAATAAAATACATTTATGGAACATCCCATCGAAATGACTCTTAAAAAGTCATAGAACAGATAAGAAAGGACAATTACTTAAGTGTTATGTCATTCGTAGTAATTAAAATATTAACATACATTGGACTTTTCAATTTAGCATCATGGGAACTCATTTGTATGGAGGGTTGTCCATAAGTCAACCCATGTTGTAACCCATGTTCATAAACAGCCCAAAAATGTTGAACGTTTAAATTTCATATATAGCACTTAGGGCTAACTGAATCAAGGGATATGGGAAGCAGGAATGCGATACTGATTTTGGATGATCAGCCATGATCATTTTGAATGGCGGTGCTGGCTCGAAGGGCCGAATGGCCTACTTCTGCACCTATTTTCTATGTCTTAGTGAAGCACTCTTCTCATATTTGTTTGAAAGCAAATCTCACTTGCAGATGCTCCCAGCAATTACAGATCATATTTAAGAGCATGTTCTTCCCGTCCCTTGTCCAATTTCTAAAAATTGCTCTGGGGTATCCTTTGTCTAATTTCAGTTTTTTCTCCAAAAGTGTTTGCTGTTTTATACTTTTCCCAAAAGTGAAATGCGCTGGCTTAAATCTGATCTAATAATCAAATGGTCATTGAAGAACCGCATTATTGTTGGAAATCAATTTGGGTTCTGATTTTAAGGCACTTGGGCGCAGAGGTGGGAATTGATTAATGGTCAGTACCCACTAACATCGACTGAAGCATTAAAGAACATTTTGTTGATTATGGTTACTTGTCTGTATTATGGAACCATAATTATATTTTAATTAAAAACATACTTGATATTGCAGTTTGTGGCACAGAATAGTTTCACAAGCCTTTAGTCAATACTATAGCTTTGGTGCTGTAAAGTTTAGTTCTTCAAGGCGGAAATGGAGCATGGAAGCTTTTACAGTGGATTTAAAAATAAAAACAATGTTAGCTTTCTTTGCATTTTAAAAGTCTTACATTGTCATAACTTGTGTATTTCATATTTTTAAATTTCCTCTTGTTTCCTATTTCTGCAAAGTTCGTGAGGAGTCATTTATATCTCTTATGCATCTCAAACCTTACAATTTCATGTTACTTGGTTAGATTGCATTTGTGTACATGGCCTAAAAAATAGCTGTTTGATAAATCAGTTTTTAGAGAGTGCTGGTCAAGTTAAGATTTCCTTGCCTGTTTGAATATTACAAGATCTTTTAAGCAGACTCCTGAAGCATTAGAAATTGATTTTTTTACAGTTCTCGTAATAGTAACCTCTAATAAGTAGTGCATTCTGATGGATTGAACTTAAGTTCATTATTATGTATTCCAAATTTAAAAAACAACATTCTGATGTGTGTGAGAGAGAGAGAGAGAGAGAGCTGATTGAGCTGAGTTGATTAAAAGTTAACTTATTAAAAGTTATTGATATGAATAAATCTTTATGAATAAATCTTAAATCAACTATCCTTTCCTCTAAACAGAGAATCACATTCTCGAAGATGTAAATAAATGTGTTATCGCACTCCAAGAGAAAGATGTAGATGGACTAGACCGTACAGCAGGTGCAATTCGAGGCCGTGCTGCAAGAGTTGTACATGTTGTCACTTCAGAGATGGACAACTATGAACCTGGAGTCTACACTGAAAAAGTTCTGGAAGCAACCAAGCTGTTGTCTAATACTGGTAATGCTCCATTTTGAACCATGTTCCTTGCCTGTTCAAACATAGCCTAGCTCAAAGTGATGTAAACAAAGCTGTGTCAAATGTTCTTGTGCTGTCACTTCATGTGGTCACCTACCCTCATATTACATGACAGAGCAGATCGGACAGCACTGTTTTCACTTCTTTCCGCCAAGTGGTCAGGTTGTCATAGATCTTTAGGACAAAGTTTCCAGTTTCAGGGCAACATTAACTAAGATTGGGCATTGGAGTAAATGTTGTTAAAGCCAACATTTACAAATATAGAGTGCTTAACGTCAAAACCTGGCACACTAGCTCCCAAGTAGATTTCTGCATATTATGGAATCTGTGTGTCAGTTTTGGGGGGAGGAGGTGATTTATTAAGATCTAAGATCGCTATTCTCTGGGCTTACAAATATGAACTATCTCACAACTAATTCCATAGTTTGAGGTTTCAAGACCAATGACAGAGGAGATAGCTCTAGTATGATCTGGTTACCTAGGATGTGCTTACAATCCTTTGTATAGGGCATGAAACTTGAATATTGGATATCTAGTCCAAATAAATGAAAGCTTGCCAATAAATTTCCATATAAGTAAAGAATCGGATTATTTGCTGCCTTGCCCTTGAGGTGGGATTCTTTTTGGCAAACCTTCTTTTCACAACAACAAGGGAAATGTTACTCTAGAGATTGGTACTGAAATAGCATCTAGAATTTTCAACCATTGATCTGTAGACTCCTGTTCCAATCCACTGTGGCTGCTGTGAAAATTGAGTTCAAGTCAAGTAGAGTTTATTGTCATATACACAAGTACAGTGAGGTACAATTATAATTCAAACCGCATCACGGGCACATAGACTCAGAAAACACACAATAGCATAAATCATATCTAACATGCATGCGAGGCGGCACAGTGGCTTAGCAGTAGATCTACTGCCTTATAGTGCCAGAGACCTGGGTTTGATCCTGACTGCGGGTGATTGTCTGTACGGGGTATGTTCGTTTTCCCCCACGATACATGGGTTTTCTCTGAGATCTTCGGTTTCCTCCCGCACTCCAAAGAATTACAGGTTTGTAGGTCAATTGGCTTGGTATAAATGTAAATTGTCCCTCGTGTGTGTAGGATAGTGTTAGTGTTTGGGATCGCTGGCCGGTGCAGACTTGGTGGGCCAGAGGGTCTGTTTCCGTGCTGTATCTCTAAACTAAACTAAAAATACATAAATTACATGAATTCTATAAGACCACGAAGAGAAAAAGATTGTGGAAAAAAAGATGACATTAGTCTAAAAATCCACATTTAGAAAACAAGTCCATGGTCATCTAAGAGGTGGTCTTAAGGTCATAGTCATAGATTTGTGCAACATGGAGGCAGTCCAACAATGATTTGCCATGCAATTCCTGGGAAGAAAGTTATCCTATCAAGAGAGGGTGGGCAGTTTGGGTTTTTATTCCTTTGAGTTGGCAGAATGTGAGCTTATTTAAAATACATTATCCTAAGGAGTCTTGATAGGTCAGATGTTGAGATGTTTCCACTAGTGGGAGTGATGAACAAGGAAACGTATCCTCAAAATAGGGGGGCAATCATTTAAAACAATGGTGCAATGAAATCTCTTTCAGAATAGTGAATTTATGGAATTCACTTCCCCCGAGCCTGACGGTGTATTTAAGGTGGAGATTGACAAATATTTGAAACATCAAGGAAATGAGGATTGAGAAAAAACAGACAGAACTTGAAGCCTGTATAACCCGTCTGAAGAAGGGGCTCGACCCGAAACATTGCCTATTTCCTTCGCTCCATTGATGCTGCCTCACCCGCTGAGTTTCTCCAGCATTTTTGTCTATCTTTGATTTTCCAGCATCGATTTTCCAGCATCTGCAGTTCCTTCTTAAACAAAAAACTTGAAGCCTGTATAGATCAGTTGTGTGTTCATCTAGAATGGCAGAGCAGGCTTGAGGGTGCTAGTATTTTTATTTCATAAAGAAACTGCAGAAAAACAAGCAAAATAATAATGCTACACTTGTGACTATATGATGATGGAAAGAAACGGAGAGATGTAACCAAAGACTGCCCTCTGATAATTGGTAAATTTACCTCAGCAATTTTAAAGACAGGCCTGGACTCTCGTCTGTTTATTGTTGATACCCATGCAATTGCAATAATTTCAATATCCTGTTTTGTGAAACATACCTGTTTAAATAGTGGTTTGTATTCTATTGACTAACGTCTGATTGCATACAGTTTTTAAAATATTGTATTTGTTCAGTGGAAGCAAATGGTAATCAAAGTTTTGAAAAGGTTGCTCAGTAACTCTGAATGTTGCACATGTGGATAAAAAAACACTGTAAACATTTTAAATTGTGTGTATATGATTAATGTGGTATTAAAGCTATTCGTCCATTTATCACCAGTTATGCCACGATTTACTGAGCAAGTGGAAGCTGCTGTGGAAGCACTCAGTGCCAATCCTGCTCAGCAGCTGGATGAGAATGAATTCATTGATGCATCACGTTTGGTCTATGATGGTATTCGTGATATTAGAAAAGCTGTATTAATGATTAGAGTGAGTATATTTTGCCAATCCAGAGGAAACTGTCAAAACTGTTGTTCTAATGAAATATGGTATGGCTACCTTAATTAAAAATTCAAGGCTAGCATAAAAGTAGTTTCTTGGTTGTTTTCAACCACCATAGTAGCTGAGGCTATTGCAAAGCAGTAACTATACTTGCAATATTCCTGGCCTGTAAGTCTCAGCTAATAATTAGTTATTCTGCTGGCTGTGTGCACTGTTTACTTGTCGGCAGCCCTGTTAATTCTCAAGGACACAGAAAATCTACTCCTGTACTTTATCATTTTATCATTTAGTATATCTGATGGTTCTTTATCACATTTAGTCAAAAGTGGCTATTTACAAAAAACCTATCTCGTAATTTGATCGTTTTTCATCAATTTTTATTTTTGTTATAAAGTTTTTGTGTGCAAATTCGTCAAATTACTATCATTTATTTTCCCAAACCAGTGGAGGATGTTACACAGGAGTACTGATTAAAGCTTTTATCCTCATCAGCAGAGTGTGGTCAGCCAAAATATTTGAGAGTGTGTGGCCAAGATTACCAGTATTTAATTGCAGCCAATTGAAAGTTGGGCATTTGAATTGTTGCACTGGGTGATTATCACCACAGAGGTGGAGTGGTTGGCTGATTCACGTTAAAGTAGCTGAAGTGTTTAACAATGTTCAATGGACCAATTAATATAATTCATGGAACTAGCATGTTTATTTTTGCTGCAGAATTACCCCTTCTCCAGCAGAACAATGTAATATTACAATTAGATGTAGCTATATACGGGAGCTGATGTTTAACATTCAAACACCACTCTTAACTACAAATTAAGGGCAACATTTCATAATCACTAATCAACAATGCTGGAAGATAGACAGTACTGGGTTCCTTCTGCCGGTGCATTGATCAAGATGCAAATGATGATCAAGATAAAATAACGTGTTTAGATGTGGCTTGCTTCTCAGTGTTCAAATGTAATCGGTGTTTTAACACCTAAAGATACTGATAATCTTGTTACAAATGTGATAACCTGGTCAAATTTGATTAACATAGTTTAAAATTTATTTATAACAAAATATGGGCATTTCTAATTGGTGTCAATATGTCACCTGAGATTAGTCTCCTGTTTTAATTAAGGGAAATAAACTATTTTCCAGTTATTGGGGTGCAATAGTAAGCTCCCTCATTCTTAAAATTATTCAAACTCATACCCATTTATGTCCTGAGGCTAGAAATGTTAGCTTAATCTGTGTAAGCTTTTGAATAGCTGCCAATGAGCATAATTAGTGGAAAATAGAGTAACAATTAATTCATCTGGAGGTATGGCTTGCATAAAGCATGGTTTTGGACAATAGTCTTTTGTGTATAGTTAATTTGTGTCTAACAATTGATACACCATATTAAGAATAAGCAATGTGATGTCTTTCTGCATTTGTTTACCTGTCATGTAGGGATTATGAAATGAGTGAATATTTATTTGCACTGTAGAGGGGTGTTAAATAGCAGCATTTGTGAACTAAATTACAAAAAAATTCCATCACAATATAATTCTGGCAACCATAGAAAGATTGTCGTTTAAAAATGCAATTAAAATATATTGCAGTTTAAATGTCGATACTGCAATAATAATCTGTTTTCCCAGCATCAATGTAGTAATGCAACTTGTTTCTTGTTTCAACCTCCCCCGCCCCCCCGCCCCAACCTCGCCCCCCCAACACACATAAACAACACCAGACGCCTGAAGAATTGGATGATTCAGACTTTGAAACTGAAGACTTTGATGTGCAAAGTAGAACTAGCGTCCAGACGCAGGAAGACCAACTTATAAATGGACAAAGTGCAAGGGTAAGAAGTTGCATATTATTTTGAGCATGACCATTAACTTTATAATCGGCTGATACATACCTTATGTGCAAGTCTTTGTTGTATTTAACTGTTTTAAATCCTTGGCTGGTTAGTGTCACATATCTTATGAGGAACAACTGAAAGCTCTGTTTTGGGGGAATCTTTTCTATGTCAGGGAGGGGGGGTAGGGTAAGGGGGAAATTGTCTCTCAGTCGCTTCCTGGCATGGATGTGATTATTCTCCGAGTAGCGTCCTCGCCCCCCTCCTCGTGGCCTACCACCTGGATTAGCGTGGCCTTTCCTGCCGGGGACACGGAACCGGACCAGAGCTACAACAGTGGCGGTGCAGTGCTGGATTCACCTACCTGGATCGCTATTTGGAGCTCCAGAGCGTTTGGCCGCTGCTCCAACATTGTTGAGCTGTGGTTTGGAGAGCTCCCGGCGCGGCCGGCGTTGAACAACATCGCGGAGTCCTGGGGTCCTTTGCCGAGGGCCACCAGCACTGCATCTCCGCCCAGCGCGGCCTGCGGACTTTGGGAGCTGCGGACTCCGGTAGGAGATGCCCGACTCGGATGTCCAGGCCGCTGAGGACGTCCTCCAGTTCCGATGTTTGGACTTCCATCACCCCGGCGAGCGGGGCCTGAACATCGGGCCGCCCGTAGCGGCGACTGCGGAGGGCTCGGGGAGGCCCCGACCACGGGTGAACATCAGGAACATTAGGGGAAGATGACTGGCTTTGGTGCCTTTCCTCACAGTGGGAAACTTTTTGATTCTGCTGTGTGGGGGTGTTTTATGTTGAACTCAATCGTGTGTTGTGTTCTTTATTTTTATTGTATGGCTGTATGGTGATTACATTTCACTGTGCCAACTGGCACATGTGACAAATTAATGTATCTTGAATCTACAAACTTATTAATTGTAAGCCTAAAATTCAATTGTTAATAAACTGCTGCAGAGCAATAGAAATGGGAACATTTGTAAGTCATGTCATACAATAAATAATTTGTAATTTAATTATTTTGTCTATTTTTCATAGAATCTTTTGCAATAAAAATATTTTACTTTAATTTTGGCGGAGGGGGGGCTTGCAAGATTTTCATTAAAATAGCAATAGAAAATACAAGACTGGAGAATGCTGTCCTCTATCAAATGGGAATTTGTTTTGAATACAGCCGAGGCAGATTGAACGTAGATGACATCTGTTAGGTTCTGAAGAATGATTTTGGGCAGTTTTAGTACAGTTCCCAATGGACGGTTCCACAGTGCTCAGCTGCTCCGATTTTTGGCACTGTCTGTCAGTGTTGGAAAAAGGGTGTTTTGAAGTCGATGGGAAAGGGAAATGGAAACGTTATGCACTGTCTTTCTGAAGCTGGGATTAAGGCATTTTATCCTAATAAGGGAAGCACTGTAGGGCATCAGCAAGACCAATGTTTTGTAGTGTAGAGCTGATTTGAAAAGTAGTTTTGTTCACTTGTGGATTTCCTGCTTGCATTGTTTATTGTGTTGATTTCTCCCAGCCTTCATGCATAAAGCTTAACATGTTAAATGTTTGCCTCGATTTATCAGTAGAATTTTTACCCAATTGGAAAAATTAAAGAAAATATCAAATAAAATTGCATACACCTGTACGCTGCATGTATTTGCAAGGGCATGTACTTGCATGTGCAAACAACGTAACTGCAGCATCAGGAAGAATGCAGGCTCATAACTTTTGGCTCCTATAAAATTGAACCATTTACAATTGCAATTGGGAATGAAACAATACATTCATTTAACTTGTATTTGCTGCTGTATTAAGCCCAACAACAAATAAAATAGAAAGCCAGTCAGACTCAGCAGATGAATAGATGGCATAAATATGCAGAGATGTTCAATAGGTTGTTGTAATGAAAGCGCTGTATGCAGGGTATGCACTAGATGAATGTCTGGAGCTGTCTACTTACTGTGCACCTTGTCAAAACTATTCTCCCAATGGGTAAAGATTGATGATCTAGAGCAGGGGTCGGCAACCTTGTTCTGCATAGGGGCCGGGCGGCATGTCTGTGATCGGATGGCGGGCACGTCTACCACGGGTTCGCATAGATCCCACCCCTTCGAGGACGCCACCCGGAGCACCGGCTCACGAACATGGCGCACCTACGGTCCATTGCCTTGGCTCTGTCCTGAAGGCGGTGGCTCAAATACTCACACTCACTTGTCCCCGGCCTATTAACAACCCCGTTCCCGACCATGAAGCCCAGACACAGAAGGTGCGCGGCCTTGCCAGCAGCTTTGCGCAGGATGCAGTACAGCCAGAGCTCGGGCCCTCGGCATGCTCCGTAATTGCGGCTGCCAGCGCAGGCCTCCATGCAGCCTTGCTTCACCGCGCCTGGGTGCATCGGGCCCGGGAGGTACTGGAGATGAAGGAAGTCTGCGGGCTGGATGACTACCGTAAAAAAAATACGCCTGGGGGGCCGGATGATTTCGGGTTACGAGCCGCATTCGTCCTGGGGGCCGTAGGTTGCCGACCCCTGATCTAGAGAGAAGAGAGATTGCAGTGGAGATACTCTCCTACCTGGATAGGACGATTTCAGTTGCAGGGAGAGATTGAATAAACTAAGTGAAAAAGGACAACGTGTGACTAAATAGAAGTATGGAAGATTATGAGAGGTTATGGATGGGGTAGATGGTCAAATCTTTTCCCCATGCTAGGGATGTCAAAAACAGCATTGGTTTAAGGGAAGAAAGGGTTTTTATGGTGCAAGTTGTTTTTCCCCCACAGTGGTTGCTATCTGGAATGCACTGCCAGAACTAGTGTTGGAATCAGATACAATCCTATTTGAGCAATTAAATAGAAACGTATTTTTTTAAATAAAATGTATACTTTAATTTAAAAAAAATAAGTATATGTTAATGCAGGGCTACAGTGCAGTCCCAATGCAGGCAAATGGGATTAGTGTAGATGAGCAAAATGATTGGCAAGGACATGACAGGCCAGAGGGCCAGATTTTGTGCTGTGTGACACTAACTGAAAATTGATGCATTGCATTGGCATTGTAGTTATGTTAAGTCTGTGTTGAAAATTCTTAAAATCTGACGAGTTATGTCTTTCCAGGAAAATCTCTACGTAATAGTTTTGTTTTGCATGAATAAAATGTATCCAAAACAAAAAACTAATCATATTGAAAAAACATGATATTGAAGAGCCTATAGCTACATTTTCTTTAAGCCTGAAATTCTAATGATAATTTAAACTTCTTTGAATTTTGTGCACGAAAGGATCAGCGTTTGAAAATCATTGTTTTCTATTCTGCTGGGCGGCTTAAGCATCTTCGGGTCAGATTGTGTGCGAAAAACATTGTTTAATCTATACTGCTTTATTATGTTGATGTAAATTCCAATTTTGAAGGAAAAAAAATCATTTTACATCAGATGTCCTTAAAATCATTTGGGCATTAATATCATTTGGGTATTCCATTTTATTTCAATTTCACTGTGAAGTTTTTGTTTTATAGTAGAAATTAAATCAATTGTACTTGGGAATAAAATTAAGTAACTGGGTGGCATAGCCTCAAAGCACCAGAGACCTGGGTTAGCTTGACCTCAAGTGCTGTCTGTGTGGAGTTTGCACATTTGCCCTGTGTCTGTGTGGGTTTCCTCTGGGTGCTCTGGTTTCCTCCCACATCCCAAAGACATGTGGGTTTGTAGGGTAATTGGCCTCTGTAAATTGCCAAGTGTAGGGAGTGAATGCGAAGTGGGGTGGACAACATTTGAATATTTTTTATATTTTGGGTCATATCTAGCTGCGATTTGCATTTGTTTTTCAGGCCATTATGGCTCAGCTTCCACAGGAGCAGAAAGCAAAGATTGCTGAGCAGGTAGCCAGCTTCGAGGAGGAGAAAATCAAACTTGATGCTGAAGTTTCCAAATGGGATGACAGTGGAAATGATATTATTGTCTTAGCCAAGCAGATGTGCATGATTATGATGGAGATGACAGACTTCACCAGGTGCGCTGTTTAATGTTGAATTGTAACTTGTAGGTCAATGATACTGTTTGTTACCAAATATCTTAACATTCGATTTCCTTTGGGCAGCTTACAACCCAGGGGTATGAATATTGATTTTGCTAACTTCAAGGAACCACTGCATTCCCTCGCTCTCCATCCCTCCCCCACCCAAGCCATACCAGCTTTTTGTTCTCGCCTCGCTACAGCTAACAATGACCAGTTTCCTTGATCATTGTTTACTTTTTTGCATATCTTTTATTCATTTGTTCTCTATATCTTTACATCATCGTCTATAACTATTAATTTCCATTTCCCGTAACTTTCAGTCTGAAGAAGGGTTTCGACTAGAAGTGCTCCTCATTCATTCTCTCCAGAGATGCTGCCTGTCCCGTGGAGTTACAACAGAATTTTGTGTCTAAACATCTGATATTGCCTTCCTAATCCCCTATCTACTGCACTATCCTCTAAGAAGCCCCTTAAGCTACTATAGTAAAATTCAAATATCTTGGAGATTTGGTTGTGCCAGACCAGCAGACTTTATGGACTAATGGATATTTCATCAATTTATGCTCCATCACATTTTGATTTCATTGATTTAGTATTTAATAATAGTATTATCAACTTTCCTGTGACTATGCTGAGTTTGAAGGCAGCTGGGAGCAGAAAAATAGGACCTTTTGAAGTGTGAGAGAGAAATAGGACCACGGTAAATTTAAAGATTGTGTAAGAAACAAAACCAGATAAGTCAGATGCCGAATAGTAGGGATTTCCGATCATCGCTGTTTTATTGTTCATCAGCACTTCGTATCTCGGTGCAACATTTTGCATTTATGTAATTATTATTTGCTTTCACTGATCTATGCAGAGGGAAAGGTCCACTGAAGAATACTTCCGATGTAATCAGTGCAGCCAAGAAAATTGCAGAAGCAGGGTCAAGAATGGATAAACTTGGGCGTACTATTGCTGATCATGTGAGTCTTCAAATGCAACTTTCTTTCCTCACGTCTGCGTGTGGGTCTCCTTGTCGTTACTCCCCTCCCTGTTGCTCCGTGTGCACGTGCATGTGTATGTCACATATAATGTTTGGGACAAAGACCCATCATTTATTTCCCTCTGTACTCCACTGTTTGAGATTTGCAATGGAATCACATGTGCTTAAAGTGCACATTGTCAGATGTTATTAAACGCCATTTTTATACATTTAGGTTTCACCATGTAGAAATTACAGCTGTGTTTATACACAGTCCCCTCATTTCAGGACAACATAATTTTTGGGACACGTGCCTTCACAGGTGTTTGTAATTGCTCAGGTGTGTTTAATTGCCAGATATAATATAAAATAATATTGGAAATCTTGGAAAACACTTCCAATGTCTTTAATAGGCAGAATAAATGCCATAAAAATGATTTTTCTCCCATAATTTTTTTACTTATTTCAATCAATACCAATATACCTACCTAAAAAGTTTTTCAAAAAACTGGAATGCCACATCACAAATTTTATTTGGGACTATAAATCCCATAGAATCCACAGGCGACACTTATGTAAACCCAAAGAATTTTGTGGACTGACACTCCCCAATTTCTTGTATTATTACTGGGCAGTGAATATTAAAAATGTAATTTACTGTTTGGACAACTCAGCCCAACAGGTAAACTGGATAGTAATGGAGAGAGAGGCTGTTCGCCTTTTAACATGGGAGCGATCCTTCTCTCCCCAATAAAATTGAAGAATACAACACACAAGAAAAATCCGATTATCCGTAGTACATTACGAATTTGGAGACAAGTAAAATTTACTCTTAAATTAAGAAACCTATCTCTTCTCTCTCCTATAGCTAATAATCTGTCGTTTAAACCATCTATTATCGATAAAACGTTTACTCACTGGGAATGACTAGGAATTAAAATGTTTGGAGATATGTATGAAATGGGAAACCTTTTATCATTTCAAAAATTACTACAATTTGAAAGGTAATCAATATTTTAGATACCTTCAAATTCGAGATTATTTGAAAAAACATACACAAGAATACCAAACTCTGGCGTCAGATATATTAGATGAAGGCATGAACAGAAAGGCTGAATCAAATAACTTAATATCATACTTGTATAATATCATTCTAAATATAGAGATACCATCGTCAGATGCAATTAGAAGAGAGTGGGAACAGGAACTAACTATAAAAATGCCTAAAGACAGATGGGATAAATATCTTCTATATGTACATAACTGCTCGATTAATGTAAGACATATCCTAATCTAATTTAAAATATTACATAGACTATATTACTCAAAAACCAAACTGAATAAAATGTTTCCAAATGTTTCCCCCATCTGTGATAAATGTTTATCTCAAGAAGCAACTATAGCACACTCCTTCGTCTCCTGCATAAAACCCCATAAATTTTGGAAATAAATCTTTGAAATCTTCATAAAACTATTTAAAATAAAATTGGACCCCAACATATAATTGATTATTTTCAGAGCAACAGAAGCCTGCTCCGAGCTAACTTCATTTCAAAGACGTTTCCTTAACTACAGCTTGATAATGGCAAAAAAACTTATACTCAAATTTTGGAAAAATGCACCCACCCCAACGCTTAAAATGTGGATCACAAGCATGTCTGAGACGCTACATCTTGAAGATATGAGATTCGGCCTAGCAGGAAAATTAGAGCAATTCTTAAAGATATGGTCTCCTTTCATCGATTTATTACAAGTATAATATGGTGCAACACAACTGGAAATTAACTTTTTCTGAACTGGGTGAGGTGTGTGGAAAGATATGAAGTAGGTATATCCCATTTATGTCCTGTTTTTCCGTTCTTTTTTCCTTTTTTTTTACAACTCTATGGGGTTTCTTCTCTCTATTCTTCTACAAACTACACATCACTATTTCCCTTACTTTTTTCTTTACACTCTTTTTCTTTCTTCTGTGACTTTTTTATTGTTAAATTTAAAACAAGAAGTTGTACCCGAAATGTATTATGTCTTATGCCACGGTTTATACTACTGTACATTGCTTCTAATAAAAATACAAATTAAAAAAAATATATATATATATATGTGGAAAGACTGGAGGAAAGACTAGGTGCTGACTGGAAAGACTGGAGGAAAGACTGCATATAACCATCACAATTGGTCGCAGCCAGACCCAGAATAAAATTTATGTGACCCAAAAAACAAAAAGAGCTCACAGCACCTAGTCTTTCCTCCAGTCTTTCCATCACCTTTGGAAACATTTATTGTTGTTTATCAACATGAGGACCAAAGACGTGCCAATGAAAGTCAAAGAAGCCATTATGAGACTGAGAAACAAGAATAAAACTGTTGGAGACATCAGCCAAACCTTAGGCTTACCAAAATCAACTGTTTGTAACATCCTTAAGAAGAAAGAGAGCACTGGTTAGTTTATTAATCGTAAAGGGACTGGCAGGGCAAGGAAGACCTCCACAGCTGATGACAGAAGAATTCTCTCTATAATAAAGAAAAATCCCCAAACACCTGTCCGACAGATCAGAAACACTCTTCAGGAGTCAGGTGTGGATTTGTCAATGTCCACTGTCCACAGAAGACTTCATGAACAGAAATACAGAGGCAACACTGCAAGATGCAAACCACTAGTTAGCTGCAAAAATAGGATGACCCAGTTACAGTTTGCCAAGAAGTACTTAAAAGAGCAACCACAGTTCTGGAAAAAGGTCTTGTGTATAGATGAAATGAAGATTAACTTATCAGAGTGATGTCAAGAGCAAAGTAATCATCCTGAACCCAATTGAGCATGCCTTGAAGAGCAAACTGAAGGGGACTAGCTCCCAAAACAAGCATAAGCGAAAGATGGTTGCAATACAGGCATCACCAGAGAAGACACCCAGCAACTGGTGATGTCCATGAAGCGCAGACTTCAAGCAGTCATTGCATGCAAAGGATATGCAACAAAATACTAAACATGACTACTTTCATTTACATGACACTGCTGTGTCCCAAACATTATGGTGCCCTGAACTGGGGGGACTAAGTATAAACACTGCTGTAACTTCTTCAAGGTGGAACCAAAATGTATAAAAATGGCCTTTATTAAAATCTGACAAAGTGCAGTTAACTACATGTGATTTTTTTTTTACTATTGCAAATCTCAAATTGTGGAATACAGAGGCAAATAAATAAATGATGTGTCTTTGTCCCAAACATTATGGTGGGCACTGTATATATCGGAGGAGATTTTTATTTATATATATGTAGATATTCCTGAATTATATATATTAAATATCTGAATCATATAGCCTATTTCATTGCCCAAGGCTAGCTGTGAATCGTTATCATATAGTGTGTTCTTGAATTGTGCTTCTGAACCTTAAAAGTATTTTCTAATGATATTCGAATATTAAATTAGTTGCACAAATGAGTTTTAAAATGCATGCCAACTTACTACCTCTTATTGGCTGTAGATTTTCTGGCAACCGTTTACTCCATGAAACTGAAATATAATTAGCAATTTAATAGGATCTTTGTCATTTTTAATTCAGCATACTGTATCTTTTGAAAAATAGAGAATAAAAACACAACTGCATTGAGTTATAAATCCTAGTACATAATTGCTATAATTTTCACCATTCAAAATTAAAATATGTGATTTGGTAAATAACGTGAGAGCAAACAGGTGTGGACATTCTGAACTTGTTCACTGCTTGTTTCGCTCAGTATTGTGGAAGTGCTCTGAAATTGGAGCAATGCACGGTGACTGAAGACCTTTTTGTCTCAATGCAGTCTTTGCAGATGCTCGTATAGATGTCTGAATAAACACTACTTATAATTAGCAGTAACTTAATCAACTGGATTGTGACAACCAGTTCTACTTTAACATAATTGAGGTGCTAAAATCCATTAGTTGTAATAACTGGATTGTACTGTGGGTTTCCAGTGTTTGGGATATATTTTGTGATAGGATATATTTTGTTAAAAAGCTAATCAGGTTAAGCAACTTCCCTGCTGAATGAAATTGGAAAAATATTCATCTGTATTTCTGTATTTGGACTAATAGCCAGGGGGATATGTTTTTATACCAAAATTGATGGCAAGAGCTTGTCTATCTTTTCATAGCTTTAATTAAAAATGACCTTTTTTGCAAATTTGAAATTATCTTAGTCTTTTGGTGCATTCCGTCATCTTAAAATATTTTCATTAATAGAGAATTGACGTAAAATATGAAATTGGTACAAATAACGATTAACTATAAGTTTGCATTTAAGGATATGTTTATTCAGATCGTTTAGGTTTGTCATTTTCATATGTACAAGGATTATACACAGTCTAAATTGGTCATAAAATGTTTTGAATTGATTGAATAGCTAACTAATTACTTGCAACTTAATTACCCAGTTAGCCCATACATGTCCATCTATTAATAGACAAATGTAAAACCTACCTGCTTAAAACATAAAACCAGCCATACCAGTAATTGATGCAAATCCACATTTAAGCTTATAATGACAAGATAGAATATGGATTGATCTGTGGGAAATTTGGTCATAAAACAAGGATTATTATTCCTAAAGTAGCTTGTTTTTTGTAATCTCAAAGCAAATAATCAAGATTGAAAATAGGATTACATTAAGTCCCGCACGGAGATGCAGAAATATTTTCTAATATATTTGATCCATTCATCACACCTTTTTTTCCTATGCACCCATACTTCAGTTTTTGCTTTTGAAGGAAACAAACAACACTAGCAGTACTAGTAAATAGTATAATATTATGTGTTTAACATACTAAATCATACAAAGGACCACATAGTTAAATCCATTACAGCAAATCCAAAGGAGAGATCACAGCAGCATTATTTCTCATTCAAGACTGTATTACAACAAGATGCTTAACCATCAGACATGAAGGCAAAAATGGCAGACTACATTAATGTTGTATACTTCTCCCTCCAATATCAATGGAGGGATATTCTCTTAAGTGATATTCAAATAGAGGGTGTCAACTATTTAACATTGGAAATGAACTATGATTAGTCTTTTGTTCAAAGATGACCAGGCCCGGCAATTATTTGTGAAACAAGGCTAGCAGTATTAGCCAATCAAGCTTTTCATTGTGTCAATATTGGATCCCTCTCTGGAATGGTGACGGCTAAATTGTGTACACAAGCTCAATTGGCACTAATTTTGGACAAACTACAACATTTTTTGTTTAAATTCCTTTTATAAATTCTGAGTGATTTGATTTAACAGTTAGATTGTGCAGATAAACTGACATAATCAAAGGAGAAAATCAAATAGGTTGTTTCTATTTTCAGGTTACCCCTGCTAGTCAAGATTAGTTCTGCAGGCCGTGGTAATAATTAGGTTATTTAGATAGATCCAACTAGACCCAACCCTCTAACCTGTCAGCATTACTAGCATTTTATGCACTCTCCTTAACTGGGAGGTATCCCATGAAGTACTTCACGAGGCAGAAAAGGGCGGGCGCACAAATTAGAATATGATAATCCATCTCTGCCATTTACCACAAATTTCTATTTATACATATTTTAGAAAATTACATTCTTCCTAACAGACGAGTTCTCATAAGGTTTTACCTGCATAAACACCTGCACTTTAGCCCATCTGAGTAGAGATATCCAGGTCATGGGCACTTAATGGCTTTTAGTTCTAAAAAAATGTATTTTGCAGCCATTTCTGTAGGCTCTTCCTTTCACGTGCATAAATCGTTTGCTTATGAGGAACAAATATGTAAATCGGGTAGTATCTCCGGCAGAGTAAAATAAATGATTAAAAGGTGATACAATTTTTGAGAATTTAAGGGGACTAGGTAAATGTAGGCAATGACATGGTTTATCACTTTGTGCAGACTGACTGGCAATAAATTTAAATCCATCTCTAGAAACAATATTTCAGTCACAAATGGCATGTCTATGGAGTAGTAGGTCGCATCATATTTATGTATACAATATATTTAATGTAGTAAAAGGGTGTGAGATTGCAACCTTTACGTGGTCCGCCCTGTTTCGACGAATGCAATCAACCTGGCGTGCACAACCAAATAAGATCAAATTGAACAAGTTGTCCTACAACTTTAGGCTGTGCACGCCATACGCAAGTAGAAGAAGAATGTAGTAAAACATCCAAAGGTGCCACAAAAGATGTTAGTTGAAAAGAGCTTTAAACAAGAAAAGAGAGCTGGAGGGAATGGAGAAGGGGTTTCAGGGTTTTGGGGCTTGGTGCCAGGAAGGTGCAAGAGGCTAGAATAAGAGGTGTAGATATCTGAGACAATTGTGGAGCTGAAAGTGATTACCGAAATAAGGAATGGAAAAGTATACCATTCAGCTCTTTATGTCTGCTTTGCCATTTAATACGACTGTGGCTGATCAATTACCGCAGCTGCACATCTAATGAGTCTCCATATCCCTAGATTTGTTTGTGATATCGAAAACCTTGAGATTCCCAATAGCTTATTGTCTCAGACTTGAACTTTATATCAAGGTTACAAACAACGATAAAGGTTTATACAGATGCTGTGGAGTGTATAGAGTTGTGGCGAGAACCAATATCAATGGCTTCAGTCTTTCTAATAATTTGGGTTCATACGTTATTGTTAGCACAGATGGGTACTCTAAGATCCATTTATAGGATTGAGAGAGATTATATAGACTGTCATCAGGAAATATATTTTGATGTAGCTGAGGGAAGCTTGCTGTTGAGAATTAGAATGGTTCAGTTTTCTCCAACATTTGGCTGCTGTACATTGTTCCTAATGTGGTGGGTGCCTGGATAATTGAAAGGGTTAATGGGCATTTTCGAGAATAGATTTTAGGGAAATTTGGGATTGGGCACATGTGAATATGTTGTGGGCAAGCATAGAAATAGCTGATTATTGATAGGAATTGACATTTTTAACTTTTTTTTTGCAGTGTCCAGACTCCAGCTGCAAGCAAGATTTATTGGCTTATCTGCAGCGCATTGCCTTGTATTGCCATCAGTTGAATATCTGCAGCAAAGTAAAGGCAGAAGTTCAAAACCTTGGTGGAGAACTAATTGTGTCTGGAGTAAGTATATGGTGATGCAGGAATGAAAAGATAATCTGTTGTATTGAGATTGTATTGTGAAGCAAGAATTTCATTGTTCCGTTTTAGGGCATATGACAATAAAATTCTCTTGACTCTGAACAGACATTGGCTTTCTATATCACACGTTCTGGGCCAGCAGGTAGGTAGTTCATTAGCGTGATGGTACCTGACGAAGGTACTGGGCATGTATTCGATGTTCACCTGTCCAATGCTGATAGAAAATCGTGTGGCTGTTGGCATGGTGGTGAACAAAAATAAGTATTTGGAGTCCTCTAATCTTCCCTCAGCTCTTAGAATGTGGCAATCTCTCAGCTCTTTCTATGTGGTGATTTAGTGCAGGGAGCCCATCATTTTGTATCGGGAGGCAGTTAACTTTAATTTCATATTTTACCCATCAGACCAATCACTTTTGAGTGCTTAGTAATCCAGAGATACATCAATAAATTGTACTGCTCATTGTGCCTTTGCACCGTACTTGCCATTTTCTTTGTACGGGTTAAGATGTTCCATCTCTAATAAAACCAGCTTGTATTCAAAGGCACAATCCGTTCCTTACTACTTTCAATTAGGGTCTGATTGTGTATCAGTTCAAATGCCACAGAGCTCTCGCAGAACTTCCATACCCCTGTTCACTTACATTTAAAATAGATATGCCTGATCCATGTAAGTTTATGCCAATCGTCAATTATATTGTATGGAATTTAAAAGTTGATAAAGTAATAGAGTAAAGAGTTAATGATATACAGCAAGTTCTTAACGTTGGAGAAACTCAGCGGGTGAGGCAGCATCTATGGAGAGAAGGAATTGGCGGCGTTTCGGGTCTGGACTCTTCTTCAGACTCAAGATGGGTCACGATCTGAATCGTCACCAATTCCTTCTCTCAATAGATGTTGCCTTACCCTCTGAGTTTCTCCAGCATTTTGTCTACCTTCGATTTTACCAGCATCTGCAGTTCTTTCTTAAACAAGTTCGTAATGTTCTCAACATGTTTGTTGAACTGACTATTAATTAGCAAACCAAATAGCTATGTATTGCTGAAAAACAATTATATTTAAATTGACTAGTTTTTTTCCACCTTCTCCCTAATTTACACAAAATAGCAGTGTGCCAACTGAGTTAAATCTGTAGTGCTATTACAGAAAATAACATTAACTTTAAAAAAAAATACTATCTCATTGTTGTTACAATTTCTACATGTTGCAATTTTATTATGCCAGTTAAGACTACAATTTTAGCGTTGCAACATACAGAATCATTTCAGTACTTGACAAAATAAATCTTGTGTTGAGGCAGGGAGAGAAAGATGATATAGGTAATGCAGGGCCTGTTTCCACGCTGTATCTTTAAATTAAACTAAAAACACTAAAACTGGAGGGAGTCTAAAGAAGGGTCTACCCGAAACGTCACCCAATTTCTTCTACCCAGAGATGCTGGCTGCTCCATTGAGTTCCCCCGCACAATTAAAGCATGGAATAGTCTTCACCCTACGATAGTTACCCAACCAGACACAACTAAATTTAAGGTAGCTCTTTTTTCCCAAGAACCCTTTTTTTGCTTAAGCCCCAGTCAAGAGTCAAGAGAGTTTAATTGTCATGTGTCCCAGATAGGACAATGAAATTCTTGCTTGCTGCAGCACAACAGAATATGTAAACATAATACAGAACAGGAGATAAAAGTTCAGTGTGTATATCGTAGATCATATATATACACAATAAATAAACAGATAAAGTGCAATAGGCTGTTATTGTTCAGAGTTTGGAGTTTGGTGGTGGACCTTCCACCACCTCCAGTTTAAATTCAATTTGGAATATTTTTGGAGGACCAGGAAAACCAAGAAGCAAAAGATACTCCAAGGACTGATTCTGCATTGGGTTTCAGCGGTTGAGGTGAGGCGGCGACCGGACAGCAATGGCAGCCAGATCTCCCACAATGCAAAAGGAGGGAGAAACTGCCCGGCGTCGACCAGTTGCTGTGGCAGTGCGCATGTGCAGGGAGAGGATGTGCAGGCCGTGACAGTGCGTATGTGCAGGGCAGCCGAGGATGTGCTGGCAGTGCGCATGTGCAAGGCGGCCGACCGTGCAGGCGGATGAGGAGTGGCCGGAGAGGGGAGACTCGGCGGCCCGGACACGGATGGTGGGCGGAGACGGAGAGTGACAGAGAGAGGTTGGGCCCGCTCAGAGTTGAACGATAGGTGTCCCGGATGCTTACCAAGCCGGGCAAAATGACACAGCTTTTAGGCTGCCTGACGGGGCTTTAGGTGGCCATTGGCACCCCGGGCAACCGTTAAATTTGAGCCGTGTAATATCTGAAGTTTCATGGGGATGTCTATTTTTCTTTTTGTTTATGATTGGTACATTTTTAGCTTCCTGCATTGATCTAAGTATTAGATTATCTGCTGATTGCTTACCAATTCTGTAAAGATATAGTTCGGCATCCTGCCATGCGTAGCCATCCAGGAAAAACTTTTGAACTATTGGTAAGAACAAGATTTGGGTTGGTTGAAATAATTTACAGTTTACTAATATGTCAATACTTGCTGTGTAGGCTCACTTAACCATTTTGTAAGGCATTGCAATCCTATCAATGCCAATGAGGCTGTATCGCTACCCAATAAATTCAGGAGTGAAATAGAGAAAATAACAATGTAATCACCAATTTTATATGAATCTTGAAGGTGTTTTATAATTTTGGCAAAGTGCAATGTTATGCAGTATAATTTGCAATGAAGTTGTGCATTCAACAATTTCATATGTAGAATATTTCATAACTTTAGCATCAGTTCTCAACAGAAAGTGGCTTTGATATCCAATTTTGACAGAACAGCAACTGGAAAAAGTTGGTTTATTAAATTTTGTATATTTACATGATGACTTGCAGTTCGCACTGACAGGATAACATTAATAGCTCAAGCCACATACTGAACAAGGTTACTAAATAGTACATATAATCTTGAGTGTATGTAAAAATTGCTTTGTGTTAATTGCAGGCTCACAGAAAATTGTATTGAAAGTATATTTTTAAAACATCTATATTTTGTGTCTCGCTTGCAGGTGGATAGTGCGATGTCTCTGATTCAAGCTGCAAAGAACTTGATGAATGCTGTTGTGCAAACGGTTAAAGCTTCCTACGTGGCATCCACTAAATACCAGAAGTCTCTTGGCATGGCATCATTAAACATGCCTGCAGTTTCATGGAAAATGAGGGCTCCAGAGAAGAAGCCATTGGTAAAGAGGGAGAAAAATGATGACATTCACAAAGTTAAAAGATCATCTCAGAAAAGGCACGTCTCACCAGTGCAGGCTCTCAGCGAGTTTAAAGCTATGGATAGCATTTAAAAGAGAGAAAACATTCCTATAATATATCACTGATAAAAGTACAATTGAATGGTTTCAGGAACTCTTTCTATAATTTGCTTAACTTTTAAAAACTTAAACGTAGGCTTTTAATATACATATATAAATGTGTATCATAGCAAGTTACGCATTCTTTCTTGCTTAAATAAAATTAGGCTTCATTCCATAATTGGAATGGGAAGTTGGAATGATGTGCACACTAGGTCAAATTTGAGCTTTGTCTCTCTGGTAACTAGTTAATAACTGCTTTAATAATATAAAATTATGTAAGAAACTTGAACTTTATGAGGGATGTGCAGATTGGATATTGATTTTTTTAAGTCCGCAAGTTCTTGCAATCAAGTGAATGGCAATGAACTTTAAAAAAAAATTCAATAATCATTCACATTTGTACAGTAATGAAAGACTTTAAGGCATTACATTCTAGTAGAAGTTTTGATTGGTTTAATTGTTTCAGTTGGTTTGTTAATATGTGGATTGGTTTGCAATTTTGAATTAACACTTATTTTCTTCTAGTCCTTCGCAACCCTCACCCTCTTCCTGTAGTCAAACCCACAGGGAGTTCTTATTACCATATTTGTTTTTGTTCGCTTATTGATAACGGGGCAAGTTCATTACACATCCCTCAACATTAATATGATCTTTGGTTGTGGTTAATAGAGCTTAAATAGCCAAAATATTATTGTGCTACGCAATCATATATATCAAGGTAAAATGTAATGGGTATGATAATCATTGGAAGACAATCCTAAATTAGTAACTAGAGATGTAATGTACCACGCGTAAGTACTTTAAAAAAAATCTTTTTCATGATTTAGATTCTATTTGAAGCATAAATTTACTTCTGTACTGGCTATAATTCTCCAATAAAGTTACAATTTTGACCTTTTAACTTTTGGCATTCTGAAATTACGTCCTATCATTTGTAATCAACTGAAATGTATCATTGTTACTATGCCATGTAAGTGCAAAACAAAATAGTGTGTTACATACTGCAGTCTTGGACAAAGCTCATTGAAAAGTTTTCTTTGAATTCCAGTTGAAGATTTTGCCCAACTTATGTCTGAGCAGAGGTTGTTCTGATCATGGAATTGAATTATGTTAAATGTCACGGGCCTGTCCCACTTACGCGACCTTTCAGCAACTGTCTTCGACCTTCAAGCTCGGGAGCACTCGCCTGAAAAACCGCAAGCTCGATCGACCGTCAGCGATGACACTGCGAGCTGGATCGACGCGCGCGCACACACGCACACACACACAGCAAAGGCGGGGGCAGGGAAAGCGGGGGAGCGTTGTCTGAAATACACACGGTACAAAGCCAAGGTGATACCCGCGATGAACAGGAAGGTAAAAGACAGCTGGCACAATGTACGGTGAGAACTTTAAAAGAGGGGAGGGTGGAAGGGGGGAGAAGGGGGGAGAAGGGGGGGGGGGGGGATGGTAGAAGGAGTGGAGATACTTTTAAGAAACCAGACAACTTTTAATAAAGTTTAGCGTGCATTTAACATTACTGGTCGGTTGTCCTTTATTCTGACAACTCGTGCATACGTTTTTTTCCCCTAATGAGCCAATTAAAATGCCCGGTCAGCAAAGGAGATTGCCTATGGCTACCTCGACTACCTATAACTAAATGGCGACCCCACTACCACAGCACTGTGAGTTCAAAAGAACCATGCCGACCAATTTTTACTTGCGGTAACATTTTCAGCATATTGAACATTTTTCCTCGACCAAACCGAGGCAGTGAGTATGCGTGAACTTCTCATGAGCATGAAGGAGAGTTACAGTGACCTAGGACCACTTGTCGACCATGCTGCAAGTTTGTGGCGAGCGCAACCTCTTCTAAACTCACAAATCATGTCGCCATAGTGGAACAGGCCCTTTACTGAATAGAAAATGGTGCATTGCCCACATTAGTTTAGAATTTGAATGATCCAGATATGGGGAGTGTAAAAAAAAAAAACGGTTATGCACTTGGATTTATTTTAAATATAATTATTTCTGGAGGTTGCTGACTAATAAATCAGTTTCAAAGCATGATGCATATATTTTATCAAAAAAAACACTTTTTGGTTTAGATCGACTCCAGTTTATGTCAATTTGCACGTCGGAAATGAGGCCTCGAATCAAAGTGGTCTCAGTTAATATCTGAATGTACAAAAGGGAAGAGAGGTTTTTGTCCTGATTTTTTTCCGTGTTTTCTGTTTCCACTGAGATACTGCCTGACCTGAGTTTTTCCTACATTTTCTGTTTTTGTTTTCTTTTTGGATTTCCAGCATCTGTAGCTTTTATGTTCATATGATGTCATTCATCTTCCATGCATCAGCCTTGAAATATTCAGAGAAGATGGAAGAATAAAAAATAGTTCGAAGTTTAGGAGAGAAAAATGTGAGATTTTTCTGTATTCACAAAAGACATCACACATGTTCTGGTAAATTGTTACCGGTGGATGCACCGATTTGTAAATCCCCATCTGCCAGTTAACGTTTTGGGGATTTTGACCATTCAGGAAGCTGTCCATCACCCTGTTGAAAGCTTGCAACTAATCTGTACTAACTATATGAGGCAGAAACTTTGTACAGTGGTAAATTAGTCTAGCAATCTGTGTTCATGCTCATCCCCTGACCAGCCCAAATTGCCTCCATAAAGCAAATAGAATTCTGTATTTTGATTACCTCAATTAAACCTGCTTTTCTTCCAAGTGTAATGTTCTCTATCTCAATTGCCACCCTACAAGGACCAAAATTGGATTCAATATCCTGGAGGTGACCTGACTTGCACAGTGAATAGTATTTCTTGTTCATTTATGTATCTTGGCAAGACATCTAATCACTTTAATTTTTGTAATGACCTCGGGTGAATCATGTACTTTGAGGTCCATGTGCATTAACTGCAAGGTGGTTGTTTCATGCTGCAGTTTTGAGTGCACAAGGCTGCAGAATGTGCTTGCCTATATGCTCACTTTTTCTATACAAAAAGTGCATAACATTGAAGAACAGATTTCAGATATTATCATGGGAAACAGACCATTGACTACCATTTCTAGATCTGACAATGTCCATCACAAGAAACAGACTATTGACTACCATTTCTAGATCTGACAATGTCCATCACAAGAAACAGACTATTGACTACAGTTTCTAGTTATCACCGTCTCCATCACAGGAAACAGACTACTGAAGTCCTATCCCCGAACTATACCTCCGCAACATTGACGACTGCATTGGTGCTAACTCCTGCACCCATGCGGATCTTACTGACCATCAACTTCACCACTAATTTCCATCTTGTACTCAAATTCACTTGGACCATCTCCGACATCTCCCGACCGTTTCTAGATCTCACCGTCTCCATCACAGGAAACAGACTATTGAACGACATCTACTACAAATCTACTGACTCCCATAGCTATCTTGACTACACTTCCCACTCTGCTTCCTGTAAAGACTATATCCCCTACTCCAAATTCCTCCGCCTACGCCACATTTGTGCCCAGGATGAGGTGTTCCATATCAGGGCATCGGATATATACTCATCTCTAGGAAACGGGGGTTCCCCTCTTCCCTTGTAGATGAGGCTCTCACTAGGGTCTCCTCGATATTCCGCAGCTCCGCTCTTACTCCCCCTCCCCCCCATTTGTAACAAGGACGGAGTCCACCTTGTCCTCGCCTTCCACCCCATCAGCCGTTGCATACGGCATATAATCCTCCGACATTTTTGCCACCTCCAACGGGATCCTACTACTGGCCACATCTTCCCATCTCCACCCCTTTCTGCTTTCTGCAGAGACCGTCCTTCTGAAACTCCCTAGTCAACTCGTCCCTTCCTACCCAAACCACCCCTTCCCCAGGTACTTTCCCCTGTAACCACAGGAGATGCAGCACCTGTCCCTTTACCTCCCGCCTCGACTCCATCCAAGGACCCAAACAGTCTTTCCAGGTGAGGCAGAGGTTCACTTGCACCTCCTCCAACTTCATCTACTGTATCCACTGTTCCAGGTGTCAGTCAACTTCTCTACATCAGCGCGACCAAGTGCAGGCTCGGCGATCGTTTCACTGAACACCTCCGCTCAGTCCGCCTTAGCGTACCTGATCTCCCGGTGGCCCAGCACGCCCATTCCCAATCTGACCTTTCTGTCCTGGGCCTCCTCCATTGTCAGAGTGAGGCCCAGTGCAAATTGGATGAACAGCATTTTGCTTGGGTGGTTTACTCCCCAGTGTATGAACATTGACTTCTCTAACTTAAGATAGCCTTGCCTTCTCTCTCTATCCCCTTCCCCATCCCAGTTCTCCCACTAGTCTTACTATCTCCGCCTACATTCTATCTTTGTCCCGCCCCCTCCACTGACATCAGTCTGAAGAAGTCTCGACCCAAAACGTCGCCCATTCCTTCTCTCCTGAGATGCTGCCTCACCCGCTGAGTTACTACAGCATTTTCTGTTGATCTCAGATTTCAGATATTGATCTCTTTAATGCAATTTATCTTTTTTTTTCCTCGTGTATGGTCTGTGTGTGCAGACTTCATTTAGCAAGCAAGTAATTGAGAAAAATGTCTGAAGTTTCAGCCAATAACCATTCTTCTTGCGCATGGCCTGTTTCCGTGCTGTAATTGTTATATGGCGTGCACAGCCTTAAGTTGTAAGACAACTTGTTCTTTGATCTTCTGTTTGTGCACGCCAGGTTGATTACATTCGTCGAAACAGGGTGGACTACATGAAGGTTGCAATCTCCCACCCCAGCCAATCACTATTGCAGTTCACCCTGAATGTCTGATTTGCACAGACCTGAATTGTTGTTTCCAGTACTTTTTGTAAGGTGGCCAAAAAAATACCAGCTCTAGATTAAAGTATGTTTGCTACCTCATATGACTTGGTCCTAGCTTGTTGGGGGAATTCAACACTACATTGATTTTGGGTTTGTATTACATTTAGCTGGTACATTTTGCCTCTTCTAAGATTGGCTTCTCTAATGCCCCTTTGCTCATGACCCTTTGTTTCAATCTTGCACAAAATATATGCTTTCTGAAACCACTGGCTAGTTGTCCTGATGGAAGGTCACACGTGGGCAAAGATGATCGAATAAGCCAATTAACAAATTAAATTAAGCGTGGGAAGTGAAAGTTCATTAATTTGAATTGAATATACTCACAGTGAAGGGAGAGATGAGCGGTGGTGATGCAAAGAGAAATGGATGCCAATTCAAGGCAATTACCAAGGGTTATATATAACTTTGTCCAGTCTAATGTGTCCGTTGAATTATGGAATCCCTATAATTATCTTTTTTTTGTGATTGGAAATTAGAATGGAAATTTCCACCTCGCTAATGTGAATTAGTCCCTTTCAAAATGCATTGAACTGAATTTACACTCCCCTCCCAATTAATACAATTATAAAGCAGTGTCGTATAAAGCGCAGTGTGTTATTGACAATAATATGTTCCCTAATATTATTTTAGAGGTTTTGAGTCTCCACAATGTTATGGAAAAAACTATAAGCTGTCCCACTTAAATACTTTCTATTTTCATTCTATATCTCCCTTACTAATGTTTTCATCTGACATGCAAAACTTTGTTTGTCTGGTTTAAGTTACATTTCCTGAATACCCAACCAATTGCATGACAAACCATTTTCATGCATGTATTTTTGGATTTGGATTTTCAGCAAATATATTTATTTTTGGCATTATATAAACCACAATTGTGACATCTTGTATTATAAGAAATTCACTCTGACAGCGTGTAACTATTTCAGGAACGTTAAATCAATTATCTCTGGCAACTAAAGTTTGTAGAATTTGAAACTTAGTTAACTTTGTTATTCAGATAATTCTTTGTAGATTGATATGATATTTCAGTCTTTCTATCTCAAATTATGAATGTATCACTAGGCATAGATTTTCACGAATAAAATCTAACGGTTTAGAAGATTTACTGAAGTTAATGTAATTAATCATTAGCAAGTTTACAATTTTGTACAACTAATGGAAGAAAATAACTAATCAGAAAGTATCGCACAAGTTATTTGAGAATCTAAGTAAAATTTTAATTGCGTATTGGACAAACAATTTCACAGATCTTCTTTCTTTTTCTTCTCCGATTAAATAGCATTGTCATGCAGTGCCAGTAGAATAAGTTAGACTTTCTGCCTGATAACCCATTTGGAAGACTGATTATTTTTATATGTGTCATATTTATATTTAGTGTCACAACGCACAGGTATTTTACCTGATGAGACGCAGGAGGAGCCGGGCCTGGAAACACCCCATAGAGCCCGAAGCCTCCAAGTGGCGCAACTAGTCCCTCAGAACAGACCTCTGTAGAAGGTTTGGGTCAAATGGCCACAGGTCTGCAAGACCACAGTCTGGCATCAGTTCGACAAGGACGTCGACAAGGTGCTAGAAGCAACAGTGAAGGGAGGCACGGACTGAAGGCTGTGGATGATGACGACAATCATCGTCTGCCTAGCTGTGGAAAGATTTGGAGCAGTGGAGAAGAAGCCTGCCAGAACACCTTTCACCATTAACCAAAGAGCAGCAAGGATCCACAAGATCCGGCAGGAGATGAAGTCTCTCAAGAAGCAGTACAAAGCAGCCAGCGAAGAGCAACATCCCCCCCCCCTTTGAGTTGCGAGCCATCCTGAGGAAGAAGCTGCTTACCCTCAGTAGAGCTGAATGGCACTGAAGACGCCGGCAGGAAAGAGCCAGAAAGCGAGCATACTTAATAGCCAACCCCTTCGGCTTCACCAAACAACTGCTAGGGCAGAAGCGCAGTGGGAATTTGGTTTTCTCGAAGGAGATCGTCCGGCACATCCAGACCACCTACAGCGACCCCGTCGGGCAGCAGGAGCTGTGCCAGTGCAACATCCTGATAAAACCACCTCCACCCATCAAGGAATTTGATAGTAGAGAGCCACTCTTGAAAAGGTCCAGATCTAGCTCAGCCCCTGGCCCGAACAGAGTCCCCTACAGGGTCTCCAAGAACTGCCCCTTGTTACTGAAACGGCTGTGGAAGATCCTGTACGTCATCTGGAGGAGAGGGAAAGTGGCACAGCAGTGGCGATTTCCTGAAGCAGTCTGGATCCCAAAGGAAGAAGATTCCAAGAAAATCGATCAGTTCAGGATCATCTCCTTGCTAAACGTTGAAGGCAAGATCTTAGTAGCGAGGCGGCTAACCAACTTCCCCTCCAGCAATGGCAACATCGACAGCCCAGTGCAAAAGGCCAATGCCTATGACTCCATCCCGCACAGGCTGATCCAGACAGTCATGGCCAAGTGCCGGGCCAAGTGGCAGATTTCATCCTGGACTATTGCAACCAGTTCAGCATGAGAGTCTCAGCAGGGCCAGTAACATCAGAGTGGTACAGACTGGAGGTTGGGATCATCACCGGCTGTACCATCCCTGTGATCCTTTTTGCCTTGGCGATGAACATGATCGTCAAGTCTGCTGAGCCAGTGTGCCGGGGCCCTCGGACCAAGTCAGGAGTTCGCCAACCACCAATCAGAGCCTTCATGGACGACCTGACTGTCACCATTGAGTCAGTGCCAGGAGGCAGGTGGATCCTGCAGGTGTTGGAGAAACTGATTAGATGGGCTGGGGTGAGGTTTAAGCCAGGAAAATCAAGGTCACTGGGGCTGAAGAAGGGCAAAGTCATGGACAGGTTCCGCTTCAGCATCGAAGGGACACCAATCCCAACTGTCTCCGAAAGGCCAGTGAAGAGTCTTGGCAAGGTGTTTAACAGCAGCCTGAAGGATACAGCATTTGTCCAGGGAACCTGTCAGGAGTTGAAGTGCTGGTTGAGAGCGGTGGACCAGTCGGGGCTAGACAAGGCAGCTAAGTCCACAGCTAGGCAAGTTCAAGGCGTGGATTTACCAGCATGGTATCCTGCCAAGGATACTCTGGCCACTGCTTGTCTACGAAGTCTCAATCTCCATCGTAGAGAGATTGGAGAGGAAAGTCTGCAGCTTCCTCAGGAGGTGGCTGGGATTGCCCAGGATGCCTTAGCAACATCACCCTTTAAGGAAATGACATCAAGCTCCAGCTGCCTCGGAAGTCCCTGGAGGAGGAGTTTAAGGTGACTGGGACCAGAGAGGTGATGCTGTAAAGTGACTCCAGTATCAAGTTCCTGTTCCAGGCAGTGTACGATGTCCTGCCCAGCCCATCGAACCTCTTCATATGGGGCAAAGCTGAATCTCCGGATTGCCCGCAATGCTCAGGCAAGGGGACGTTGGAACACATCCAGAGCTGCTGCCTAAAGGCTCTTGGGCAGGGCCGGCACACCTGGCATCACAACCAGGTTCTTAAACCCATTGCAGAAGCCATCAGCATGGGAATCAGCAGCTGCAGATGAGCACGTCCCACCACCCAGATGATCACCTTCGTGAAGTGCAGCTGCCAAGAACCACAGCAGCCAGGAATCCATCAGGAATCCTGGCAACTGCGCAGGACTGGCAGCTTTCTTTAGACCTGGTGAAACAGCTGAAGTTCCTGCGGCACATTGCCATGACCACCCTGAGGCGAGACATCCTCCTTGTCTCGGAGTCAACCAAGAACATTGTCTTGTTGGAATTGACAGTGCCGTGGGAGGATTGTCTGGAGGAGGCCCACGAGAAGAAGAAGACCAAGTACGAAGAGCTGGAAGGCAAGGTGTATGCCCATCGAGCCTGCAGAGGTTTTGCAGGGCAATCGCTCTTCAAACCCTTGAGTGCACTGGGCATCAACGGAATGGAGAGGAGAAGAGCCACCAAGAACACCACAGAGGCAGCGGAGAAAGCCTTGAGATGGCTCTGGATCAGGAGCGGAGGTCCATGGGGAGGAGCGAATGCCACCTGAACACAAGTTGTAGTCTGATCAACCACGGCTGGGTCGCCTGGGTGAGGGTGTCTGATGTTGAAAGACCCGAAACACCCAATGACACCCAAGTTACATAACTGATGATGTGTGCAGAGCATCAAGAAATGTATTTTATCAATCAATATATCGCATATATGTCAGATTTACATATAGACCTTATTTCAGGCATCGAATCGGAAAGCCTTTTAAAGATATTTACTTCGGAGTCACGTGAGTGACTATGTGAAGAAGTCCGCTAGGACGCATGCGTGTCATTGCGCTACACGCATTGCGAAACGTCAGATGCGGTGGAAAGACGTTCCCCCGCGGCGGCAATTTAAAAAGCCGCTATTGCAGGTAAGGTTTTACTGTGCGGTCTTTTGTCTTTTTGCCCACTACAGACGGAGAATGGAGAAAGGGAAAAAGACAACGAGGGCTGCGATGACGCTGGTCAGGGAGGGCAGCGGACAGCCAGCAAAAGCAGCCGTCGGCACTGAGATCACCCATAGTGGGATCAGCTGCGCCCTGTGTAGCCGCCGCGCCGGCCAAATCAACGCGGCCGGGCGGCAAGGCAAAACACAAAACATACAGAGTCGTGGATGTGGAGGAGTCCGACTCTGATACACCACGGGAGGCCAGCAACCGAGAGCACTGGACCCGTATGGAACGGTGTTTGGAGCATCTGCTCCAGCGTGACCGGTTCCGGGATTTGGAGTCAGGCCACTGTGGGCCCTATATCAAACCCACAGCAGTACCTTTCCAAGGGCTGCATAGTGTCTCCACCTTATCGGAGGGGAGCACTTCAAGTCAGTTCTGGGCTGACTTGGAAGAGGAGTCCGCGGAAGAACATACAAGTGTGCATGGGGTGCAAGAAAAATAAAACTTGCTGGATATGGTGGCAAATTTCATACAGCCAGAACAAACTGGGGCAAATCTGGAGCCAAAGCTTGCTGCCAGTATTGACTATATGTCACTGAACCAGTTACAAGAACAGGCTGTAGTGGATACGACAGGAAGACATATGGCACCAGGCAACTGCATTTCCCTAAACATCCCAATCATCAACAGCTGCATCTGGAAACACATCGGACCAGGGGTCAGAAGTATGGACGTGAAACTTCAAAAAGTCCTAAAATTGCTGACTGCAGGAATAACGGCATTTGCCCGCACTGTGGACGACAGGATTATGTCCCAAGATCAACAGGACGCGCTGGCACTGTTCTGCAACACACAGCACGAATTAAACAGCATCGGAAAAAGTGCTATACAGCCGACACTTAATCCTAAATTTGCGGGACTGTGTAAACCTAGAGCCACCAAACCATCCATTCTCCTGTTCGGAGGCAACTTATCAAAGCAGGTAAAGGAGCTAGACAAAGAAGCAAAAACTTTGGGGTTAATAAAAGGAACAACCCACCCTGCAAAAACCCACCACAGCCTACGACAGCACCCCTACGCGCCCACCAGCGGAACTGGTGAAAACTCGAGTGCACGGCACTCCAAACATGAGTCTTTTTTAGGCCATGGCCCAGGCCGGCCTTCCTTGAAAATGCGGGGAACCCCAACAACACCAGGAACCAACCCGAAAAACCAAGCACCAGCACAACAGCAACGGAAGAACTTCAGGAAGAAGTAGTCCTGCCACTGGTAACAATGGAGGTAGATGGGTCTGGTTCCCCAAATAATATGGGAAGCATGGAGGTTGGGGGAAGACTATACTGGTTTTTGAATGCATGGAGCATGCTAACAACCGATACTTACGTCTTAAGCAGCATCCAAGGATATACCATAGAGTTTATACACAAAAACAGCCCTCCAGTTCAACATAAACCAAACCGAGAATTTGTGCTCTCTGATAAGGAAAAAACAGAAGCACAAGCTGAACTGGAGCGGCTTTACATAAAAGGTGTAATTGAGCAAACGCGACATGAACCATTAGAATTTGTGTCCAATATATTCACCAAAACCAAAAAAGATGGTGGTTGTCGCATCATCATAGATCTGACAAAATTGAATACATTTGTACAATATATTCACTTTAAAATGGAAACCTTTGTTACTGCTAAACAACTAATTTCCAAAGGGTACTTCATGGCTAGCATCGATTTAAAAGATGCTTACTATTCAGTACCCATACGAGGTGACCACAGATGTTACTTAAAATTCAACTGGATGGGACAACAATGGCAATATAAAGCACTGCCAAATGGGCTAACATCAGCCCCCAGGCTGTTCACAAAAATCTTGAAACCAGCCCTAGTGTTTTTACGGAAACGCAAACACATGATTATGGCATATTTAGATGACATACTCATTGTGGGCATAACTTTGGAATTGGCCATACTAACTGTAACAGCCACAAAACAGTTGTTTGAAAAACTGGGATTTATCATCCATCCAGTTAAATCTAAACTAACACCGTCCACTACTATGGACTACTTGGGATTCACCATTGATTCAGTTCACATGACGGTGACACTACCTAGGGAAAGGGCCAGAGAAATAATAGAGGTTTGCAGCAACCTCATTGACATCAGAAACCCATCCATCAGATTGGTAGCTAAAGTAATTGGTAAAATGGTGGCTGCTTTCCCAGCCATACAATTTGGACCCCTACATTACCAAAACTTACAGAGAGCCAAAATTCAAGCTCTAAAAATTAATGCAGGTCACTTTGACAGACCTATGAGACTACCAATCCAAGCCAAAACGGAACTAAAATGGTGGATAGATAACATCTGGCTTTGTTCCAACCCAATCATTGTCAGTAACCCTTCGATGGTACTACAAACTGATGTCAGTGCACTATGGTGGGGAGCCACCAATACCATCACCAGCTGTGGAGGTAGATGGACAGCGCAGGAGGCATCCTTCTTACTCACACTGGGTATAAATTACTTGGAAATGTTGGGTGCATTTCATGGCCTTAAGTCATATTGTACTGGATCACACCACCAGCATGTTAGATTACAAATAGACAATACCACTGTGGTAGCATACATCAACCACATGGGCGGCAACAAATCGATATCATGTGACAATCTCGGTAATTCAATTTGGCAATGGTGCATCCAGAGAAATATTTGGATATCAGCCACTTACCTACCAGGGAGACTAAATTTAGTGGCAGACACCAGGTCACGCAAATTTAATGAAAACACCGAATGGATTAGAACAAAACGGTATTTTCTGATATTACAGCAAAATATGGAACACCGGATATCGATCTTTTCGCATCCAGACTAAACAACCAGATATCTAACTATGTTTCATGGGAACCAGACCCTGGGGCAGCGGCAACAGATGCATTTTCGCTGCATTGGGGGAAATGGTTTATTTATGCATTCCCTCCCTTCTGCCTCATCAGTTGGGTATTAATGAAAATACAACAAGACTCTGCGTCTGGTATTTTGGTAGTACCCGATTGGCCTACACAACCATGGTTCCCAGTGGTGCAAAACATGGTATTAGAGCCATGTATTACAATCCCACACAGACCAGATCTACTACTTGATCCCGTGACAGGGGGTAGCCATCCAAGCCATAAAAGCTTGAACCTGTTAATTTGTAGAGTTTAAAGACACCACTTCTACAACTGGGACTCACAGACCGAACAGCAAACATCATCTCGGCGGCCCAAAGAGAATCAACCAAGAAACAATATCTGGTCTACATCAGAAAGTGGAAAACGTACTGTCATAAGAACAAAATCACCAACAGAAATATCAACATCCCATCTGTTCTGGAATATCTGGCAGGCCTCCACTATGATGAAGGGCTCAGCTACAGTGCCATCAACAGCGCCAGAAGTGCCCTGTCGACATACCTATGGCAAGGGACAGAGCGTTACACGGTAGGGACTCGCCCTCTGGTAACCAAGCTCATGAGGGGAATATTTAACACAAACCCCCCCAAAAACCAGGTACTCCCATATATGGTATGTAAGCATTGTCCTGAAAGCACTCAGGAACTGGTCACCAGCATCTACCCTGTCCCTACACAGACTAACGTTAAAAACAGTCATGTTAATGGCATAGGTCACGGCACAGAGGGTTCAGTCACTGCACAAACTCAGACTGGACAACATGACCTCCTCACCTGACGATGTTACGTTCCATATTTACGAACTAGTAAAACAGAACAGACAGGGATCAGCAGGCCTCAATATCCAATTTAGGTCATACCCTGCAGATGACTGCCTCTGTATAGTTAAACATCTATCACTATACATGGAGAAAACAAAAATCCTAAGAGGCAATGAGAAGGGACTGCTGATCAGCCATAAGAAACCTCACGAAAAAAGTGACGGTCCAGACGATCTCGAGATGGCTGAAACAGGTACTGACGCAGGCTGGGGTGGATACTAACGTGTTTAAATCTCATTCCACCAGGGCTGCAGCTACATCAGCAGCAGTACAACTGGATGTGCCCATGGACCAAGTCCTCGAAGCAGCAGGATGGTCAGGGGAAATAACTTTCCAGTTATTTTACAACAAACCAGTGATGAAAACTGGAACATTTGCAGAATTTTTTTTTAATTCTGTAAATTAATTAAAAACCCATAAATGGGGTTATAATTTGTGTTAATAAATTTTATGATTTCAATAACGAATCATGTGCAATTATGTTAACACTATTCGTCCCACAGTCAAGGCAGACGTGTGCATGGACTCTTTTCCACGGCATGAAATCACAGAGCTTTGAAATCTTCACGTAGTCACTCACGTGACTCCGAAGTAATATAGTAAGATTAAACGAGAACTTACCAGTTTGAAGTTTGATCGTTATTTTATGAGGAGTAACGTTGAGGGATTACGTGCCCTCCACTCCCAACCTTGATCATATACTTAACTGGTACCTCTTCTCTAATCTTACTATGTTTAGTCATTACAGTTATCTGTGAATTCACACCGCTGCTTTGAAGAATGATACGCATGCGTCCTAGCGGGCTTCTTCACGTAATCCCTCATCGTAACTCCTCATAAAATACAGATCAAACTTCAAACTGGTAAGTTCTCGTTTAATCTTACTATTTTATTTAATTAGTTCTGAGCAATCCAATGTTATGTTGTAAATGGTGGTGTTTACTCTCAGCTAATTCTTCAAATTTAAGCTTTTGTTTTGGGAAGAAGCTGCCATTTTAGTAACAAACCTAAAAGGTAATCTGATTTGACTTTTATATCCCCTCATTCGTTTCCTATTTAGCTAACCATATAGACTTTAGTACTGAGTAGGTACCTTTTATATTGTCTTAGTCTATGCAGAGTATGGAAGGTTAATGTATGCTGTAGCTTAGCTGCATAACAAATTGCAATTATATAGAGTTTATAAAGTGGCACAAATCAAGAGGAGCCTAAATAGAAGAAATTACTGAAAGCATGCTTGCAAAGTCATTCTGCTTGCAAAGTCATTCCACTTGCAAACATTTTGGGTCACAATTGAGAAAGAGCAGCAAGATTGAACAGTATGTTATTCATGGAGAAATGGTGTGGAGTCATGGGTCAGAAGATAAATTGGAATGACTTAGGACTGATGAATGGTACAAGCATTGACTGAAGCAGGCATAAGATTAATCAAACAAAGACGTAAAAATGTGATTAATAAATGTGTGAGACTGAGGTGAAGGCTGACTACAATTTCAGGAATTTGTGTTTGCATTGTCTGGCTTTAGATGACTTTGTGTGGGAGTCTAGGAGGTGAACAAAAAGTACTTTGGTGTAATAGAGGTAGAAATTCATTCCCAGCCACTTGAAGTAAAGATGTAATGTAATAATTCAGTGGATTTGCAATTTGCTTCCATTTTCTTTCAAGAAGCCAAATTTCAGTAGAGTTTTGCATATAAAATCCAACAAGTTAGTGAAGACTTAATGGGCTGAGTCATCTCCTATAACAGAGGAAATGTCTCTTATATCATAAGGAAATATAGAAATGCAATTCAGTATATCATGTTATCATGTGACATTCCACCATGTAAAGTCTGAAACTCGTAAACTATGGCAATAAAGCTGCAGATGGCAGAGGAGGTGGAATTAAGTGACCTTTGTGCTGTAACGGATGTAGTCTTGAACTCAGTTTAGCACTGAACAATGCAGACATTGAAAACCTTAATTCTGTCTGTTCAATTAATTGTTAGAGTAACTTGTTAACATAGGTATATTGTGGGGTTGAGAGTGATAGTTAAAAGGGTCAAGTCATGTTTATTGTCATATACAGAAGCACTGTGGTACCATTTACACATTGCAGCAGCATCACAGACATGTAGACCCGGCCAATACATAACATAAATTATACACATTTTTCCTGATAGTGAGCGTCAATATCAATGGAAAATGATCAGAATTATAAAGTGAAAGAACATCGTAATGGTTTTTCTGCCCCACATGTCCACATCGCCACATCTACACTAATTCCATTTGTCTACATTTTTATTTAAGTGCCTTTCTAAATGTCTCTTATATGTCGTGATTGTATTTGACCATGCCACCACCTCCAGCAGTGCATTCCAGGCATTCTTTTTATCAAAAAAACCTGCCCATTAAATTACCTTTTAAATCTCCATTCACTTACCTAAAAACCAACCATATATATTTTGATACTTACCATAGGAAAATATTATATTTACTCCATCTATTCCTCTCATAATTGTATGCTCAGATGTAGACAAATGAAAGAAGGGTCAAGGTTATAACTTTCCAGTGGTGACATTGCAAGGTTGAGATAGAAAGATTGTTGATTATTTTGGGGCAATTTCACAGAAGCCAATTAACCTATTGACCTGCTCGTCTTTAGAATGTGGGAGGAAGCCGAAGCACCCAGAGAAAACCCACACGGTCACAGGGAGAACGTGCAAACTCCGCACAGACAGCACCCGTAGTCAGGATCAAATCTGGGTCTCTGGCGCTGCATGGGAGCAAATTTACCACTGTGCCACTGTGCTGCCCTATATTGCAGATTTTAATCAGATATTCAGAATTAGATTTTTTTTTTGAATAAAAATGTACGATATAGGAAAGAGAAATCATTCTTGCAATATCTGATCTGGACACATTTATCGACAAAAGTCCTGACATCACATCTTGTCTCACACTGTCTATTTGACATGATATGGTGAAGAATATGTTCATGGGAGCAATTTCATGGAGCCTCAGACTTAAAAAGTGTTTTTTGTTTTTAAAATTTACATGAAGCTAAGTATTAAGATTGACAAGTGCCTTGCTATGAAGATGTCAAGAAGTATAGATGTTAAAATGAATGAGAAGTTTTGACATGTCATAATTTGTCAGAGCTGGGCCCTTGCTCTTGATCTCCATTACAGAAGGGTAAAAGATAATGAGTAGTTTTTCCTGGCCTTGAAGAATGCACTGATCAAGAGCATAAAACAAACTTGGAGCAACTCGGGCAGCATCTATAGAGGGAAATGGACAAAGAGAGTATCTTTGAAGTCAGGTAGGAAGTTGAAACCTTAAATTTCAAATCTGCACAACTCACCACTTTTGTTTTAAATGGAAGAGGATTATGGGAGGTAGGTTACTGATATCTAGATGAACCAAGATTGTAACTGAGAATAAGGCCACTTCCAGGAGAAGTGCGTATGTTTGCAGAACTACTATGAATCAAGAGAAACAAATGCTTGTCCACCCTTCTGTCCTGCCATAGTTTGGAGCAAGATAGTCCACTCGTCGAAAAAGCTGTAGTAGGTCATGGGTAATCTTCAGCGCCATTTCCGTAACCGGCCTCCGTCTCCAATCTATGATCTTTGGTCATGGCGTCCGCTCTATGATCTTTGGAGTGGACGATCTTGTGCCGCTGTATGATCTTTGGTTTACACTGAAGGTAGACACAAAAAGCTGGAGTAACTCAGCGGTTCGGGCCAGGCAGCATCTCTGGAGAGAATGAATGGGTGGCGTTTCGGGTCGAGACCCTTCTCACCCAGGTGTTAGATAAAGTTAATTATTTTTCTTTTGATTACCTATAATTGTGCTGTGCTCTAAAACTGCAGACTCTAGCTTCAGCTCCTAGCTCAATATGTATGGAAATGTTGCAATGCAGAAAACAGTTCTGAATCGCTTAAGACCGATGCATTTCATTTGCGCAAGTGCGTTCCGCACGCAGAACTGTCGCGATTCCTAATGGATCGTATTGGGAGTCTAAAATCAAATTAAAATCCAATGTTTCTTGATGCAGTTTCTTGATTGTAAATTTGGAATTTCTGCACTCAGGACATTTTTCCTCGATTTTGTTTTGGGAAAATATAATTGGTTTCTATTTCAAATGGTTTACACTGTTTATGATCCCCACAATACCAGTTACAGAGGGTGCATTTAACTAACTAATCACAGCTGAAGCAAACTTTTAAAAACACGTCGTTCCTGCAATTTATCATTTACGCGTTTTAAAAAAAATATATATGAATACCAATTAATAGAATATAGGGTAACCAGCCATGACCATTTATTTTACAGCAAAGAAATATTTCGATCTTAAAACACAGGCATTTTAAGCGTCGGATTACAGTAACTGCCTCAACATTAAGTGTTGCATTTTTCTACAAATCTCCAAAATGCTACCCATAATAAAAAAAATATTTCGAATTCCATGTAAACGTCTCACTTTTATTTATTCGATCCAAAATGAAAAGGCAAAATGATATTAAAATGCTAATCATTACAAGCTTTTTTGGTGGTTTGTGATTCAAGATTCAAGATCTTGGCAAGAATCTTCATGTTGTATTGCCATTTGTTTTTACGCGCATTGAAACGAGTAAAGAAAATAACTCTACTGGGCTAAGTGCTTAGGCTGTGGGCCGAGGAGCTTTATTCTAGTGTTTCGTGACCCAAGTCACAGAACAACATGAAATTTTCACATACTGTGTAAAAATATATAAATCACCCCTGAAACTTGTCATGAACAAGACTTGCACATTTTTATTAAATTAGAGGAAAAATGTCGGGAATTTTTAGTCCAATCAAAGCATGTTTAACATTGAGTTGTATGCCATTTGGCCAATCACGCGCTTTGCTTCAGACTACAAAACATAGCTAAGAGGACTTCACTGATGCCTGTTTTACTGGAGATTCCGATGAAGGTTCTTTCTAGTTCTGTGGAATACATGTCGTGGAAACTTGCAACGGGGTAATTGAATTTAGTGAAAAAAGCATTAAGAAGGCTGAAGAATGTGCTGCTAAGTGGATAGAAGAAGAAAGTCTTGAAAGCAAAGTCGCTGCTGAGGTGCTGCAGTCAAACTTTGTGAATCAACTGGAACTGGAAGGTAAGATCTAAAGTCTGAATTTATGAAAATCTATCTGTATGGACTTTAATTAATTTAATTGCACACTTTTATAATGTGAAGAAATGAGATTTGGAAGCTGTACATTCATTCACACATTCACTCATACATTCATTCAAGCATTCACTCATTCACTCACTCATTCATTCCCTCACTCATACATTCACTCATTCATTCATTCAGGCTAGCACACAACCCGGCCTCGGAGCTGGGGCAGCGGCCACCTGGCCTCGGAGCTGCGGCAGCGGCAGCGGCCACCCGGCCTCGGAGCTGGGCAGTGGAAGCGGCCACCCGGCCTCGGAGCTGGGGCAGCGGCAGCGGCCACCTGGCCTCGGAGCTGGGGCAGCGGCAGCGGCCACCCGGCCTCGGAGCTGGGGCAGCGGCAGCGGCCACCCGGCCTCGGAGCTGGGGCAGCGGAAGCGGCCACCCGGCCTCAGAGCTGGGGCAGCGGAAGCGGCCACACGGCCTCGGAGCTGGGGCAGCGGCAGAGGAAGCGGCGACCCGGCCTCAGAGCTGGGGCAGTGGCAGACGCAGCGGCTACCCGGCCTCGGAGCTAGGGCCAGTGTTCCGGTGGCAGCAGCTACTCGACCCGACCGCGGCCCAGTGGACGACATCGTCGGGAGCTCACAGTCACAGGTTGGTGACCTGTTCTCCGGAGCTCCCGCAACAACAGCTGCGTCCGCTGGACTGGAGGGCCGCAGCTTCGGCAGCTTCGACCACCCCAGGCCCGTTGAACCGGCCCGTTCGCGGAGCTCGGATTCAGCCGCGGGACTGACATTACTTACCATCGCCGCCCAGCGGGGTCACAACATCTGAAGCCTGGATCGCCTTGGCGCAGAGGGAGAATAAGAAGGGATGAGACAAAGACTTAAGACAGTGAGGAGGTGCCTGGTGAACTCACTGTGGTGGATGTTATTTTGGTATAATAATAATATATAGTTTAAATGGAACACGGAAATAGGCTGCCCATGGTGTAATATGGGCATTGGCCACTAGATGGCACTGACTTTCACAATTTCATTTTCTAATTTGTTTAATTAATTCATGTGCAACTTTTGGCAATGACGAGTTATGACATCCTTCTCAATTATATTTCATCTAAATCTGTGGAAAATTTCATGTAGTTTGGTGACTTGGGTCACGAAAACATATTTCTAGACACATTTTTGATGCTCGGCCCACAGCCTAGCTGCGAGATTTGGAATTGCTGTATTTTTCATCCATTCAAACGGGCCCCAAAGCATTGTGTAGGGATTGTGGGTTCTCTAGTATGCTGTAGTGGTGCAAAGTGTTAATTTCTGTCATTGTGTCTATTTTAGAAACTGTCATACAAATAATGAAAAGAGGGAAATAAAGCGTGTATTTACTGGTGATTAATACACCCCGGGATCGGTTTCAACGTAGGATGATGTTAAGTACATAAACTGGAGCCAAGTGCATTAAGCATCCTTGAACACTCGCTGTTGTATTTCGATCGCCAATTGTGCCCTCGACTGGACAGACTAATGTGTGTATAGGAAAGAACTGCAGATGCTGGTTTAATGGTATGTTAGCTTTCATTGCAAAAGGATTTGAGTATAGGAGCAGGAAGGTTCTACTGCAGTTGTACAGGGTCTTGGTGAGACCACACCTGGAGTATTGCGTACAGTTTTGGTCTCCAAACCTGAGGAAGGACATTATTGCCATAGAGGGAGTGCAGAGAAGGTTCACCAGACTGATTTCTGGGATGTCAGAACTGTCTTATGAAGAAAGACTGGATAGACTTGGTTTATACTCTCTAGAATTTAGGAGATTGAGAGGGGATCTTATAGAAACTTACAAAATTCTTAAGGGGTTGGACAGGCTAGATGCAGGAAGATTGTTCCCGATGTTGGGGAAGTCCAGGACAAGAGGTCACAGCTTAAGGATAAGGGGGAAATCCTTTAAAACTGAGATGAGAAGAACTTTTTTCACACAGAGAGTGGTGAATCTCTGGAACTCTCTGCCACAGAGGGTAGTTGAGGCCAGTTCATTGGCTATATTTAAGAGGGAGTTAGATGTGGCCCTTGTAGCTAAGGGGATCAGGGGGTATGGAGAGAAGGCAGGTACGGGATACTGAGTTGGATGATCAGCCATGATCATATTGAATGGAGGTGCAGGCTCGAAGGGCCGAATGGCCTACTCCTGCACCTAATTTCTATGTTTCTATGTTTTAAACCGAAGATAGACACAAACCTGGAGTAACTCAGCGGGACAGGCAGCATCTCTGGAGAGAAGGAATGGGTGACCTTTCAGGTCGAGACCGAAGAAGGGTTTCGACCCGAAACCAACCCAACCCGACTCCTCTTTATGATCTGAGAAGGGTCTCGACCCGAAACGTCACCTATTCTTTCACTCCATAGATGCTGCCTCACCCACTGAGTTTCTCCAGCATTTATGTCTACCTTCGATTTTCCAGCATCTGCAGTTCCTTCTTAAACAAACCGCTCTATGATCTTTGCTGATTACACTGTGAGAGGCATAACTGAATTCGGAAAGCTAAAATGGTCCCGCTGCCTTCCGTACTACACGACAGTCCATTGGATTTTGAAGGAGTGGACCATCTCTATGATCTTTGGAGCCCTACACAGGAACTGCCCTGCAATCACCCCATAAAACTCTGCTCCCCAAATTTAAAAAAATCCCGTTTTCTCCCCCTTAAGTGCATCACAATTGAGCCTCCTGCAATTAACATAACTATCACCCATCCCCAGCTTCAGATTAACTTTCCTGCAAGACAAAATCTGTCTCTCCCCCAGCAGAGATCATGACCACCCACCAGGGTTTGAATTCCTGCCTTCCACCAACCTTTTCAAGGTATTCAAGGGCAACAAATGTCTACTCCCCTCATTCCTGATGCCATAACTATGCAAAACTAATGTCATCAGGTACCACTCTGAAGCAAAGGTCAATTATATAACTATGATTTTAACGTTCCAAAGAATAGACATCCATTAGGTTAAAATAATTGTAGAAATCATGTTTGTTTTATATAGGGGAATGAAATTGTCTAAATTTATAAACAATTCACTATTTGATGAAATTATTGGAATCTGCAATTTGAAATATAGTTTCTATGAATGGTTGTTCTCTGTCATTAAAAGACTATCATTCTACCATGTTAATTAGGAAGAATCCACCACCAGGTAACTGTTCCCTCAGTAGGATCTGTGTCCAGTCAATGGAATTCTAAACATGAATCGGAAATAAAGTGCAATTAAAGAACAAATGCCTTGGACATTCAGTGGGAAAAATTATAATGATGCACTTCATTGATTGAACTAAATTTAAAGCTGAAATTTAACAACTGTTGAGATGTTTATAAGCAGTGTGGGATTTAATTTTCTCTGGCTGCAGTGACATCTAAATCTTGTGATTGGTTTACAATTATAAACTACTCGCCAGTGTTAATTATTCTACAGATACTGAAAATGGATCATTTGTGGGTGCTACTTTACTTTGTTGGTAAATCTTATTAGCTGAATGAAGCTCAAAACATTGTGATTCTGTCAGCTGCTTTAAAAAATAAAAATAAATCCCACTGTTAGAACGAATTGCCTTAATTAAACTAGCTCTTGTTTTGATTTTAAGGGTTATTCAAATAATTTTCTTCAGAAGCACACAAAGATAATCAATTAAATGATTTTTTAAAAGATTATATGGAACACTGTTTGGAAACATTACTGTGCTAGGGATCTGAATTGCAATTGATGTTGAATCACCCCAGGGTTCACAACTGCAACTCGGCTAATAATACTTGTGTGTCTGTTGGGCTGAGAAATTCCTCAGTGATTCAATTTAATGCCCATGGGATTAAAAATTCAACAGAATAAAGAATGAAAAGAGTTGGATTCAATCAAAATTCTTTGCTTTGTCTGTATTTTTAATAGAGATCTAGATAATGAAACTCGCACTTTAAGTAAAATTTCAGTGAGTTCTTCTTCCATGGAGACACACTGGTATGTGCCACAGCACACTAATGTGTTCCAACATGCTCTCATGAGCTGTAACCTTTCCAAGCACAGGTCACTTACACAGTATAATTCAAATTCTCCTCTTCATACAAATATGGAAACTGACCTGGGTGCATATTTTAATCATTCTTTAATTTGATGCTGTGAAAAAGGAAGAATATTTACTGAATTATCCTGCAATCCTTTAGTATTTAGAAGTAGTTACCTCTGCACTGATGCTGTTAAACGCTGGAAGAATTTATTAGAGCCTCTGCACCAGCATAGGCTTGTTGAAAGGTCCATAACTTTCAACCTATTTCCTTCCCTATCCTCATAATGGTATTTTTCCTTTGCATATTATTTATACATTGCCATTTTATATGCTATAAAATATTTTCTTTCCATCACTACATCTTGTCAGGTACTCCATCCTACCAAGCTTCAACAGCACAGGGATGTTTTCTCCTTCCAGCTGAAACCTCTCATCTATGGTTTCATCCTACTGAATAACTATTGTATTGTCCCTATAGTTCTGCACCTTTCTTAACTTGGAGTGCCAAAAATAGAATAGTGAGTGTGGGCAGGGCAAGAAGCCAAAGGAGTAGCCATTTGGTCCATCTAAAGTTTGTACTGGATGTTCAAATCATTTTGAGGTTAGAATCTCATCTGAATGTCGTGAGCACTATCTGGCCACTTTATTAAGCCTGCTAGTTGAGAGAGGGCAGGAAGTTGCTCAGAATTTTCATTGAAGCTGATGCCATGTTCGGACTGCAGAAATGGGGAGAGTGAGCACAGAGGTGGGAATGGTGGGCAAGGAGGGACTCACTGTGTAATGGGGAATTACCAATTTGGTAATTTCATTAGCTAATATGCAATGGGTGAAATGGACAGGTTGATACTGCAAAATTATCCTCTACACCAATAGCAGTAGGATATGAGAATAACTGGTTTCCATGTTAACATGATTTTCTGGAAAGATAATCGTAGGCTTTAGACAATAAGCAGAGACTCTGTTGCTTCCCATTCCATTGGCTACCCATTTCTTCCCAATTGAAAATAAACAGGCCCTTCTGCCCAAGTTGCCCCCACCGACCAACATGTCCCATCTACACATGTCCCACCTGCCTGCATTTGGCCTATATCCCTCTAAACATCGTGATAGCACTTGCCACAAGTACCTCTTCTGACACCTCGTTCCATACATCTACCACCCTTTGCTTGAAAAGGTTTCCTTTCGGGTTCCTATTAATTATTTCCCCCCTCACCTTAAACCTATGTCCTCTGGTTCTCGATTCCCCTACTCTGGAAAAGAGACTCTGCGTATCTACCTAATCTATTCCTCGTCAGTCAATAATAGTTGGAGCATTATTTCTCCATGTTCTAAATGAAACTATATCTGATCTTTTATGCTGTTACCTTTAAAGTACTACCTATTACATGGCTAGAAACACAGAAGCAGCTTGAGTGGGAGTCATTTAGTGATGTAAGGAGAAATCTATACAATCTTTAAATCAATGACACCAGAGGCTTGGATCAAATCAAGAAAATGTCATTACATTTTCAATTTATTTTGTAATTGAGAAGCATTTAACTTACTAATCAGATTTAACTGCATGATATTAACTAAATAGAGGAACTGACATTAAATTGTACTGACATTTCAATGTAAAATGTGGTCCAGTGCAAGGTGATGGTGAAAAAAAGTTGTAATATTATGACAAATTAATGAAAATAAAAAATGTCATTATAAAATTATGAAATTGCTGAGCATGTTCAATGATTGGATTTCATCTGATTTAAAGTAGAGCAAGACTATCCCAGTTATTAAGAGAAAATTAACACCCAATTTCAAAGAGTCACTTGCCAAAATAACAATGCCAAAGCAGATAATGACACCAACAATTACACATTTGCAGGACCAGATTGTTTTCAAAATACTATTTGAAAAGCTGCAGTTGGCCTAACTATAATCTATTAAAATTATCTTGATTCATCACTATTACTTTAGTTTGGAAAAGAGGTGTATGTCTCTCCACTATTAAAAAAAAAAGTGGTAGAACATCAGTTCTAACCAATTATCTTTTCCCAGAAAGTTACCAGAACATATTATTAAAGATAGAGTTGCTGAAAATGTTGAACATTTTCATTTGATTTGAGGGTCCAGCATGGATTTGTGAAGGCTAGATCAATTTGTATGAATATGATTGAAATTTTAGAATATCTAAAACATTGGACAGAAAATCTCTGCGGATGGACCTACCAAAAGCATTCAGTAAAGTCCCTCCTTAAAGACTGTTAGCTGAAGTCAGTTCAAGTTAAAATTGATGGAATTAACTTTAGCAAAGTGTTAATCTGGCTAAGAAATTGGCTGAGTGGCATTAAGGGCCATGTATGATAATTGGCCAGATGTGATTTGTGTGTGCAGCTGTATCTGTGTTGGGTCCACAATTAGTCATTACATTTATAAAACTACTATAATCGAACTAGCATCCATGATTCCAACTATCATAAATAATGTCAATCATATATGATTAATGAATTATTTCCCAAAATTGATAGTATCGAATAGCTTTTGACAAAAGCAAATTATAAGCTCATCGAAATGATAGCAAATAACGTAGAACAGATTACTTTTTTAATGTGGGGGGGTGAAAATAATGGGTCTAATTGGGGTTCAGGGCATGTCCTTGGAATTAAAAAAAATATTGTATATAGGTGGAGAAATTAATCAAAAGTTTAATGAAATTTCGTCTTTATACTTGGAAAATTGGAGTGCAATATGATAGATTTTATGTCATTGATGAATAAAGGTTTGGCTTGGCTTCATCCAGAATACCGCGCAGCCACATGCCATGAACTAAATATTGGCTTTGGAGTGAATGCTGAATTTATTAACCAGAATGATACATGAGCTTCAAATTCGATATAATAAGGAGAGATTACAGAAGATTGGGTTTAAGTCCCTGAAATATGAATGATATGATTAAAATGTTCACAATCTTCAAGGCCTGTTACAGAGTTTAAGACCAGGGGGCATGGGCATAGGATTGGTGCCAGGCTGAACTAAGGATGTACATACAGTGGTAGCAATCTGAAACATTTTACAAATTACAGTTATTACATGTTAATGAATACATTTAAAATATGTGATTGAGGATTTTTTGTTACTTAAAAATGAAGGTAATTGGATAGAAGAAAACATATTGATTTTGCATATAGAGCAGCTATAATTACATTGATGGTTAGAAAGGTTTTGAGGGCTTCAGTGGCCTCGTATAACTATACATTAAAGAGAAATGTTAATAAACAATGGAAACATTATGAACCAGGTTTATGTTAATCTGAAATCAAGTTGAAGTCATCTTGTAAATATAATCGATCTCCTATAGCAATTTTATATCTGGAAATAGTCCCTCTGTTCCTTATTATTCCCTACGACTTTACCATTCATGGTATCATTATATTCATTAGCATTCCCAAAATGGATCACCTCATATTTATCTGAAATAAACTCCATCTGCCATTTCTCTGGTCATTTTACCAATACATCAATATCACCTTGTAGCCACTGTCAACAACACTTTCAACAAATCCACCGATCTTAGTGTCACCCGTGAATCTACTGATCATGCCACATACCTCCACATCCAAACTCAGAGGTACTCGAACATATTATGGAGGGGTGGGAATTCTTTTTTTTTTTTTTCCAGGGAGCAATCACATTGTAGTAGAACTGTAGGAGCAAGAAATAAGCGTGGATATTAGTCAGACAGATAAAGGGAGAATCATGAACAGTTAGAGAAGGAGATTATATGGACACAGATCCTACTGAGGGAACAGTTATCTGCACAGATATCTGTTGAGGATTGAGAGCCAAAACGATAATCATGACATCGTGAAAGGTAGGAGGAATTAAAATAATAAAAAAATTAAAGAACTAGACAGAATTTTCTGCTAATGGTGGATATCATGTTGGGAGATGGCAAAGGAAAGAGGTCCCACTGAAGGCTAAAGAGAAATCAGGAAACAAATTATGAAATAAGAGCTTACTTTGGATAACCATGGCATTACTCTACAAACAACCAACTAAATGGTACTGGTAGTTCTGGAAAGTGAATACAAAGCTAAGTTAGAAAGATTAAATGAGAACTTACCATTTGAAGTTGGATCTTTATTTTATGAGATGTTGAAGTGAGGGATTACGTGAAGGGCCCACCGGCCCACATGCGCGTCAATCTTCAAAGTAGCTGTATGAAACCACAGAATAGTTGCTGACCTAAGCTATAGGAAGATTAACGAGCTAGAACTACCGAATGATCTTTATGAGAATAGGGTTGGGAGTGGAGGGCACATAATCCCTCACTTCAACTTCTCATAAATTAAAGATCAGACTTCAAACGGTAAGTTCTTGTTTAATCTTTCTATTTTATTTTGAAGTCACGTGAGTGACTACGTGAAGATTTCAAAGCTCTGTGGTTTCATGCAGTGACACAATCTGTGTGTGAAACACTTAAACAGATAAACCATTAATGGTAGGAAAAAACATGACTTATTAATATCATGATGCTAACTAACAATGGCCATTGTTCTTAACTGGACCGTAGTCCCAATAGACTGTTGAGTTAGACAATAACTCATGCAACACTGTGCATAATTCTATCTGCAAATATCCAGACATATTCCACCAAATTTTATAATTTATTAACCTGCACTATGTAAACCTCATGCTGTACGATGAAAGGGAAATCCATTTTATTGGCTGCTAATGAGCTATCAGCAATATCTTGACACATCCCCGATTTCTACTCTGGTGGGTATGCTGTCAACCTCAAATGTACGCAATCCTGCTCATTTGCTTATGAGATTATTTCTATAACAAGTTACCCTTATGTCAGTTATGACGTAGAGACTAAGCCAGAGATTGAGTAAAGGCTGTGTTCTTTATGCTGAGATCAGTTGCTGAAAGCATAATCATCTTAAGATACTGGTCGCATTAGAAAAAATAGAGGAATATTTGCATAACAATTTACTGATATACATCGCACACTACAATGAGTGTAGGCTATTAGAGTGGTCAAATAAAAGACACCCTGTATAACGTTAGAGAATAGTGGGTGAATAACCAATCATTTATGTCCCACTTATGGTACTACAGAAATGATAAAGCAGCACAAGCAATGTCAATTGTGCTGTCCTATAAGTTCCTCTAGGCTCAAACTGGAAGCCACACAAACCTGTTACTTCCGTATAGAATTGACTCACATATGTTGTTCACAAGGTTCTCATACAATCGTGCAGAGCTAGCTGCCCGAGAAGACAGGCTGTCCCAGCCGTCACACGTGAATGAGTAAATAAGAGTTGCTTCAGCCGCCTACCATGGCGTGGTTGAATAGGCAAATTGGCACTGTTAAATTTCATGTTGCCTCATTTGTAATATCGCAAAAGATGTCTACCGACAACCCATAAGTTTTATTAGCTGCAATTTTTTCATATTACCTAAAACCCGATGACACATTGTCCTTTAATCTGAGATGGGCAGCATAGGCTTACACCACTAGCTTTGTTATTAAAACAGCAGAATCTGTGACTTATGTGTATAGATATGACAGAGTATGCAACTACCAGATCGATTCTCTGAGTCAGTCAAATTGCAGAAACCCAATCATCCATCTTAAACTGGGTAAGTAAACCCCTAATCCGATTAGCCAAATGCTAACCCGATTCAGCCTGCACCATATTTCTGTAATCTTGAGAAGTATCAGAAATATACCCCTCTAATCTTTGGCCAGACCACTCATCCTCGGATGAGCTGTCACTGATTGCACTCGGCACCCCTGTTCCTTTATTGATCCTACGGATGGAAATTTAAAAACAAATGTTTTGGCTTTCCTACCCGCAGAAGATGCATTATCTACTTATTCATACATATCGCTGATAACATAATCAGCAGCTAATGACTAGAGCTGAAACCACAGTCTCACTTAGATGTGGGAATACGAGTTCCCTGTCAACTCTTGAATAAGAGTCACCACGAATACTCAGCGTTTTCCTTCAGAGTGGAAATAGGATAATGCAAGGCTGAATCAGGAATTATCTCGCAGTCCTTTGACTGAAACCACATGTCTAAGTCGCCAGAGTGCACAACACAATCTCTTCGACCTGCCACTCAATCAGGAATACTGGTATTGAGAGCCTATGAATTATTATAAATTCATTGGTGATTCACAACATGAACCTGCAGGTCAGATAAAATTATATTATATGCCAGACAAGCTTCCTGCTGGTAACTACCTGTCCCAGAGAGTATGACAATGATGCTTCCAATGAACCAGCAACGCTACTAACTGAGGAGAAATAAACCATATGTTGAGATAGCGTGCCCAGAGTAGCTATGGAGGCGGCCAGGGGTTGAGCTGCCGTGGAAGCTCCATAGGAGCTAGAGTGAAAAAAACAAAACAAATTTTTGCGCCGCAGTTCAAGCTCTCCACGGGAGCATGCGGCTGAAATTGGAGACCGCCGTGGGCTCCATAGGAGCTGGGATTGTGGCTACCACCGTTATAGCTCTGCGCGGCAGCAGGCGGACGAAATTGGTGACCGCCGGCTGGGATAAGTTATTGCAGCTGCCGGCATCAATCTGTGGGACAAGTCTTAATAATATAATATAATTTTATCTGACCTGCAGGTTCATGTTGTGAATCACCAATGAATTTATAATAATCCATAGGCTCTCAATACCAGTATTCCTGATTGAGTGGCAGGTCGAAGAGATTGTGTTGTGCACTCTGGCGACTTAGACATGTGGTTTCAGTCAAAGGACTGCGAGATAATTCCTGACTTACCTCGCAGAGCAGTTCGAAACTGTTCCGACTGGCGCCATGCGTTAGACGTATTTACGCACATGCGGACTGGCGGGCTCTTCACGTAGCCACTCATGTGACTTTGAAATAAAATCCTGGGTGGAATGGACACTGAAGCAACATGCGGTCAGAATGGGAATTGCACTACTTGGACAATGTTAACTGAGATAGAAAAAGTTTCATGGAAGAAGTGTAATACTTTCATGGTCCATTGCTGTTTGGACCTGTAGGTAACATTTTTGTACAAACACTCCCCTCCGCATGTTCTATGGCTTCATTTTTGTAGTGGGGTCCGCCTTCATGAGCTCAGTGCTCTTCCTGGGAGATTAATGCTATGGATGGCTCTGCAAAACATTAACTGCATTTCAGCACAGAATGATCCTAAATCACGCTGAACAGGATTTTGAATGATTATGCACTGATATAAGAAGCATGGAATCATTTCAGGTTCATACTTTTAAATATTTATCTTCTAAATGTTATTCAATAAAATAAAACAGACTCTTTTATTTAATAGCAATACACTTTTGATGCAAAATTCTCTGGATCTTAGAGTGCTGTATTCCAATTTAAAACATTTATTCTCAAGACGGTTTTAATGTGAATGACATCAGTTATCATGCTGCCTTACAGTGATCTGTGTGCTTAAAGTAGTGATTTGTTTGGCACAATGTCAATGCTTCCATTTGGCTGAATACATTTGCCAGTAAAGTCATCTGCTTGTTGACTAAGGCAGGCTTAGAGAAGACAGACCTCCCGAGGTGCTGTGCCTCACAAGCTACCTTGCTAGTATTCCAAAGGATGTAACCTTTGTCTACTGCTGAGATAAAATATTAACAAAATGTATTTGCCAGCGATTAATGAACTTATAGAAAAGAAAGGATTGCAAGTGGTAGACCTGACAGTGAGAGTATGGCAGATGCTTCTGCTGTGAGCTACATGTTCCTTATTCTGTAAACTGGATTCTACTGCTGTTTATGATCATAGTCACACTGAGATTGTCCATATGCCTCATTTCATGCTAAAAGAGAAAATACGTTTGTGGCTAAGCAGCACAAAGATCGAACAGTAGGAGTTACAATTACTCATTTGTATTTGAAATCAATTGTCAGATTTGTTTGACAAATCCGTGGGTCATGTGACCTACTCTTGCCGAGTGCAATAGTCAATAGGAATAGGTCACATGACCCCCTTTAGCATACACCACCATTCAGTAAGATAGAAGGTGATTTTGTGCCTTAGGTTCACTTTGCAGACAGATCCCCATTTCACATAATGTCTATGGATCGCAGGCCTGAATGTACTCACTTAGGCAGAGCATTGCAGAGATTTTCATACCCCTGTACAAAGAAATGTCTCCTCATCTCAGTCTAAAGGCAAAGCTCTCTCCTTCAGGACTCTCTGGTTAGATTAAGAGAAGCGGTATCTTTATCAAGCCCTCTCAGAATAGTACATGTCATACTGAGATTATCCATCATTATTTTAAACTCCAATAATCTTTACTTAATCTTTTCTATGCAGCTTAAAATATATCCTTCAAACAGTGACCAAAACTTCACACATTACACCAAAGCAAGTTTCACCAAAGCTACAGTGAGTTGGGATAAATCTTGATATATTATTAGTATGGAGTTTTCATGTTCTTCCTATATACAGTATTTCCTCCAGGTAGTCTAGTTTTTCTCCCCAAAGGATGGATGGATTGATAGGCTAATTGGCCATTGTAAATCACCCTTAGTTTGTAAGAAGGAAGAGTTGGAATCTGGGGAAGAATAAAACAGGATTTGTGTGGGATTCAAAGTGATGCTCACCGCAGACATGGTAGGTGATAGGACCTGTTTCTGTCTTGCATGATGCCATGATCTCAATGTCCTTTATGAACTGTATTTTGCTTCTGATACTAATATCTGCATTTTTGCAAAGTTTATAATTTCTACTCTCCAATAGAAAACAACGCATTTTGAGGAAATAAACCCTGTAATGCTGGGCTGCAGGCGTTAGGGAGTAAATGTTGCACCCCATGTTTTTAATCTGACTTTATTCAGTTAAACATATGTGATTTATTTTACAACTGGAATTTTATATCCTACATTTCAAGAGTCAACATCTCAGTTGTGTTTTCAATGAAAGTTAACCCCATCTATCAAAATATTATAAGAAATTTGCCATTGCGCACTATAATAGAACCATAGAAAATAGGTGCAGGAGTAGGCCATTCGGCCCTGCGAGCCTGCACCGCCATTCAATATGATCATGACTGATCATCCAACTCGGTATCCTGTACCTGTATTTCTCTCCATACCCCCTGATCCCTTTAGCCACAAGGGCCACATCTAACTCCCTCTTAAATATAGCCAATGAACTGGCCTCAACTACCTTCTGTGGCAGAGAATTCCAGAGATTCACCACTCTCTGTGTGAAAAATGTTTTCCTCATCTCGGTCCTAAAAGATTTCCCCCTTATCCTTAAACTGTGACGACTTCCCCAACATCGGGAACAATCTTCCTGCATCTAGCCTGTCCAACTCCTTAAGAATTTTGTAAGTTTCTATAAGATCCCCCCTCAACCTTCTAAATTCCAGCGAGTACAAACCGTGTCTATCCAGTCTTTCTTTATATGGAAGTCCTGACATCCCAGGAATCAGTCTGGTGAACCTTATCTGTACTCCCTCTATGGCAAGAATGTCCTTCCTCAGATTAGGAGACCAAAACTGTATGCAATACTCCAGGTGTGGTCTCACCAAGACCCTGTACAACTGCAGTAGAACCTCCCTGCTCCTATACTCAAATCCTTTTGCTATGAATGCTAACATATCATTCACCTTCTTCACTGCCTGCTGCACCTGCATGCCTACTTTTAATGACTGATGTACCATGACACCCAGGTCTCATTGCACCTCCCCCTTTCTTAATCGGCCACCATTCAGGTAATAGTCTACTTTCCTGTTTTTGCCACCAAAGCGGATAACCTCACATTTATCCACATTATACTGCATCTGCCATGCATTTGCCCATTCACCCAGCCTATCCAAGTCACCTTGCAGCCTCCTAGCATCCTCCACACAGCTAACACTGCCCCCCAGCTTCGTGTCATCCGCAAATTTGGAGATGTTGCATTCAATTCCCTCGTTCAAATCATTAATATATATCGTAAATAGCTGGGGTCCCAGCACTGAGCCTTGCGGTACCCCCACTAGTCACTGCCTGCCATTGTGAAAAGGACCCGTTTACTCCTACTCTTTGCTTCCTGTCTGCCAGCCAGTTCTATATCCACATCAATACTGAACCCCCAATACCGTGTGCTTTAAGTTTGTATACTAATCTCTTATGTGGGAACTTGTTGAAAGCCTTCTGAAAGTCCAGATATAACACATCCACTGGTTCTCCCTTATCCACTCTACTAGTTACATCCTCGAAAAATTCTATAAGTTTCGTCAGACATGATTTACCTTTCATAATTCCATGCTGACTTTGTCCAAGGATTTCGCCACTTTCTGAATGTGCTGCTATCCCATCTTTAATAACTGATTCTAGCAGTTTCCCCACTACCGACGTTAGACTAACTCGTCTGTAATTCCCCGTTTTCTCTCTCCCTCCATTTATAAAAAGTGGGGTTACATTAGCTACCCTCCAATCCTCTGGAACTACTCCAGAATCTAAAGTTTTGAAAAATTATCACTAATGCATCCACTATTTCTGGGGCTACTTCCTTAAGTACTCTGGGATGCAGCCTATCTGGCCCTGGGGATTTATCGGCCTTTAATCCATTCAATTTACCTAACACCACTTCCTGGCTAACCTAGATTTCACTCAGTTCCTCCATCTCATTTGACCCCTGGTCCCCTGCTATTTCCGGCAGATTATTTATGTCTTCCTTAGTGAAGACAGAACCAAAGTAGTTATTCAATTGGTCTGCCATGTCCTTGTTCCCCATGATCAATTCACCTGTTTCTGACTGCAAGGGGCCCACATTTGTTTTAACTATTCTTTTTCTCTTTACATATCTATAAAAGTTTTTGCAGTCAGTTTTTATGTTCCCTGCCAGTTTTCTTTCATAATCTATTTTCCCTTTCCTAATTAAGCCCTTTGTCCTCCTCTGCTGGACTGAATTTCTCCCAGTCCTCTGGTAGGCTGCTTTTTCTGGCTAATTTGTACGCTTCATCTTTTGTTTTGATACTATCCCTGATTTCCCTTGTTATCCACAGATGCACTACATTCCCTGATTTATTTTTTTGCCAAACTAGGATGAACAATTTTCAATGAACAATAATCTTTCAGGGAGAGGCAATAGCACACTCCCACCTGGGCTGGATGATGTAATGCGTGTTTAAAGTAAAGATATGTATGGATTAATAGTAATCATTCAGATTTGTACAGTAGAAAAATTGACTAAATGTATTTGAAGAGGTTGTAAAGAAATGGGCACTTTAATTTTTTTTTTTAATTACCCCTGTGAGCACTAAGATGCAACTGACTGTGTAATGGAGTGGCCCTTCTTAATCACATGGTGAATGACTGAGTTTCTTGAATTTAACCAACTTACTAGAAATTGATGACAAATTATGTTCATACCTTACATATTTTAAGTAGAACTGCATATTATTTTATGGATTGGTGCACTGATACAATTAAATACATAACAGTCAACACACCAAATAAACTATATGCAAGAGATATTTCTCCACAGGAATATTTCCAGAACTATTATACCAGAAAGGAAATAAAAATTAATACTGAACTGAATAATTATTTGAGAAAAAAAACATCTTCGAATTGTAAGGTATTGATTTAGAATATCTGTTGCGAATTGATTAACAACATTATTGAAAGGAGGTTTAGGGTGATGGATTAACTTGTGAAAGCTGGTGTCCTTCAATGTGCTTGGGAAGTATACTGAAAATCTATCATAAGTTTTCATTCATTGCTGGGAGTAACAGTGCTTGATACCCGTCTGATGAGGATAAGTGACCATGTACACTTCTACTAAAACCGTAACTTTTGTGGCTGGGGAAATCTTTAGCTGCTATTTTCTAGTCACCTGTAAAAATATGTGTTATTGAGGAGGAAGTGTTGTTACTAATTTGTACTCTCCACCGCTAAATCTGAGAACAACAAAGAGATTAGCATGAGACAGACACTACCGCCTTTCACTCTCCCGAATGGCGTCATCCAATCTATGTGACGGATTGAGAAATCTTTGTGCTGGAAGGCTGAGTCAGGAGAGCTCTGGGTCCTTCCCTACTCTTATGTTCAAAGAAATTAACAGAATCCTTACACAAAGATATAATTCAAAATCAATACAAAATTGCAAACTTGTCAAAGACCTGTCAGCATGGATTTTAATTGTAGATATTGAATTGCTGAGTTATTTGAAAACGAAACATGGTGGATAGATAAGTGTAATGTTGGACATGTATATGTAACAGCCTGGATTTGTTGAGTAGTTCCAGTCTCCTGGAATTGCTGCTTTGACAAACGGTCATACAGCTCTTAGCTGGTTTGTTTGTTGTAATGTAAACATGTATTATATCATACGTAATGTGTTTGTTCCAATGCACAGTCTAAGTGCAGCCTTAGAAGAAAGGGGCTCAACTTGTTTGAACTCCTTAGGTCAATTTGTTTTGCAATGCACTTTATTAGAGATTCAGAAGCCAATTGAAATGTATGTTGTACACATGTGAATTTGCTGTTTTTGAGAGTGCTGCACACAGTCAGTGAAGCTCTTTGTCGGAACAGCATCTTATGAACTATAATGATGTTGTGCAGGCTGAACAGAACAAGGCCTGGCCACTACACTGGCCGGAATGTTCATGGATGCAAAGCACACCCTTAGTTTTTGTCATTTGTCTCAGTTGTCACATTGCAAGAATGCTTATATTTGTCTGTGACTTTCGGAAACATTCAACTACAATTAAAAATGAAATAATCTGAATAAAAAAACATCCAAAATGTGTAAGACATTACATGATTTAAAACATTACTGCAGGTATGAAATTAAGAAGACATGTCACTAAATAACTTTATTTTTGCAAGGCTTCCTCACCACTATAAAATCTTCACCAAAAGGATAACCGGTTCCAAGGTTTGTGAGCAGGTTCCTTAACTTTAGAGTCACTACAATTTTATTTCTCCCCCTTCCCTATTGAGTACACCATCAGATTCGCTGGTTGGAATCTATGCAAAATTTTGGGACATACAGATATATTTTGCTCATATACATATGGTTTTACTTTTCATGGTTGTGATTTCCAATGGGTATTAGATAAGATACCATGTGTATGAAGTAGTGAAACAACAAGTTGTTCAACTTCATATAAAGTTCTTTAATATGCATATAAAAGTCAGAGACTACACGAAAGCCTCCGCGCAGTTTTACATCCTTATCAAAACGGACTGTGTTGCCCAGCTAACTGCATACCACAAGATGGCATTGTGAAAACCAAGCATGGATCATGGATCGGGTCAACAATATAGTAAAACCGGGCATGGATAAGATCAGTAATATAGTGATTGATCTACATCCTCCTTCTTTAGCTTCGTCCCCATAAACTAAACAGTAAGCATGCATATACGTAATGTGTATAGATATGATAATTTAACTAAAAACTACAGCAAATTGGAGGACAATAAAGTAAAGCAAAGTACGATAGTGATGTCAGTTAGAGTCTGAAAAAACACATTAGTCATAGTCTTTGTATCTGGGATTCGGCTTGTAGACCCGAATGGCCGGTATGGCCCCTCTGTGGTACTCTTCACAGGTGATGCCGCCACCGGCACAAACTTCACAGGCGATTTCTTCGTAGGTGTAGAGATGGGCTCCTGATCCCAAAACTGCTCATGGTTTGCTGTCACATGTCTATCATTTAGAAGAGCATTTCCGTCTTCTGTCCACGTCATGTCGTCCGGATCATCCGTAGGATCATATGAGATTCGCTGCGATGGCACCGGCTCATTTACCAGTAGGATTTGTCTCTGGTTCCTTCTGTCAGTGGCAGACCTACATTTTTGGAGCCCTGAAGCATGAATTGTGATGGGGGCCCCTTCGCAACCAGCAATGAGGTCTGGGTACCCACTGTTATCTTCTTCAATGGGGTTGTTCCACGACAGATCACCACAAATTTTAATTTCTGTCATAAATGTTAATAGTATTTTAAATTATTTATAATTATTTTATATTAAATGTTATCTAGAATGAAACATCCTTAATTTGAATTATTTTTCGTTTACGGCTAGCCTACATGATACTTTAATAACCTTTTAATTTTTATTTTAACTATTATTTTGTATTGAATTGCACTATATGCCCTCAGGTTCTCCGAATGATGCTGTTCCTCCTCGGCTGTTTAAGGAGGTGTTGCCCACTGTAGGACCATCTGTTATCGCTGTCGTTAATAGCAGTTTGTCCTTGGGTGTTGTTCCTGCGCTTTTTAAACATGCAGTAGTACAACCCCTGATTAAGAAACCTGCTCTTGACCCTGCAGTTCTTGGGAATTTCAGGCCTATCTCCAAACTGCCTTTTTTATCAAAAGTCCTAGAGAGGATCGTGCACAGGCAATTGATGGCCTTTTTGGAGGAACATGACGTTTTGGAGGTTTTCCAGTCCGGTTTTAAGTCTCGGCACAGCACAGAATCGGCCCTTTTGAGGGTTTTTAATGATATTTTTTTGGCTACTGATCAAGGTGACTGTGTTGTCCTCGTGCTTTTAGATTTGTCAGCTGCCTTTGACACAGTGGATCATGAAATTTTGATCTCCCGTTTGGAGCAGTGGGTGGGTATCAGGGGCATAGCACTGGAGTGGTTCAGGTCGTACTTGGCTGATCGAACTTTTTGTGTCAGCCTTGGGGACTCTGTATCCTCCTCTGCTCCTCTCTCGTGTGGGGTCCCACAGGGCTCAGTTCTTGGCCTTCTCCTCTTTTCACTCTATTTGCTCCCACTCGGTTCCATCCTTAGGAAGCACGGGATTTCATTCCACTTTTATGCTGATGACAGTCAGCTTTATGTGCCTCTGGGAAAGGGGGGTGTACACTCTGTCGGGCTCTTGCTTGAGTGTCTCAGTGACATAAAGGCCTGGATGTCACTGAACTTTTTAAAATTTAATGATGACAAGACAGAGGTAATGATCTTTGGTGGCACCTCTGGGCCCCCCCCTGTTGATCTAGGCTCTTTGTCTGCATATCTCAAACCTAAAAAAAAATGAAATGATTGAAATGAAATGATTCAATTTATTGTCATTGTCAGTGTACAGTACAGAGACAACGAAATGCATTTTTTAGCATCTCCCTTGAAAGGGAGACACATCATGAACCTGGGGATTAAAGTGGACCCTGAGCTTAGATTTGACTGTCAGGTGAGGGCTGTTGTTAAATCTGTTTTTTCTATCTGCAGCTGGCAAAAATAAAGCCGATTTTGTCAAGGCAGCACTTTGAGACGGTAATCCATGCCTTTGTTACCACCCGGCTGGATTACTGCAATGCACTGTATCTGGGGGTTAGTCGGTCCTCCATCGCCCGTCTCCAGATGGTACAGAATGCAGCTGTTCGTCTCTTGACTGGCACACGAAAGCATGATCATGTTTCACACCTTCTGGCCTCTCTCCACTGGCTGCCTATTCAGTATAGGATTCGTTTTTAAATTATTTTATTTACTTTTAAATCCCTAAGTGGTCTTGCCCCGTCCTACCTATCTGAGCTTCTTCACCCTTATTCGCCCTCCCGCTCTCTCAGGTCAGATGATCAGCTGCTCCTGATTGAGCCAAAGACTAAGCGGAAGCTCAGAGGGGACCGTGCCTTTGCTGTGTCGGCTCCGAGATTGTGGAATGAATTGCCTCTGCACGTTAAACAGGCCCCTTCTCAAGCTGTTTTTAAGTCACTCTTGAAGACATATCTATTCTCCGTGGCCTTTGTAGACCAGTGAGGTGTTGAATTGTTTATTAACTTTATTTGCTTGGTTTTGCTGCGTTGTTCGTACTCGTGTTTTATTTTTTTAATTTATTGTTTGGATTTTTGTATGTAATTTATGCGCCTCGTGTTAGTTGTATGTTCTGTTGTTCTGCCTGTTTTATGATGTCTTGCTTGTTTTCTTTTTTCTGTACAGCACTTTGGTCAGCTTTGGTTGTTTTTAAGGTGCTTAACAAATAAAGTTATTATTATTATTATATTATTAATATTATTATTTTTTTTAAAACCCTTCTCATACAGTAGACAACAATTTTTTACGCAATGTGGACTAAGCATGATTTTCACTTCCAGAAAAAAAGTAGGAAGTATTGGCCGGGGGTCCAGGAGGCTGGCTAGGCCCATAGCGGGGTCCAGGGATAGCACCCCGGTGGGGTTTCAGGGGGCAATGCTCCTGCAATTTCAATAAATTGAAAGTGATTCTCAAGCTTTCTGCTGGTAGTTTACATAACAGAAGCTTAGAATTTTTCTAACACATAAACAGTAAATTATATATATTTCATGAAATACACAATAGGTGCAGGAGTATACCATTTGGCCCTTCGAGCCAGCACCGCCATTCAGTGTGATCATGACTGATCATCCACAATCAGTACCCCATTCCTACCTTCTCCCCATATCCATTGACTCTGCTATCTTTAAGAGCTCTATCTAACTCTCTCTTGAAAGCCTCCAGAGAATTGGCCTCCACTACCTTCTGAGGCAGAGAATTCCACAGATTCACAACTCTCAGGGTGAAAAAGTTTTTCCTCATCTCTGTTCTAAATGACCTACCCCTTATTCTTAATCTGTGGCCTCTTGTTCTGCACTCTCCCAGCATTGGAAACATATTTCTGGCCTCTAGAGTGTCCAAACCCTTAATATCTCATATGTTCCAATAAATGGCCTCATATGGCTAAAAAAATCTTTACAAAAAATGTTACCTGAAATGTCTCTTTGCCTAGCACTGAGTTGAGAAAAAAACGTTTTCAGCCAGAGTTGTGAATTTGTGGAATTCTCTGCCACAGAAGGCAGTGGTCTTGTCTCCTTCAGCAGCACCTCGGTCTCCCTTCCTGAGCTCAGACACTCACGTCTCCTCACCTACACCTCAATTAAACCCCTCGCCTGACGAAACCCCTCGCCTCGACGATACCTCAATACCAAACTTCCCCTCACACCTAAACCTCGCCTCGACTAAACCGTACCTCACTAAACCTCGCCACTCAAATAAGCCTCACACCTTAACCCCACCTCAACGTAACTAAACCTCCCACCTCACGGCTGAACTCCATCTCACACCTGATCCGCACCTCGACTAATCGCCGCCACCCACTCCCGCTATTTATAGCCCCACCCCCTGGCCGTTGGCGGCGCCTCACGTGAGTGGAATGGCTCGAACCAGGAGAGCGGCACAGGCGCACTGCCCGAGAGAGACGATGGGAGGTGAGGGGTGCACGCCCGAGGCCCAAGCTCCCCGCCCGCGGCGGCCACAGCCCCCCTCCCCACAGGTGTGGGCGAGAGGCGGTGATTAGTCGAGGCGGGGAGTATGTGTGAGGTGCGATTTAAGTATGAGGTGAAGTTTAGGGGTGAGGTGAGGGGTTTAGTCGAGGTGAAAAATCAGATTAATTTCCTAGAAAATAAAAAAATCGGAATTCTGATTTAAATCTGAAGAATAACTGGACTAAAGTCGCTTCGGGGGCCCCTCCAGGATTAGGGGTTCTGAAGCTTAAGCTTCATTAGTTTCATAGTAGATCCTCCCCTGCCTTCTGTAGAAACTTCCTTCGGACTGAACCAGATAGGATCTTGGCTCCTGGGTGGCATGTCTTCTTGACCGTGCCCATGCGATCATATCTTTTCTGTGTTTGTAGTCTGACAGTCTGTCCTTCCATCAATGGTTAGTTCATCTCTAATGGGAAAGTAGGGCTGAATAGTGGGCGGAAGCGTGTGCTGCTTGCTGGGCCATCCATGTTGAATGATCGAGATGAGCGTTTGCAGAGTGGTGTCTTCTGCCGTGTGTGTCACCAGACGAGATTAATGAATGTGGTCAACCGACATGACATCGAAAGTGTTCTTCTCAGTTGTGTGTTGGACGGTGATTTTCCTTGGAGCCCGAGACAGAGTGTCGGCCAGTTACATGTGTTTTCCGTGTTTGTCATACTTCTGGAACCTTAGCATCATCCTTTGCAGGCTTTCCGGAGCCGCATGTATGGGCTTGTTTAGGATGATTAGGATGAACTTGGCACACGCAAAGACAACTGCCAGCAATTCCTTTTTGATTTGTGCGTATCTAGTCTCAGTGTCCGTCATTGTCCTGGAAGCAGAGGCGACAGGCTTTTCTCCCTGCAGGCATGCGGAGCTGTGGCCATACTGAGAAGCGTTGCAGGTAAGCGTGACGGGCTGATTGACATCGAAATAGGACAGAGTAGGAGGACACGATATCTCTTGTCTGAGTGTGTCAAAAGCACGTTGCTGCTGCTCGTGCCACGTCCAAGCAGTGTCTTTGTGAGTAAGTTGCCGTAGGGGAGCCAAGAGCTCGCTAAAATTGGGAATTTCCCAAGGTAGTTAACCATGCCCAGAAATCGCTGCAGGCCGGTGACATCTGTTGTCGCCGTCATTTCGCTGATGGCCGCTGTCTTTGAAAGATCGGCTTTGAGGCCGTCACTTGTAAAAATATGTCCCACATAGCTCACCTGGCTGACACGGAATTTACACTTGTGAGGATTAAGTTTTAAGTGCACCTCCCTGGCACGTTCGAGCACCTTAAGTTGTCATCATGCTCTTTCATGTCTCTGACTGCAACGATAATGTCATCGACGATGATCGCACAAGGGTGTCCATTGAAGATTTGTTCCATATTGCGTTGGAATATCTCACTGGCCGAATTGATTCCGAATGGCATCCGTAGGAACCTGCGGCTGAAGGAAGTACTGAAGGTGGTAAGCATTGATGATTTGTAGTCCAAGGGAATTTGTCAGAAAGAGTTAGATAAGGTATTAGATAAGGTATCGGTAGTTGATCCATGACCAAGATCAGAGCCTGCAAAATTAATTCATGGAACAACTAGCACAATGACCACAAAGCAGAAAACAAGAAAATGGTTACTGACTGGATATGTTTTTTTCCCCTCAAGATCTATGGTGAGTAATTGTTACTCACAAATTTAAAACAATTTTGACTAGGTGATCAGGATTCCAATTTCAAAAATGGTGGACAACAACTAAACTGGAGATAGACAAAAATGTTGGAGAAACTCAACGGGTGAGGCAGCATCTATGGAGTGAAGCGTTGCCTATTTCCTTTGCTCCATAGATTCTGCCTCACCCGCTGAGTTTCTCCAGCATTTTTGTCTACCTTCGATTTTCCAGCATCTGTGGTTCCTTCTTAAACAAAATAAGAAACTGGAGATATAGTTCATTAACAGGATTACAGCATAATGTATTAACAAACTGGTAGAATTGGAGTGCTGTTGGCAATTTAACTTCAATACAGGTAAAAGTGATGTAAAAATAAAGACCCATGTCTATTGGAAGATGTGTTGAAATGAGATAGAAATGGAAAGCATTTGGGAGTATAGATATACAGATTACAAATGTTGTACATTAATAAGATCAGCAAGGGGGTGGGGGGGGGGGGGGGGGTCATGTATCAACTAGCACAATGAAGGAGAAAGGAAATAGGATTAAACAGAGATGAGTGTGGAGGTAAAAGAACAAAAACCTGTATGGACCAATTGGGCTCTTTACATGCAATTAATTTGATGTCATATTCAAGGTAATATTATCCTGGAACGTTTTGAGTATAACTTGCCTGAATGTAATCTCCTTTGACTAGGTACTGTATGTTGCAAAACTTACCTTCAGCGGCGCTGCAGTTCTGTCGCTGACCGTGTGCGCGACTTTGGCACCTTTGAGAAGGGGGCGGTTTAAAACGCCGTTTTCTCTAGGCTGTTGAAATCGATGTTGTTCAGCCTACTTAGTTGCTGACGCAAAATCGCTGCAAAATTCATTCACTGCAGCTATTTTTAAACTAAATTGGGTTATTTAATTGTTACAGTAGATTAAAAATCATCCTCTAATGCCGCAAACGCCGACAACGGGATGGATCTTATGTAGGGGACAAGGCAAGGTAGGTTGTTTATTTTTACATTAAAAAGGGCTTCTTAAGATCCCTTTATTCAAAATTTAAAGTTGCAAATACGTGACTTGGGGACCCATTTAAACCCGCAGTATCTTTCATGCTGCATATGGGCTTCAAATCCACCGCAATGGCAACGTTCCAAACCATCGCGTTCCAAAAAATCCCACTCGCAAGCTGATTTAAATGGCCATTACTTTACAGCAATTGAACACTAAATCCTTTCCATTTGGCCTATAAATTATTGTCAATGAGATTTAAAAATCATGTTTTATTGGGAATTCTTGTGTGAATGTTCTTTGGACACTTAGGCTATTTAAAAATGTTAATCTTTTCGTAAGAAATGGATAGTTGTTTAGATCTAGTAATTGAATTTTGGAATTAGCTACAATTGGGTAACTAACTAATTATATGCTTTAATTTCAGGTCATCCAAGTAAGATTGTTTAATATTTGTTTCAGAATGCTTCAATCTATAATAACTGAAAATGTCTTTCAGTTCTCTTAATTTTTAATAAAGTTATGGCCATTTCACTGTCCTTGATCACAACTTTTGTGTTAAGTCAATGGAAAATCAATAGGGCACAAGATGCTAATTTCCGAGTATGAAAATGACCATAACATTTTTAATACTGAAGATATGAAAGTGAATTAGGTGTCAAATTAAACTTCTTTTTATGTTTTATCTGATGGGATAAATTGCAGACTTGATTTTTTAAATCTCAAAAATTTGTAACATTGCTACTTTGAATCAATGAATACAGGCTTCCACTCTTCTTCACTGCTGCCTTTCTCCAGGTCTTTCACCTCCACTCCATCTGACCGTTACTTAAAAGACAACTGCAGATTGCAGAGTTGCAGATTTATCAATGTTCTCCAAGGCCGATAATCTATGTACTGATATGTGAATAGCTAGACCTGAGATCATAATAAAGCAAGCCTAAAGTTGTGTTCATATGTATTTTAAATTCTGATGCTTTTGTTTGAAGGTTTCCAGATTAATAATTTAATAATCAATAGGAATCCAAATAAAAAATACATCCTAACTAATTTACATATTTCTCCTGTAGGTAATTATTTTGGTAATTATATCTCACGGAATACTGCAATGTTAGTAATTTTGTAAGACCTTTATGCACTGTTTGTCAGTTGAAATTTGTGAAAGACAGACTTGTTTCAATTATGATAGGTTGGGACAAGATGTTCTGAAAAATTCACGACCAGCACGCTTTGTCAAATATCATGCTTGAACTGTGCTGTTTTTCAAATTGTGCAATGTAACCTGTATATCAGGTAGCACAGTTATTTAAACTGCAATAGCAACAGCCTTTTTGTGATGTAAAGAAAAATTATAAAAGAAAACGTTAATCACGGTAAAGGACTTCCGAATAATTTGTTCGGAAAAATCCTGCTTTCGACCAACCTTTATGTAAAGCGGGAGGAAGAAATATCCAAGCCCTCTCTTTCCGATGTAGATGTATTCTGCATCATTGTGATAAATAATTCCCATCAATAATCATGCCACGTTCATGGTACTTAGCAACCATAATGTCATTTTTACTATCCTTAATCTACCAGCAACATGTAGCACGTTGTTTTACTGTTGTATAAGCATACAGAATAAGCTGCATCCTTGAGGGAGAAACATAATGAAAGAGAAAAAAAAAGCCTTTATTGTGCAATGCTTTACATAACTTGGTTGTGTAACCAAGTTATAACAAGGTTGTAACGAGCTTCACCAACAAAGTGTTTGGAAACCTAGACATTGCTGTAATGAAGGAAAACTGCTAGAATCTTTTCAGAAAGATCCCACAATTGGTGATAGTAAATCTTTTATTAATAAATTTGATTGGGGCTGTTATACACTGTGTATGCTTTTCTTCAAAGTAGTGCTATGTGATCATTTACACCCAATGTTCCCACTGGAGTGCAAATGGGGTGACTTAAAAGAAGTTTATAAATTATGATGGACAAAGATAGGGATGGATAGCCACAGTCTTTTCTCAAGGGTCATTGCCTTTTCAAATGGTTGTCTAAATACCTCTTAACCATAGCATTTGCATTTAATTTCACAACCCTTTATGGCAACGTGTTCCGGATATCAACCATTCTCACGTAAAAATGTACATCCTCAGATCCCCTTTAAAACCTCTACTTCTCACCCTTAATACTATGCTCTCTTGTTTTTGATACGTTTACCATCGAACATAGAATTTGACGATTACAAGTAATGTGGTTGGAATTAAGAAATGATAGCTCGGTAGCTGGAGTAAATGGCTAGACTGGATTTCTGATATGTGTGATTATCCACTTTGGGCCTCAAAGGATAAAACAGAACACTGTTGAAATGGAAAGAAAAAGCAAGACCATAGTGGAGGATTAAGGATTCAGATGTAAAGATCATTGAAAACTAATGGACAAAGCACAGAAAATGCGCATGGTAGACAAAAATGCTGGAGAAACTCAGCGGGTGAGGCAGCATCTATGGAGCAAAGGAAAAGGTGATGTTTCGGTCCGGACAGAAAATGGCTAAAATACTTTTAATCTTTATATCCAGTTTTCTGGGGTATAATATATACAGACTGTTTTGACCAGGCCCAGACTGCTGTGAGTAATTAATGCTGACCATAACCAAGGAAGGATGTAAAGCCTGTAAAAACAAGGGCTGCATTCCATGCACCAGAAGGTTAAGGCATAATTTGATTGATTTTGTTATAGTCATAAAGTGCAACAGTGTGGAAACAGACCCTTCGGCCCAACTTGCCCATACCGACGAACATTGGCCCAGCTACACTAGTCCCACCTGCCTGCGCTTGGTCCATAATCACCAAACCTGTCCTATCCATGTACCTGTCTAACTGTTTCTTAAACAATGGGATAGTCCCAGCCTCAATTACCTCCTCTGGCAGGGTGTTCCAGACGTTGGGCACGCTTTTACCCCTGTTGTCTCCCGACTTGTACATTGTGACCCGTCGCACCCGGTCCATCCTCGACCCCCAGATGAACTGGAAGACGGCCCGGGTGATCCCCGTGGCGTAGGAGGGAGGGAGAGGCCACACTTGTGCCAAGTACAGCAGCCCCGAGAGCACCTCACACCTGATGACCAAATTTTTCCCGGTTATGGAGAGGGAGCGTTGCCTCCACAGCTTCTGCTTCCTCCCCACCTTGGCTATCCGCTCCAGCCAATTCTTGTTACTCGCCTCAGCCCCCCCGAACCATATCCCCAGCACCTTCAAGAAGTCAGGCTTGATGGTGAAGGGGATGGAAGATCGGTCGGGCCAGTTGCCAAAGAGCATGGAGACAGAAAATTAAGCCACAGTTAGGAAGGGCAATGGGAAGAGGCAGGGACTGGTGAGTACCCCGGTGGCTGTACACCTTGAAAATAAGCACTCATGTTTGAGTAAGGGTGGGGGAGACAGCCTACCTGGGGGCAGCGACACAAAGACCGGTCCTGTTGCTCAGAAGGGTAAGGAAAAGAAGAGGAGGGCAATTGTAATAGGGGACTCTTTAGTCAGGGGGGCGGATAGGCGATTCTGTGGACGCAGACAGGAAACCCGGATGGTAGTTTGCCTCCCTGGTGCCAGGGTCAGGGATGTGTCTGAACGTGTCCAAGAAATCCTGAAATGGGAGGGAGAGGAGCCTGAGGTTGTGGTACATATAGGTACCAACGACATAGGTACAAAAAGAGAAGAGGTCCTGAAAGAAGAATTTAGGGAGTTAGGTAGAGAGTTAAGGAGAAGGACTGCAAAGGTAACAATCTCAGGTTTACTGCCTGTGCCACGCGACAGTGAGAGTAGGAATGGAGCGAGGTGGACGATAAATGAGTGGATGAGAGACTGGTGCAGTGGGTATGGATTCAAGTTTCTGGATCATTGGGACCTCTTTTGGGGAAGGTGTGACCTGTACAGAAAGGACGGGTTGCACTTGAACTCGAGGGGGACCAATATCCTGGCGGGGAGATTTGCAAAGGCTACTGGGGAGACTTTAAAATAGTATGGTTGGGGGGAGGGACTCAAATTGGGAAAGCTAGCAGTCCGTGTGTGAGGCAGGAGGCAGAGAATGGTAGCACTCTGACCCAAAATATAGGGGAGAGAGAAGAAAAAGACAATAAACAGAGAATAAGAGAGGGTGGGTTTCTTAAATGTGTATATTTTAATGCTAGGAGCATTGTAAGAAAGGTGGATGAACTTGGATTGCTGGATTGCTGGAGCCTGGATTGACACCTGGAAGTATGGTGTTGTGGCGATCAGTGAAACATGGTTGCAGGAGGGCTGTGATTGGAAACTAGATATTCCAGGATTTCGTTGCTTCAGGTGTGATAGAATTGGAGGGGCAAGAGGTGGAGGTATTGCATTGCTTATCAGGGAAGATATTACAGCAGTGCTTTGGCAGGATAGATTAGAGGGCTCGTCTAAGGAGGCTATTTTGATGGAACTGAGAAATGGGAAAGTGGTAGCAACACTTATAGGGCTGTATTATAGACCGCCAAATGGGGGGGGGCGAGAATTGGAAGAGCAAATATGTAAGCAGATTGCAGATATTAGTAGTAAGCACAAGGTAGTGATTGTGGGAGATTTCAATTTTCCACACATAGACTGGGAAACACATTCTGTAAATGGGCTGGATGGGTTGGAGTTTGTAAAATGTGTGCAGGATAGTTTTTTGCAGCAATACATAGAAGTACCTACTAGAGAAGGGGCGGTGCTGGACCTCCTGTTAGGAAATGAGACGGGTCAGGTGGCAGAGGTATGCGTTGGGGAACAGTTCGGGACCAGTGATCACAATACCATTAGTTTCAATATAATTATGGAGAGGGTCAGAACTGGACCTAAGGTTGAGATTTATGATTGGAAAAAGGCTAACTTTGAGGAGATGCGAAAGGATTTAAAAGGAGTAAATTGGGACAGTTCGTTTTATGGGAAAGATGTGGAAGAGAAATTGAGGACATTTAAAGGTGAAATTTTAAGAGTACAGAATCTTTATGTCCCTGTTCGTTTGAAAGGAAATAGTATAAATTGGAAAGAGCTATGGTTTTCAAGGGAAATTGGACACGGTTCGGAAAAAGAGAGAGATCTACAATAATTATAGGCAGCATGGAGTAAATGAGGTGCTTGAGGAGTATAAAGAATGTAAAAAGAATCTTAAGAAAGAAATTAGAAAAGCTAAAATAAGATATGAGGTTGCTTTGGCAAGTAAGGTGAAAGTAAATCCAAAGGGTTTCTACAGCTATATTAATAGCAAAAGGATAATGAGGGATAAAATTGGTCCATTAGAGAGTCAGAGTGGACAGCTATCTGCTGAGCCAAAAGAGATGGGGGAGATATTGAACAATTTATTTTCTTCTGTATTCGCCAAAGAGAAGGATATTGAATTATGTGAGGTAAGGGAAACAAGTAGAGTAGCTATGGAAACTATGAGATTCAAAGAAGAGGAAGTACTGACACATTTGAGGAATATAAAAGTGGATAAGTCTCCAGGTCCGGACAGGATATTCCCTAGGACATTGAAGGAAGTTAGTGTAGAAATAGCAGGGGCTATGACAGCAATATTTCAAATGTCATTAGAAACGGGAATAGTACCGGAGGATTGGCGTACTGCGCATGTTGTTCCATTGTTTAAAAAAGAGTCTAAGAGTAAACCTAGCAATTATAGACCTGTTAGTTTGACGTCAGTGGTGGGCAAATTAATGGAAAGGATACTTAGAGATAATATATATAAGCATCTGGATAAACAGGGTCTGATTAGGAACAGTCAACATGGATTTGTGCCTGGAAGGTCATGTTTGACTAATCTTCTTGAATTTTTTGAAGAGGTTACTCGGGAAATTGATGACGGTAAAGCAGTGGATGTTGTATATATGGACTTCAGTAAGGCCTTTGACAAGGTTCCTCACGGAAGGTTGGGTAAGAAGGTTCAATGGTTGGGTATTAATGGTGGAGTAGCGAGATGGATTCAACAGTGGCTGAATGGAAGATGCCAGAGAGTAATGGTGGATGGTTGTTTGTCAGGTTGGAGGCCAGTGACTAGTGGGGTGCCACAGGGATCTGTGTTGGGTCCACTGTTGTTTGTCATGTACATCAATGATCTGGATGATGGTGTGGTAAATTGGATTAGTAAGTATGCAGATGATACTAAGATAGGTGGGGTTGTGGATAATGAAGTAGATTTTCAAAGTCTACAGAGAGATTTATGCCAGTTGGAAGAGTGGGCTGAAAGATGGCAGATGGAGTTTAATGCTGATAAGTGTGATGTGCTACATCTTGGCAGGACAAATCAAAATAGGACGTACATGGTAAATGGTAGGGAATTGAAGAATGCAGGTGAACAGAGGGATCTGGGAATAACTGTGCACAGTTCCCTGAAAGTGGAATGTCATGTAGATAGGGTGGTAAAGAAAGTTTTTGGTGTGCTGGCCTTTATAAATCAGAGCATTGAGTATAGAAGTTGGGATGTAATGTTAAAATTGTACAAGGCATTGGTGAGGCCAATTCTGGAGTATGGTGTACAATTTTGGTCGCCTAATTATAGGAAGGATGTCAACAAAATAGAGAGAGTACAGAGGAGATTTACTAGAATGTTGCCTGGGTTTCAGCAACTAAGTTACAGAGAAAGGTTGAACAAGTTAGGGCTTTATTCTTTGGAGCGCAGAAGGTTAAGGGGGGACTTGATAGAGGTCTTTAAAATGATGAGAGGGATAGACAGAGTTGACATGGATAAGCTTTTCCCACTGAGAGTAGGGAAGATTCAAACAAGGGGACATGACTTGAGAATTAAGGGACAGAAGTTTAGGGGTAACATGAGGGTGAACTTCTTTACTCAGAGTGGTGGCTTTGTGGAATGAGCTTCCAGTGAAGGTGGTGGAGGCAGATTCGTTTTTATCATTTAAAAATAAATTGGATAGTTATATGGACGGGAAAGGAATGGAGGGTTATGGTCTGAGCGCAGGTATATGGGACTAGGGGAGAATACGTGTTCGGCACGGACTAGAATGGTCGAGATGGCCTGTTTCCGTGCTGTAATTGTTATATGGTTATATATGTTTGAAAAGAGGACATATGGTGAGAGACTGTAAAGAGTCCTATAATTTGTTATGAGTGCAAACAATATCATCCTGAAGTACTTCACATTTATGAAGAGCTACCAGAGCATTGGGAAGTAGAAGAAGAAGAACTGGAAGAAATGGATGATGAGTTACCAGAGCAAATAGAAGAAGATGAACCGGAACAAACAGAATAGGGCAAGAAGCCAACTACTAGAAATGCTATCACTTCACCTCAAGTAACTGCTCATATTGGGGCCGGGGTAGAAGCTTGAAATTTTCAGTACAGGTAAGGAACAGTACAGGTAAGGAACAGTAAGACGAATACAGTGTTGCAAACATATGCTTTCCTGGATCACGGAAGTTCGACTACCTGTTGCGCAGAAAGCCTGACGAGAAGATTGAATATCACAGGAGAAGAGACTAAGATTCGATTACATACCATGACTAAAGATAAAGAGAGCATGACTCATTGCATTATGAGTAAGGAGATATCCAGTTTGGATGAAGATAATTTCACACCAATATCTGAAGTGTTTACGCATGGAACTATGCCTGTTGGTCGTCAGAATATACCAAGACACGAATACTTGCCTGACAAGACAACAATGGCCTTGCCTGAAGGATGTCAAGATATCTGAAATAAATTCTAGTGTTGATCTACTTATTGGAACAAATGTTTTGAAGACTTTGGAACCTATACAGATTGTTAGGATCCAAGGTGAAGGACCGTATGCTACGAAAACCCAACTTGGATGGGTTATCTATGGCTCCTTGAAAAGGAACCACGAAATCGGAAATCAGAAGAACTGTCCTGCCATTACTTAATCAAATGTCTACTGATGAATTAGAAAAGTCGGTGATGAAGCCATACAATCATGAGTCTAATGAAAGTACCAGCAAGGAATCTGGATGCCAAAAGAAGAGTTGAAGTTCATGGATGTTATGAACTACTCAGTGAAAACTGATGGACACTGGTGTGGGGACTTGCCTTTCAAACAAGAAAGTGTTAATCTGCCAAATAATTATAGTATGGCGGAGCAACGTACCCAGACTTTGAAACGCAAATTTGACGAGAATACTAAGTTTAATGAATTAAGAATCTCTTTGAAGAATAATTTCTATAAGGATGATTGCTTAAAATCTATGTGTACTGAGCAGGAAGCAATTCTACCAGTAGAACATCTGACTTATCTTTGCAATAAGGGAGGATTTATACTTTCGAAGTGGAACAGCAACAATTGTGAAAGCATTCCACTAGATGATGGAGCCAAAGAAACCAGAGAGTTGGATTTGGACAAAGACGATCTGCCAATGGAAATTGGGAGTTACTAATGTGGTACAACTGAAATATGTTGACACAGAAGAAAATTCTGCGAATGAAGTTTCCAGAGAATAGACAGTGAACCACTTCTTAAGCGAGAAGAAATGGATCAATGAACTAAAATCGCTCTGCTAGCGGATAGAGAATGGCCAAGGCTTGAGCTGGGATTTGAAATATTTGCTAATGACACGGACATTAAATCAAACTTAACGGTGAACTTTATTATTAAAGATCCTGTTATTCTTTTGAAGGCTTTGCATACTTCAACATTACTGTTACAACACATCAATGAGTTGATCGGACATGGAGGAAGACGTTTCATGCTGTCAAAGCTTTGGACTATTATCTTTTGGACTATATACGGGGTATCATGCCTGATTTTAAGGGTTTGGTATGCACGATACGACTTTGAACTAAAACCACTGTTGTAATAAGATTAATAACCAAGTTGTGCTTGCTTCTAGAAGGCGAAAGTGAAGATGGAAGAGTCGATGAAGAATTTGGATTACAGATATATAGTGCATGCTAATTTTTCCTCGTTAGTATAGTGGTTAGTATCCCCGCATGTCACGCGGTAGACCGGGGTTCAATTTCCCGACGAGGAGCCACAGGGTTTTATTCCCTGACCTTTTGCTTTTGATATATGTTAAGCCTTTATGGCCACTTTTTTAATGTTTATTAGTAATTGCCTCGTAATATACTCGGAACAATTAGGGGCCGGTATGTAGTGGCCATTTGGCCTGTTTTGCATGTCATTGATGATGGCATGTGCCTTTAAATTTTAGACTGCCCGTTATATTGTGGGTGGGATTTATGACGTGTTTTTGGGCGTGTTTGGAGCTTAGATGCTTGCGCAGAAGTTTCGTTTTTAGATTAGTTTGGAGAGACGATGGGGAAGGTTAACCCTTCTACCATACGGGATCATGCGGATCATGCGGGCCACATGCCAGATCATGCCAGTGTTACGGAGACACAAGAAATTTTCTAATGTCTAAAGTAATAAGCTGGAGTTCGAAGAAGATTGTAGTGACGAGTCGGAAGAAATTTGGATGCATCTCACTGTTTTCTATCAACAATAAAGCATTTATTCATCAAAAGATTGTGTTTTTAAGCCATATCTGAGAAGAAGCTCTGAAAGTCTCTGTGAGTGAGCTCGCATGCGTTTAGGCACCCCCTTCAACCATTCTCATCCAAATAGCAGCTAGGGTGCTAATTACCTGAAATATATGAAAATCTACCGCTACACAGGTCCCCCCCCCACCCCAGAATTTCCCCCCAATGCCCTCATCCTCCTGCGCGCCAAGGAATAGAGACCCAGCCTACTCAACCTCTCCTTTAGCTCACACCCTCTAGTCCTGACCCTAACCCTTTCAAGCTTGACAATATTCTAAATGCGGTCTCACCAACGTCTTACACAACTGCAACATGACCTCCCAACTTCTATACTCAATACTCTGACAGATGAAGGCCAATGTGCCAAAAGCCTTTATGACCACCTTATCTACCTGCGACTCGACCTTTAAGGAACCATGCACCTGCACTCCTAGGTCCCACTCCTCCACAACACTGTTCTAAATATTAAGGGGAAATTATATTAAAGTGGTCTTTGTAATGCCAATTTCTAATTCTTGTTCATCTTTCTTCCATCTATCGTTGGGCCAGTTGAGGGATGTTATAGATATTAGCAAAAGCTGTTCAAAGGACAGGGAATGAAAAGCCTACTGATGTATGTTCTGTTTTCCATGAATGACCTTCTACAGTAACATGTTTGAGTAGTATAAATCTCTGAGAAACACAGTGGTCCCTGCAGTACAGTATAGTCATGAAAACCTATCAGATAAAGGTGCCTTCATAAAAAGTCCCTTCTAATCAGCAGAGAAAAAAAGATAACATTGATAGTACTTTGCGAGAAATGATTGTGTATGGACATTAATGCTGGATAATTAGCGAGTCAGGCAGCATCTCAGGAGAACACAGATAGGTAACTTCGGGCAACTAAACCAACCCCCCCCCCCCCCCCCCCCCCTTCTTCTCACCACCCCCATTTATTTTCAACTCTCCCTCCACCCTCGTTCCTGTTCCCCACCTGGACTTGCACCTATTTATCTCCTCGCCTTCCCCTTCCACCTACATTCCTTCCTTGAGCTTCACAATTCTCAACTCTTCAATCCTTTTGTCTCACAGCTTCTGTTTTTTGAACTCTCGCATTTGTTCCCTCCCCCACCTGTATTACTTGCCAGGCTTTGTCTGGCCCACCTCTCTCCAGACACTCACACACTGAAGAAGGGTGCAGGCGTGAAATGTCATCTGTCCATGTTCTCCAGAAATACTGTCTGACCTGGAGTTACTCCAGCATCCTGTGTCTTTTTTTTTTACAAATCAGCATCTGCAGTTTTTTGGTTCTTCAAACATTTGCACTGGTTAGGTAGGTTATGACTGGATACTGTAGGCTGAATAATGAGAACCTTAGAGCTCTCGTCCAAGAACAACTGTTAATCCTGGACTAATTGTAAGTTTTAACGTTATTAATAATAAAAAGGGGTATGCAACAAAGATGATAAATATAAGTTAGGTCACAGGTCAGGTATGATTTAACATGGTGAAATAGGCTTGAAAGATTTTCCTCAATTTTACGTGCTCAGTTATGTGATACCTTATTTTGTCATTATGATGTGATATGCTGAACGTTTCAGTTAAAAATAGCCTTTGAGGTAAAATCATAACCTAAAGCTGAAATTGGTATATTGTCAGCATGGTAACTTGCATATGGACTTGTAGATACAACATCTTAAACTGATTTGTTTTAAACTCACCATGAATCAAGATTTCATTGTATTGTAATGGCTGAATCTTAATTTCCCTGCAGTAATGTGCACCCACACTAAAAGCCTCTTTAATGCATTACATTACTGTGGTCTCCACTGCCCATTAATCAGAGGGAACTAAATAAAGTGGTTTTCTGAAACAGCTGCATTTCAAAAAATAAACAAGCTGGGCTTATGTACATACCCGCCAGCAATGCCGCTGTTGTTGGCAAAGAAATATATTTTATTACCCACACTCCCCAGTCAGTGTTTTATTTAACAATTATACAGGCCTTGACTCACATAGCTTATAAAGGCTCAACTAAGTATAATAACCAAGTTTAAGTTCAGTGTATGTGTAACAAAAATGGAGGAGTCACTTTGAAACTGTTACCTAGCCTTGGCATTTGAGTGACAGTGATGAAAGTTTAAAGCTATTTACAATAACAAATTATGTTTTCAATTAGCTTACGGCCTTTGAATTATTCTCACATGTTGACCTCCTTAATTATCTTGCATGTTATAAATTGCCTTTTCTTTCTTTATTTCATTAAATATGGTTGCCCAGCTGAAATAGTTGCTCTAATAGGGACAAATTATTAAATTGATATTTGAGTTGCAAAACACAAGAAAATCCTTGTCGTTGATTTCAAGACAGGAGCAGATGTTGCCACATGAATTTACGTAACAACAATAATTTGTAGTTCGACATGGTTTGCAAATAGATAAAGCCTGCATGTTTTCAACCAGCATGTGCAGGAAGGAACTGCAGATGCTTGTTTAAACCGAAGATAGACACAAAACACTGGAATAACTCAGTGGGACAGGCAGCATCTCTGGAGAAAAGAAATAGGTAAGGTTTCTGGTTGAGACCCTTCTTCAGACTTGGAGTCAGGGGAGGGGGAAATGAGAGATATAGATGGTGATATAGAGAGATATAGAACAAATGAATGAAAGATATGCAAAAAAGTAATAACAATGATAAAGGGAACAGGCCATTGTTAGCTGTGTGTTAGATGAAAATGAGTTACAGACAATGATGACTTTGAAGCTGGGACGACTTGGGTGTGGGAGGGACGGAGAGAGTGGGGATGCCAGGGTTACTTGAAGTTAGAAAAATCAATATTCATGCCACTGGTTGCAAGCTGCCCAAGGGAAATATGAAATGCTGTTCCTCCAAATTGCAGTTGATCTCACTCTGACAGTAGTAGTTGTTTATCATCATAACTTTTTTTGCATATCTTTCATTCACTTGTTGTATATCTCCCTATATCACTGTCTACATCTCTCCTTCCCCTTTCCCCTGACTCTCAGTATGAAGAACGGTTTAGACCCGAAACGTCACCTATTTCTTTTCTCCAGAGATGCTGTCCGACCTGTTGAGTCACTCCAGCTTTTTGTGTCAGTAACCCTAGGAAAAAAGACATTCCACTGATAAAAGAAAACATTTTAGCACCTTTTTGGTAAGGCAGTTCCTAATTACACTTGAAGTGAAATTTCCTGCCTATATATTTGTAGGTATGTTACAAAACCTACCTGAATCGTGGCTGAGCATCTGCCCCAGCCCCGTGTGCGCGATTTTGGCGCTGTTTAGAGGGGGTGGGTTTAAAACGTGATTTTTACTTAGCTGTTCCAATCGAAAATGTTCAGCCTAGTAAATCATTAACGGAAAATCGCTGAAAGACCCCGTTGCAAAAGGTATTATTAGTTTTTATGGCCTTGTATAATATTTATAGTAGTTTAAAAATCACTCTCTCACTCCGCAACCTCTCGCAGCCCCAGGGTTTTATAAAGCAAACAATTAAAGGTATGTACCTTATTTTTACATTAAATGGGGCTTGTATAGTTTTCTATAGCGAGTAGCTCATTTTGGGCTCTTTATATCCTGCAGTATTTTTCTGGGCATTTGAGGGCACAAATCCAGCGCAATGTGAACATTCTAAACCAGCGCGTTCACAGGAACCCACTAGAAAGCCGATTTAAATTGACTTTAATTTACAGCAATTGAACACTAAATTACTTCCATTTGGCCTATAAATTGATGTAAATGAGATTTAAAAATCATGTTTTATTGTGAATTATTTGTGAATATTATTTGGACACTTGGGCTATTTAAAAATGTTAATAATTTATTAAGAAATGGATAGATGTTTAGATCTAATAATTGAAGTTTGAAATTAGTTCCAATTGGGTAACTAACTAATTATATGCTTTAATTTCAGGTCATCCAAGTAAGATTATTTTATATTTGTTTCAGAATGCTTCAATCTATGATAACTGAAAATTTCATTCAGTTCTCTTAATTTTTAAGAAGGTTATGGGCTTTTGACAGCACACGATCACAGCTTTTTTGTTATGTCCATAGAAAATCAATAGGGAACAAGATGCTAATTTCCGAGTATGAAAATGGCCATAACATTTTTATTACTTGAGATATGAAAGTGAATTAGGTGTCAAATTAAACTTATTGTTATGCTTTATCTGATGGGATAAATTGCAGACTTGATTTTTTAAATCTCAAAATTTTGTAACATTGCTAATATTTGCACCAACTGAGAAACAATAAAGATTTAACCAAAGATAGACACAAAATGTTGGTGCAACTCAGCGGGACTGGAGAGAAGGAAATGGTGATGTGTTGGGTCGAGACCCTTCTCCAGACTGCTTTAATTTCATAGATTTAACCAAATTCTGTGGAAAGAATGATCAATGGATTGGCATATGACAAATGTTCTCTTTTCCATTAATGGCTTTCTGCAGTAACTTGCTTTAGTAGTTGTAAACCAGCTTGTCAAACACTAAAATGTATAGTGGTCCCTGTAGTGTCTTATTCTCTTCACAATTTGTGATATAATATACCCTCATTATACACCTTTCATCAGTAGTGAAACTTATGAAAGGCTAACATTTCTCAGATACCAAGTTAGATTGTTTTATTGCTTGTCAGTAATGGCTGCAAAATTTTATGTATTAAAGGTTCTGTATTATTGTTATGGATTCTGTATCGCAAATCTGACATATTCCACATGCAAGACATTGCCAATTATTGTTTTTCCTACTTTCAGGATTCAATTTAATCTAACTCATGGGTCCATTCATGACTACAACAAACCATTCTAAGTATGGGTATACTGGTTGTATGCACAACAAACTTATGAAGTAAATTAACTCCAGCAGAAAGATTTTCTACTTAAAGAAAGTCAGAATAGTCAGATGGTCAGAATATGTTCCTTGAAACCTCAATGTTAGCCTGTGAAGTAGCAGTGACACTGTCTTTTTTCATTCCTCCAGGTTGTGCTCATTAACTTTCATTCTGATCCTGAACCTTTTTTCTCTTTGATCTTACATTAACTAACAATTTCTTATTATTTTATACTTTTGTCATTTCTAATTCTCAACAATTCAATCCTGCTCCTTTCATGCCCCCAAGCAATACCATTTCACATAGCTAACCTTGTACTCTGGTAACAATGCTTCTTTACTACAATGTTTCAACATATTTGCGATCCCCTGCCCTTTAATCAATATTCTCTTTCTCTTTTATTGTAACAATCATATGTCATTGGTACATTCCTTGCAGATTTAATTAATGCTCTTTTCTGAGTTTAAAACATCCAGTAACAGACTGTTCTACACCTGGTATTATGGTCTTCACAGGCTGTGAGCTTCAAACGTGTTCCTGGTTAGCACATGTTTTACATTTGTATCAACTTTGATTAATTGATCATCATGTTTTGCTTCTCAGCTTTGTCCTGTTAATACTAATTAATACATATGGTAGTTAGAACACAGAACATAGAAAAATACAGCAGTACAATGTGCCGAACATGATGCCAAACTAAACTAATCTCATCTGCCTGCACATAATCCATTCCCCTCCATTTCCTGTATACTCATGTGCCCATCTAAAAGTCTCTTACACACCACTACCAATCTGCCTTTGGCACCACTACCAGTTTCCATGTACTCACCACCCTCTATGTAAAAAACTTGCCCCACATATTTCCTTCAACTTTTGCTACTTTAATCTTAAAGCTATGCCCTCTACTTCCACCCGGAGAAAAAGGTTCTGACTATCTGCCTTATCTATGCTTCTCTAATTTTACATACTTCCATCAGGCCTCCCTTCAATCTCTTACGTTCCAGAGAAAACAATCCAAGTTTGTCCAACCTCTCCTTATAGCTAACATACACTAATCCACACAGCATTCTGGCAAACCTCATCTGCACTCTTTCCAAAGCCTCCACATCCTTCCTATAATGGGACGACCAAACCTGTACGCAATACTCCAAATGTGGCACAATCAAAGTCCTATAAAGCCACATCCCGACTTCCTGACTCTTGTACTCAATGCCCCAACCCATGAAGGTAAGCATAGCATATGCCTTCTCGGCCACTCTATCTACTTGTTTTGACACTTCCAGGGAGTTTATGGATTTGGTCCCAAAGATCCTTCTGCACATTAATGCTGTTGAGGGTCTTTCCATTAACTGTATACTTTCCCCTTTCATTCAACCTCCCAAAGTGCAGGGCCTTAGTCTTGCATAGATTAAACTCCATCTGCCATATCTTCGCCTATTTATGTAGCTGATCTATATATCCTGCTGGTAGACAAAAATACTGGAGGAACTCAGCAGGTGAGGCAGCATCTATGGAGAGAAGGAATAGGCGACCCGAAACGTCACCTATTCCTTCTCTCCATAGATGCTCCTCACTAAACCAGCACTAGACCTTGGGATGAAGCTACAAAAATGGAAAGTAACAATGCTGATTAGGTCATTGTTATGATTACTGATTAACATAGCTGCAGATTGTTCCATTATGGTTAAGGATACCAAATTTAGGAAATGCAGTCTCTTCTCATTAGCAAGAATAGGATTCAGTTTCAGAGCCTGTTCATGCAAAGCTCTGAAGGTATTCGGCCAAATTCAATGGCCAGTGTCTACAGTGGCTAAGGTAGGTTTAAATCAGCCACTGCAGTTCCTCCCTACACATTTTGTCTACAGTCGCTAATATTTGTGTTGTGTTACAATATCAATGCTATTCGGAAGCTAGAAATTAAGTTGAAGATATTGTCTCTGTCTTTGCAAACATGTTGATCTTTCAATTGCTCTTGTCAATGCAGAGGGCAAGTTGTATACTTTGGAAGGAGTTCTGAAAATCTTTCATCATCATTGCAACGTAACTTGCATAAAACTCCATACATTTTGGAAAGGAATTTTTAATATATTCTCAAAATGATTAAAAACAAAACTGGACCCCCATACAGAATTGATTTTTGGACCAGCAGGACCCTGCTCTGAGGTATCAATTTTTCAAAAACGTTTCCTCAATTATGGCCTGATAATGGCAAAAAAACGTATACTTAAATTTTGGAAAAATGCATCTACCCCAACTCTTAAAATGTGGATCACAAGCATGTCTGAGACGCTACATCTTGAAGATATGAGACTCGTCTTAGCAGGAAAATCAGAGCAATTTTTTAAGACATGGTCTCCTTTCATTGATTCATTACAAGCATAGTATGGTGCAACACACTTCGGAATTAAACCGATTTACGGACAGGGTGATGGGTGTGGTGAGAAACGAAGCTGGTATATCAACATGTTTTGGTCTTTTTTCTTTTTATTATTTTTCGTTTTTGTCTTTTTTTTAAAGTGCTTACTTATTCACTCTGCGACTACACTCTTTGGTAGCTTAGGGGTTTACTCATCCACTAGCTCTTTCACTCTCTCTCTTCCTTGCTCATTTTCTCTCTTTCTATTTCATTTTTGACAAAATTAAAATGGAAGATGTACAATAAATGTGTTTTGTCATGTGCCGTGGTTTATACTACTGTACACTGCACAAAAATATGAATTTAAAAAAAATCAAAAAAAAAATCATTGCAACATAAAAGCTAAACGATGCAAATACTCTTGTTGGGTGTATGTGAGTCTGAGGGTGGACAGCAATGGTTAATCGCAAAGACAAAGTTGATGCTATTATGAAAGTCAAACCATCTGAGAATCTAGTCAACCTCAGAAGTCTTCTGCAGTGATTCAATATTACCCTTGCCTGATCTAGCTGTGGTGTTGACACCACTATGCCAACTTCGTAAGATGAATGTGAAATGCTCCTGGACAGGTGCTCAGCAGGAAATAACAATAACATTTGCATTTCACATGCAAGGAAAATTACATGCAAGTTTAGAAATGCTAACGTTTATCTTTTGTGAAACAAAATGTCACCAGTTTATTTCGGGAATATCTTTTATCCTAACAAGATGGTATGATGAAACAGCTACTGGAGCTGCTGTCTCACATCTATGTGGAGGTGCATGGTCCCCCTACAACCCCATGCATTTCTTTCAGGTGCTCTGGTTTGATCCCACATCCCCCCAAAAAGTGTGCGTAGGGTGAAAAGAGTGGGTTAATTTGCCACGGTGAATTTTCCCAGATTCTAGTTGAGGACTAGAATCTGGGGAAAGTTACTGCGTGAGCAGGGAGAATAAAAAGGAATTATCAGGCAACACAGATAAGCTAAAAAGACGGCATGGGCATGGTGGTTTGCCTGTTCTGTTCTGGTGCTGTACGACTATAACTCGGTTTGGATGAGTGGAAAGAGGTGTTTGATGGCCAACACTGACTCTGTGAGCTGCAGGCTTGTTTCTGTGCTGTAGTCACAGCATGACTCCTCGACAAACCTTATTAGTTAAATCAGGCACTAAATCAGCAATATCAAATATCAGTGTTTCCAAGATGTAAAATGAACAATGTTCATTGAACCAAAAAAATATGGTCCTGTAAAGTAAATTATGCCATTGTTGGTGTTCAATCTGAATAATTTCCTGAATCTTCTGGTGTAGGGAGTGAAAGCACAATTTTTACAGAGCAACTCACATTTGGTCTCAACCATCTATAATACTTCAAGGTTTCGAGGTCAGTTTATTGTCACATGTACCAATTAAGGTACAATGAAATTCAAATTACCATACAGCCATACTAAAAAAAATCAAGAAGACACACAACTACATAAAAGTTAACATAAACATCCACCACAGTGGATTCCCAACGTTCCTCACTGTGATGGAAGGCAATAAAGTCCAATCTACAGTCGAACCATCTGCAGTCGGGGTGATCGAAGGTGGCGCAGCCGGAGGTCAAAGCCCCCGCCTCGGGGCAATCGAACCTCCCGCGTCGGGGCGATCAAAGCTCCTACGGTTTGAAGTTCCCAAAATCGGTCTTTGACTAGAAAGCACGAGCTCTGCGATGTTAAAGTCCGCAGGCTCCCACGGTTGGGGCCCCAAAGTCGATCCCCAACAGGGATCGTGTGCTCCATGAAGTTATGTCTGCGGTGAAGTTCTCGGTCGGCCTCCAGCAAAGGCCACTAACTCCTCGATGTTAGGCCGCAGTGTGGACGGAGATACGGAACAGAAAAACATTTCATCTCCGTCGAGGTAAGAGATTAGAAAAAGTTTCCCCCAACTCTTTCCCCCCACCCCCCACATAAAACAAGCTAAAGAACACTAAAAACATACATTTAACACATACAAACAAACAATAAAGAAGGAAGTGACTGATAGACTGTTGGTGAGGCAGCCATTGTTGAAGTGAGTTTAAGTACAAACTCTTAAAGGAACTGAAAGGAAGAACCAGTCTGGGCAGATACAGACCTCCAACTCTTCTGTGGTGGAAGGTTTCAACTATTAGCAGATCACAGTTCTTTTAAATTGTACAATCAAATCATTAGCTCAGCAGTCCTCAGAAGATAGACCTTGGAGAGTTGCACATGGATTCCTGTCATGAAAGTTAGGGCAAAAAGTTTTGTATATTTATCATTCTCAATAATAGCGATATACTGTACACAAACGTGACCTTTGGTTCATTGCTCTATACCAATTGTCATGTACTAGTTACATTAATTCTCCACTAATACCTATTTATTTTCTTTACATTAATTAACTCCCCAGTGGGGAAACAAGCTCTCTTTGGCCCACCGTGTTCATGCCGACTGTAGCAGTAGCACCATCCCACACACTAGGGACAATTTCCAATTTTACGGAAGCCAATTATCCCAGAAATCTGTACATACGTGTAGTGTGGGAGAACCCCCCCCCCCATCCCCTCCCCTGCATCTAGTTATCGCTTGCCTGGCTTTGTTCCGCACCCACCTGTTTTCCATTTTTCTCTCCCCCTTCTACAATTATATAGCCATGCAATTATAAAATTATACAGCATGGAAACAGGGCCTTGGTCCAACTCATCCATGCTAATCAAGATGCCCATCTAAATTAATCCTTAAAGGGGCTGTCCCACTGCGGCGACCTAATCTGCGAGTTTAGAAGAGTTTGCCCATGACTCAAACTCACAGCCTGGTCGACACATGGTCCTAGGAGGTCCTATGAAGTCACTGGAACTTTTCTTCATGCTCGAGGGGAGTTCCCGAATACTTACGGCCTCAGCTAGGTTGCAGAAACATTTTCAGCATGTTCAAAAATTTTCCACAAGTAAAATTTGGTGGGCATGGTTCTTTTTAGTCAAGTCAAGTCACATTTATTTATATAGCACATTTAAAAAACAACTCTCGTTGGCCAAAGTGCTTTACATTTGTTATAAGAATAGCACAACAAAACAGACTACATGCATATATACATGTAGCCCTCAATCAGAGGACGTCAGGAAAGGCCTGGGAGTATAGATAAGTCTTTAGTCTTGACTTAAAAGAGTCGATGGAGGGGGCAGTTCTGATGGGAAAGGGGATGCTGTTCCACAGCCTAGGGGCTGCAACTGCAAAGGCGCGGTCGCCCCTGAGCTTATGCCTAGACCGTGGGATATTCAGCAACCCCAAGTCGGCCGATCTGAGGGGCCTGGAGGTGGAGTGGTGGGTGAGAAGACTTTTTATGTAGGGGGGGCAAGCCCATTGAGGGCTTTGTAGACATGGAGGAGTATCTTGAAGTTTATATGGAACCGCACTGGGAGCCAGTGGAGAGAGGCCAGGATTGGGGTGATGTGGTCCCTTTTCCAGGTGCCCGTCAGGAGTCTCGCTGCGGCGTTTTGGACCAGTTGCAGGCGGGACAGGGAAGATTGGCTGATGCCAGTATAAAGGTAGTTGCAGTAATCTAGGCGGGAGGAGATGAATGTGTGGATGATCTTTTCCAGGTCATCAAACTGGAGGAATTGTTTTGTTTTAGCTATCGTCCGATGCTGAAAGAAGCTAGCTTTTACTACGGCATTGATTTGTTTGTCAAATTTCAGTGCTGAGCCAAATATCACACCGAGGTTTTTGACATGAGGTTTGAGTAGTGGGGTAAGGCTTCCAAGGCTGCCTGCTATCATTTTGATTGAGTCCAAAGGGCCGAGAAGGATGACCTCAAACTTACTCTCGTTTAGTTGGAGGAAGTTCTGGGCCATCCAACACTTTATATCCTCGAGGCAGTGGGTAAGGTTAAACAGATTAGATTGGTTTTGGGGCTTCAGGGGGAGATAGAGTTGGGTATCGTCTGCGTAGCAATGGAAGGAAATGCCATGCCTTTCAATGACTTGGCCTAAGGGGAGCATATACAGGGAGAAGAGAATGGGGCCAAGGATGGAACCTTGTGGAACCCCACAGCAGAGATTAGCTGGGGAGGAGAATGAGTTGCCTATGTTAGTCGAGAAACTCCTACCTTTGAGGTAGGAGATGAACCAGCTCAGGGCAGTGCCATCAATACCAACCCCATACCGGAGACGGTCAATTAGGATGGTGTGGTCGGCAGTATCAAATGCTGCACTGAGGTCATGAAGTCGCCGGAGTCAACGGTGATTAGTAGGTCATTGTGTACCTTCAGCAAGGCAGACTCTGTGCTATGGTGAGCCCTGAAACCTGATTGGAAAGTTTCCAAGATAATAATTTTTAATTCGTAGTGCAGTGGATTGGGGTAGCTATTTAGTTACCAGCAGTTGATGGCAGCTGTAGGCAATTTCCTTCGCTGACCGGGCATTTTGATTGACTCATTGGAGTTTTCAGGCCCAAAGAAAACTGACCAGCAGGTAAAATACCCACTAAACTTTATTATACTTCTTAAAAGTGTCTCCACTCCTTCTCCCCCTTCTCTCCCCTGCTCTCCCCTTATCTCTCCCTCTCTCCCCTTCTCTCCCCTTCTCTCCCACCCCCCCTCCGTGCTCTATAAAGGACTTACCGTACACCTTGCAGCCGTATTTTACCTTCCTCTTCATCGCGGGTGTGAATTTCAGACTGTGCTCCTTCGCTTTCCCTGGCCTCCGCCTTTGCGATGTGTTTGTGTGCGTGTGTGTGCGGTTGGTCGATCCAGCTTGCGGTTTCAACGAGGACGGTCGATCCAGCTCGAGGTTTTCCAGGTGAGTGCCCTCGAGCTTGAAGGTCGAAGACACTTTTCTTAACTCGCGGATTAGGTCACCGCAGTGGGACAGTCCCTGAAGTGTTTGACCCATATCCCTCTAACCTTTCTTATCCATATACTAGCAATGTTACATAATTTTGAGATTTAAAAAATCAAGTCTGTAATTTATCCCATCCGATAAAGCATAAAAAGAAGTTTAATTTGACACCTAATTGATTTTCATATCGTAAGTATTAAAAAAGTTATGGCCATTTTCATTCTCGGAAATAAGCATCTTGTTCCCTATTGCTTTTCCATTGACTGAACACAAAAGCTGTGATCGAGGACAGTCAAAAGCCTATACCTTTATTTTCAGTTATTATATATTGAAGCATTCTGAAACAAATATGAAACAATCTTAGGTACACAAAAAAGCTGGAGAAACTCAGCAGGTGCAGCAGCATCTATGGAGCGAAGGAAATAGGCAACGTTTCGGGCCGAAACCCTTCTTCAGACTGATCGGGGGCGGGGACAAGAAAGGAAAAAGGAGGAGGAGCCCGAAGGCTGGGGGATGGGAGGAGACAGCAGGGCGACTGAGGAAGGGGAGGAGACAGCAAGGACTAACAAAATTGGGAGAATTCGATGTTCATGCCCCCAGGATGCAGACTCCCCAAACGGAATATGAGGTTCTGTTCCTCCAATTTCCGGTGCTGCTCGCTGTGGCCATGGAGGAGACCCAGGACAGAGAGGTCGGAGACGGAATGGGAGGTCAGCTTGGTTATTGCGGACCGAGCGGAGGTTTTCGGCGAAACGATCGCCCAACCTCCGCTTGGTCTCACCGATATAGATCTGCTGACATCTAGAGCAGCGGATGCAATAGATGAGGTTGGAGGAGATTCATGTAAACCTCTGTCGCACCTGGAACGATTGCTTGGGTCCTTGAACGGAGTCGAGGGGGGAGGTAAATGGACAAGTGTTGCATCTCTTGCGGTTGCAAGGGAAAGTGCCCGGGGAGGGGGTAGTATGAGAGGGAAGGGAAGAATTGACAAGGGAGTTATGGAGGGAGCGGTCTTTGCGGAAGGCAGATATGGGGGGAGATGGGAAGATGTGGTGAGTGGTGGGGCCACATTGGAGGTGGCGAAACTGACGGAGGATTACCTTTTGTATGTGACGGCTGGTGGGGTGAAAGGTGAGGACTAGGGGGACTCTGCCCTTGTTGCGAGTAGGGGGATGGGGAGAGAGAGCAGTGTTGCGGGGTATGGAAGAGACAATGAAACAAGGATATGGAAAAGAGAATGAAACAATCTTACTTAGATGACTTGAAATTAAAGCATATAATTAGTTAGTTACCTAATTGTAGCTAATTACAAAATTCAATTACTAGATCTAAACGTCTATCAATTTATTAAGAATAGATTAACATTTTTAAATAGCCTAAGTGTCCAAATAACATTCACACAAGAATTCACAATAAAACATGTTTTTTAAATCTCACTGTCATGGATTTATAGGCCAAATGGAAGGAATTTAATGTTTAATAACTGTAAATTAATGGCCATTTAAATCAACTTGCGAGTGGGTTTTACTGGAACGGGACCATTTGGAATGTTGAGGTTGTGGTGATTTATACCCCCATATCGGCATGCCTGTTCGTTTGGGGACAAAATCGCCATTTCGCAACTTAAAATGTGAACTTAAGGCATCTTAAGAAACACTTTTATACATAAAAATAAACAACTTTCTTTTACCTGTCACCTTCATGAAATCCGTCCCCATTGTTGGTGTTTACGGCTTTAGAAGCTGGTTTTAAAATGACTCCAGCGTTGAAATTGTTGGGTGATTTAAAAAAAAAAAGACAGAGAACGGCTGTCGGAATGATTCTTCAGCAAACGCTTGGACTCCGACAAAATATAATCCAGGACAAGGTAAGAGAAAATCGCGTTTTAACCGCGCCCTCAGACGCGCCAAAATCGCGCACACGGCCAGTTGCAGAACTGCAGCGCTGCTGAAGATAAGTATTGTAACATACCTACATATACCTGCTATATAAATGCTATTATAGTATTTTCCTCCACTACCTCCTCTGGCTGCTCATTCCTTATTCCCACCACCAATTAGTCTAAAGAAGGGTACTGATCCAAAACTTTGCCTATCCATGTCCACCAGAGGTGTTATCTGACTTATTACAAGGTTATTGTAAGTCTGTGCTTGATGATCGGTGTGGACTTGGTCGGCCATAGGGCTTGTATCCAGGCTATGTGATTAGAATGTGCATTGGGCAAGTTGATACGTGCAAAAGACTGTATGACTGAAGAGACATAGACATAGAGTTATACAGCACGGTATAAGGCCCTTCAGCCCAATTTGTTCTGTCGATCAAGTTGCCTACCTGGGCTAGTCCCATTTGCATGTGTTTGGTCCGTATCCCTCTAAACCATTCTCATGCATGTACCTATCCAAATGTCTTTTTAATATTGTGATTGTACCCTCCTCTATCACTTCCTCTGACAGCTCATCCCACATATCCTCCATGTTCTGTGTGGAAATATTTACTCCTCAGATCTCTTTAAAATCTTTTCCCTCTCACCTTAAATATGTGCCTTCAAAATGCCTTATGATTTTTGTGATATATGGAACACCAGTGGAGTTGATATCTAATAGTGGACAATACTTAACATGGGTTTTGAAAACTTTACATCATGTAATGGTTTCAATCAACCATTGATTCGTTCTTGAATGTGCAGTCGATAAAGCTGTCCAGATACTGCATTAGCAAATATTCCCTGGTTCTTCAGTGTCCGGTTTCTTGCACCACAATATACCACATTTATTGTGCCACAATATATCATATTTTACCAATTATTTCACCCTGGAAGTGTTGTTAATATGGCATTGATTTTGAATTCATTGAATGTACTTTTTGCAGTCTAATTTGGAGAGGTAAATGAAGAGCTATAACTGAAACAAAAATTATTAACAAGAAATAAAGGAAGCCTTTTGAGCAAGGCAGGAGAATCCAGTAGTTTTATTAGGTAGTCCAATGTAGCTGGAGATGTTGAAAGGACATGTGATGGACACATCAATTGCTGGGGTAAATGAAGAGCCAATTTTTGCTGAAGTACCAAGGAGTAGCATTGTCACATCCTCCAGTTCAAGAGCGAATGCAATGCCTAACATCCACACAATAGAGAAAGTCTAGGTGTTTAAGAGAGCTAATTTACAGATTGAATCTGTAATGGGTGTACATACATTGGTAACACGTGTTGTATATTTGTTTGCCATTATATTTAAAAAATACACATGACTAACATAACACCATCGTCATGACAATAATATGCATACTCTTATTTTGAAGCACTGGTATCCATTGGAATATTATTTACGCTTAAAACATGTCAGCATTTTCAATTAAGTTCAGAGCCCACGCTTCTATCTGTAACAGAAATATAATCATAAAAGCATTTCCTGGTGTGAATGTTGTCATTTTGTAATGGAACCAAGGCTGTTATATTATAACCATTAACACAAGTTGTCATGAAATATGTACAAAGGGATAAATCTTGTGATGCCCTCTCGTGACTGGAAAGAGTGGACGTGAAAAGTTGGACCATTTCAATGTGAGAATATGACAGCCTGTAGATGGATGAAAATGGAGAACACTTTTTATAATTATCAATACTGCCTGGTTTAAAGATTTTCTGCGATACTCTTCAAGATATATTGGTTAAAACCAAACAAATATAAAAGCAATTTCAGAAGGATTCGAGTAGGCTTTTCGTGAGAGAATCTCTTCTTGTGTGAGGTTGTGAAAAAATATTCCGAAATAGATTTCAACATCAATCATAAAGGTTTTTTTGTGCTAATGATCACACCCTTTCTATTTAATTAAATATTCATGCAAATAATGATATCTTTGGTTTGCAGATAAGTGTTTATGATATCTTGGCACGATCATTAATTCATTCACAATGTTGCTTTACGCTGTAGTTTGCAAGTGAGTCATTTGTGTTCAAATTGGAGTGAATACTCAGGGAAGACATTGTGAAATGGGGCAAAACAATACCGAAACTCTCAAAATATTCTCACATCTTATCATGTATTTAATAGTCTTTGTGAAGACCCCAAAGGCTTAGCCTTGCATTAGCGAAGATTGTGTTGTGCACTTCTGATTGAAAATGTTTCAGATTGCCTTCTGGAACTCATTTTCACGTGTCATTAATAATAAATTGATGTCATTAATCTTACCGGTGACTTCTCAGTTTTTTTTTTGTATTAAATTACTACCTTGCACACCTGATCTTAGTTTTGGTCACTCCTGCATAATTTAACCCTTAAGATTCCCATAACTGCATTCAACAAAAGTGACATTGAGTTAATTTCCTTAAATTTAATTGATAACCTCTTTAGAGGCTTGTGGTCAAAAATGAACAATGTTGTATTGATAACGTTTTCAATGCCTAGTATGAAGTAATTGAAAAACAGTAGGATCACAAGGGTAGAAAGAGAAGCAATTCATTATGACCCAATTTGATAGTCATTATTCCAGTTTCAAAACATCCAGTGTTGAGACTGCATGAAGCACGAATGAGTTGTCCTGAGTAAGGTTAGGCTCATCCATTCTGTTTGATGCCACTTTTAAGAAGTTGATTCGGGATATCTAGTACCAGTCCGAAGTCTGAACCAAATTAAAGAATGCTGCAAGTCAATTGAATAAGTACCTTTTAAACAAAAAAAATTCTTACATCTCCACATTCAAATCACAGACCATTGGTGGCTATTGCTATTCCCCCTTCCACTATAAACTCTTCAACACATCTGGGTAAATCTACTTAAGGATCATTGCTGACAATTCTGCAGTTCAAAATGCTAATGAGCCTCACTGGTGACTCTCCTTTGCAATCTATCAATCTAAACATAACTAAAATGCTGATCTTGTCATGTTCCGGTTAGGCGGTCATTCTTTTTGCGCAAAATGGTACGCGATAGCGCTACGATTTTTCGCCAGCTTACTCACCATTCTCCTGTACTGTGATTGCACCCAGTTTTGTTCTGATCGGTGGAAGCTGGTAAAAGTTATCGAGGTTTAAAATCTTAATAACCGCGCATGCGCAGATCGATTGCCTCTCCTGCCAGAGAGTCCCTCCGCGGGTACACAAAATTGCTGGAGAAACTCAGCGGGTGCAGCAGCATCTATGGAGCGAAGGAAATAGGCGACGTTTCGGGCTGAAACCCTTCTTCAGACTGATGGGGGGTGGGGGGGAAGAAGGAAGGAAAAGGGGAGGAGGAGGAGCCCGAGGGCGGGTGGATAGGAGGGTGGGAGGAGACAGCTAGAGGGTTAAGGAAGGGGAGGAGACAGCAAGGGCTAGCAAAATTGGTAGAAGTCAATGTTAATGCCATCCGGACACAAGGTCCCCAGGCGGAATATGAGGTGCTGTTCCTCCAATTTCCACTGTTGCTCACTCTGGCAATGGAGGAGACCCAGGACAGAGAGGTTGGATTGCGAATGGGAGGGGGAGTTGAAGTGCTGAGCCACCGGGAGGTCAGGTTGGTTATTGCGGACTGAGCGGAGGTGTTCGGCGAAACGATCGCCCAACCTGCGCTCGGTCTCCCCGATGTAAATCAGCTGACAACTAGAGCAGCGGATGCAGTAGATGAGTTTTAAGGAGATGCAGGTGAACCTTTGTCGCATCTGGAACGTTTGCTTGGGTTCTTGAATGGAGTGGGGGAGGTGAAGGGACAGGTGTTGCATTTCTTGCGGTTGCAACGGAAAGTACCCGGGGAGGGGGTGGTGCGGGAGGGAAGGGAAGAATTGACAAGGGAGTTGCGGAGGGAGCGGTCTTTGCGGAAGGCAGACATGGGGGGAGATGGGATGATGTGGCGAGTGGTGGGGTCACGTTGGAGGTGGAGGTAATGGCGGAGGATTATGTGTTGTATTTGCCGGCTGGTGGGGTGAAAGGTGAGGACCAGAGGGACTCTGCCCTTGTTGCGAGTGCGGGGATGGGGAGAGAGAGCAGTGTTACGGGGTATGGATGAGACCCTGTTGTGAGCTTCATCTATGGTGGCGGAGGGGAATCCCCGTTCCCTGAAGAACGAGGACATTTCTGCTGGGCGGTCCCTCCGCGGGGCGGTCTGCCCCTTCCTGCACCATCGCATTTTTACTGCAGCTGCGGGAGGCTTTGGATGGCCAGTGGAGGTCTCCAACCAGACACAATTTTCGGAGGGAAGGACCGGAAATGGCCCGACCTGGCCCAGCCTGACCTGGCCCGACCCGTCCCGACCCGGCCCAACACGGCCCGACCCAGCCCAGCCCTACCCAACGCGGCCCAGCCCAGCCTGGCGCGGAGTCGGAGATGGCGCCGATGTCGCTAAAAGTAAAGCCGAGACTCTGATCACGGAGCAGAATGGCCAGTGAAGTGGCCAGCGACCAGCACCCGCTGTGAGTCCCAATCGCACCGCCAACCCCTTCCCCTCTGGTCCCCCTCGCTAGCTGCTGCCCCCCTCCCCTGTGATACTGCACTCTCCCCCATGGCTCTTTCCCCGTCTTTTCTCCGAGCTCCCTCTCCCTGCCCCCACACCCTTCCCCCGGCCCACACACCAACCCCCCCACAATGCCCCCCCACACCCACAACCCTCCCCCCACACCCCTCCCCTCACACCCCTCCACCCCACACACACACCCCCCTCCCACACACCCCTCCCTCCCCCATACACTCCTCCCCCCCGACACACAATTCACAACCCCCCTCCCCCACAACCCTCCCCTCCAACACACAACTCCCCCCCCTCCCCTCCACACACACCCCACCTCCACCCACAAACCCCTCCTCCACCCCTCTGCCCACAAGGCCCCCCCCCCACCACACACACCCCCCCGCCCACACAAACCCCTCCCCTCCACACACCCCCACCTCCACCCACAAACCCCTCCTCCACCCCTCTGCCCACAAGGCCCCCCCCCCCCCACACACACCCCCCCGCCCACACAAAACCCCTCCCCTCCACACCCCCCCCCACACAACCCCCTCCCCCAAGCCAACCCTTCCCCCTCACACATCCTCCCTCCCCCCACACCCCACCCACACACACCTCCTCACCCCCACACAAACCCCCTCGCCCCACACATCTCTCCTCCTTTCCCCCCCTCGCAAACCCCTCCCGCCCACATACACACCTCCCTTCCCACCCAAACCCCCCCCCCTCCACCACATACCCCCACCCCCCGTGGTGACTGGGACCCAACGGGTCCCACTTAGTCTAGTATAATATAAAGAAAAATGGACAAACCTTGTTAAGATGCTCTGATAATTTCTGGATCTTTCTGTCAATGATAACCCTGCAGTGAGAATTTGATAGAAATATACAAAGCTTCAAAGACTGTAATTTGGACTGCTCAGGGCAAACATTGAGATGAATCATCAGAGTCAAGACCCAACATTGGGTATTTTTAAATGGGAGATTGAAACGTTCTTGATTAGTAAGGGCATCAAAGGTCTAGGAGAGGGAAATGAGGCTGGGAGAAAATAGATTAGCCATGATGGAAAAGCGGAGCAAACTCAATGGGCTGAATGGTCTAATTCTGCTTCAATGTCTCATGGTCTTATAGCCTTATGGTTCCTTAAATGAAGGAAGTTATATTGTGTGTACTTGACATGTTATTGCCATAATGGGACGAGCAGAAACTCATTGGCAGGAGAGTGTGTTTTTTTTAAACAGCATAGTGCCTTTTTCAGTTGGCTACATGACCTCCGTTGGACATTCTAGCCCCACCTGCTGTGAACTTGGCCAATGAGTAACCGTAAACTGGCAGACAACCTACTTACCAGTACTAATCTTAAACCTATTTGGACCACATTGGGGGGTGGGTGTGGAAGGGCATGGTGTTGAACCATGTTTAAAATCGGGAGATACTCCAATAAAATTCTTCAGAAAGAACAAGAATCGGCAGGAGACTAAGTGGGTGTTTGAGTGTACGTGTATGTATGCACCCGTGTGATTTCATCAAGTTTGCTGTGAGGTTACGTTGATTTATTTGCTCAATGGGTTAATGTTTTGAGGAATGATCAAGGTTAATGTTTTATCTAAATGACAGCAAACCCTTTGTGAGAAATATATTAATACTCTAATGAAACATCTCAAATTTATCAGGGTCTGTCATCAGACCCTGATAAATATCTTTAATTCCAACATTCTTCAGTTTCTGGTTTGGACTTCAATATTTATGATTCTTTTGTACTTATTTCCTATTTTATTTCTTAATTAAGAAGTAAACCGTAGCAGAAGTATGCTACATTCGAGTCCTCAGTGTTTACTGCAGGAAGTTGAGGAGCAGTCATGAAATGTGATTCATAATTCACAAAATAGCCTGACTGAGTAACTCATTTATGTCAAAGTCACAAATTAGATTTATCAATCTTAACAAGTGATATATAAATCACATTTTACAGCTGCATGGCATGTTTTTCATGCTGCCCGATTTAACATTATTTGAGATTTTGTTGCATTATAATGAAAGGAAAATAGTGGAAAATGTATCAATGTCCAACATTTATGACTGATTATACAACTGATTGGCTAAAATATACAAAGTAGAAATTTAGGGGACAATATAGATTTATTTTTAAACTCATGTGACAAAAGTTCCATGATTTTGCCTAAAATATTTTTACTTTTAAAGTTGTTAATTGTTTGCTCCCTTAACAGGAATAGACCCTGGCTAGTTTATTGTATGGGTTTTACTGAATGTGGTGGGCGAGGAGAATCATTAAGGATAAGAAACTGACCTTGAAAGATTAATTGGACGTTTTAGTTAAAGTAGTTGCTGCACGCAGATATTTCCCTTTAGAGAACTGTGACAACGTTTTGCTGTCTTCTTGGGTGAGGTAAAAGACATCAGGTTTAAACTGAAATAATATTACCGCAGACATGTTGAATTAGATTTTAGTAATGACAATAGTTGAAAATTTCTCTTTTCTTGTTCCCATCCCTAATCAAGAATATTTGCCCCGATCAGCCCCTTGATTGAGGAATAGTTTGTGTTAGAGATGGCCTCATTCCTGAACTGAAAGGAATATGATTTAACGACCCCTTATTTTAATTAATTTAATTCATTTCCAGTCTGAATGCACTTTTTTTTCCAGAAAAGAAAAGAAACATAGTGCAGGTTTGGAGAGCTGTCTTAATATTCATGAGGTCATAAGAAATTGTAGCAGAATTAGGCGATTCAGCCCAACAAGTCTATTCCGCAATTCAATCATGGCTGATCTATCTCTCCCTCCGAACGCCATTTTCCTGTCTTCTCCCCATAACCTCTGACACCTGTATTAACTGTATTAATCAAGAATCTATCTATCTCTGCCTTAAAAATATCCACTGACTTGGCCTCCACAGGCTTTTGTGGAAATTACACAGATTCATCACTCTCTGACTAAATAAATTTCTCCTTATCTTCTTCCGAAAGGAGCGTCCATTAATTCTGAGGATATGACCTCTAGTCCTAGACTCTCCCACAAATGGAAACATCCTCTCAACATCCACTCTATCCAAGTCTTTCACTATTCTTTATGTTTCAATGAGGTCCCCCCTCATTCTTCTAAACTTCAGAGTAAGAGCCCAGTGCCGACAAATGTTCGGCACTCGGCAATTGCATGTGTATAGGACAATTGCATGTGTATAGGACATAAAATAGAAGGGTGACAAACCTTATAACTTGCATGAAATTACAGTAATAAACTGGCTTTTGTATGTATTTTGAATAAATATTTTATATTAACCAGTTAATTGGAAGCATTGGCGGCTTTATCTTTTAACAGTACTTCAGGAAAAAGACATGAAGCTAAGCCAGAGCATTTAGTCGCTGTTGGGATATCTTTGGAGGCCCATCTAGTCCTCCCTGAAGATAGTGGTTCAGCTTGTTCTCCATCTTTTTATAGCACCCAAGAAGTGGCATTGTTTAGGGTTTTATGGCTTTGTGGTACTTGTCCTAACTATTGCATTTTCCTAATAATTTCAAGCAAATATTTGTATCAACTGATCTTTCACAGATTGTTTTTTTCTGCATTCAGAGTAAAAGATGCATCGAAATATTTTGAAGTATTTTATTTCAATAGTCGTGACCTGTGTTTCTAGTGCCTTTTGTCAATATTTCACAGCCACTAGGTGCTTCAGACATGACAGCAGCATATACTAGTTGCTTAGAGTTCAGTGTGGTGATCACACCATTGCAGGAAGGATGTGGAAACTTTGGAGAGGGTGCAAAAGAGGTTCACCAGAATGATGCTGGGATTAGGTATTAGCTGCAGGGAGAGCTTGGAACGTCAGAGATTGAGGGGAGACCTGAGTGAAGTTCATAAAATTAGCAAAGGCATAGAGTTGACAGTCAGAACCCTTATTCCAGGATGGAGATAACAAAGACTACAGGGTAGAGCTTTAAGACGAAAGGTGCAACGTTTAAATGAGATGTGCAGAGCATGTATTTTACAAAGAGGGTGTGATTGCCTGGAATGGGCTGCCAGGGGTGATAGTTGAGGCAGATACAAGAGTGGCATTTAACGGACTTTTAGATAGGCATATGCAGGAAATAAATGGATATAGATTATATGCAGGTAGTTAAGAGTTGGTGTTGGCATTATGTTTGGCACAGACATTATTGGCCAAAGGACCTGTCTTGTGCTGTACTGTTCTATGTTCTATGTTTTAGCTAGTTAGCATTGTGGTGCAGCCTTAAGGGCCTGTCCCACTTGGGTGTCATTTGCACGTAATTTACGCGTCATGATGCACGACGCGCGTGTTGTGCCGCGCATGTGATGCGTGCATGGTGCGCATTACGCATGCATGGTGCGTTGTGACTAATGGCCCTGTCCCACAGTACGAGTTCATTCCAAGAGCTCTCCCGAGTTAAAAAAAAATCAAACTTGTGGTAAGCACGGTGAATGAACGTAGCGGGTACGTCGGAGCTCAGGGACGTCTCTTAGCGGCTCATAACGCTAATGACAGACTCGCTAACAGCAGGTAAGTTCAGGAAGACTCGCTAACAGCAGGTAAGCTCGGGAAGACTCGTGAAGATTTTTCAACGTTGAAAAATGTCCACGAGAGCCCCGAGTACCGACGAGCGGCCATAACCGTAAATCTCCGAGTTCGAATCAGGGCAAACTCGGGAGAGCTCTTGGAATGAACTCGTACCCTGGGACAGTGCCATTAGGCAGTGACGAGCGATCGCGCGCGGTGCCCCAGGATTTTGGTATGTACAAAATCTTTGCACGCCACCTGCGTGATGTGCAAATGACGCCCAAGTGAGACAGGCCCTTTTGAGTTGTTGCCTTATGGTGCCCGAGCCGCAGGTTCGATCCTGACTACAGGTGCTGTCCGTACTGAGTTTGTACATTCTCCCTGTGACTGTGTGGGTTTTCTCCGGGTGCACTGGTTTTCTCCCATACTCCAAAGAAGTATACGTTTGTAGGTTAATTGGCTTCAGTAAATTGTAAATTGTCCCTTGTGCGTAGGGGTGATTGCTGATCGGCATGGACTTGGTGTGCCGAAGGTTTTGTTTGCACGCTGTATGTCTTAAGTCTAAAGTCCAATTATTCTTCAGTTTAAAGTCCAATGACAATGGGATTATTTTTTAATAGGTTTAACTCAAACCAGGGCATTGGAGTTTCAAACCAGGGCATCCTCATTCCTCACAGAACGGGGGTTCCCCTCTTGTACTATAGATGGGGCTCTCACCAGGGTCTCTTCTATACCCTATAACTCTGCTCTCACTCCCCATCACCCCACTCGTAACAAGGGCAGAGTCCCCCTTGTACTCACCTTCCACCCTACCTGGCGTCACATACAACAAATAATCCTCCAACATCTTCACCACCTCCAACATGATCCCACCACTGGCCACATCTTCCCATCTCCTCCCCTGTCTGCTTTCCGCAGAGAACGCTCCCTCCATAATTCCCTGGTCAATTCATCCCTTCCCACCCAAACTACCCCCTCACCTGACACTTTCCCTTCCAACCGCAGGAAATGCTACTCTTGTCGCTTTACCTCCCCCCTTGACTCCATTCAAGGACCCAAGCAGTCTTTCCAGGTGAGGCAGAGGTTCACCTGCACCTCCTCCAACCTCATCTATTGAATCCGCTGCTCTAGGTGTCAGCTGCTCTACATCGGTGAAACCAAGCGTAGGCTTGGCGATCGCTTCGCCCAACACCTCCGTTCGATTCGCAATAACCAACTTGATCCCCTGGTGGCTCAGCACTTCAACTCCCCCTCTCATTCCGAATCCGACCTTTCTGTCCTGGGCCTCCTCCATGGCCAAACTGAGGCCCACCGTAAATTGGAGGAGCAGCACCTCACATTTCGCTTGGGCAGTTTATCCCCAGCGGTATGAACATTGACTTCTCCAATTTAAGGTAGTCCCTGCTTTCTCCTTCCCTCCCCAGCTCTCCCTCTGCTCACTGTCTCCACCTCTTCCTTTCTTTTTTCCCGCCCCCCCCCCCCCCCCACCCTCACATCAGTCTGAAGAAGAGTCTCGACCCGAAACGTCGCCTATTTCCTTCGCTCCATAGATGCTGCCTCACCCGCTGAGTTTCTCCAGCATTTTTGTCTACCTTCGATTTTCCAGCATCTGCAGTTCCTTCTTAAACATGGGATTATTTTACATACTTTTTTAATGAGGCATCAACCGGAATCCCACTTTGACAAGGGAACATTACAGGCTGTTTCTTGCATACCATGGACTTATTTTCTAATTGTGTATTTTTGCACTAATATCTTAGTTTTGTTCTGCACTATCCTTTTTCTTTTCACCGCCTTGTAGAATTTATATATAATTTATGTTTTTGTATGTTGTCTGTGTCATTTTTCTACTTATGTTGTGGAGTTCTTCCATAGGACTTATCAACAAGGGACTGATGTTGTGCTTCTTCTTTGTCAGCCAAAGTGTTCTTTCAGCCAGAAGCTGTCAAAAGATGTTTTAAAGTGTGAATTTATGATGGTTTTCTTTTGGGTAATCATAGTAGTTCTTGCGATTCTGAGGTTGACGATGTATTCTATGAGGCTTCTTCCATATTGGATTCAAATCTGCTTCTTCCAGATTTGAATCCAACATTTGCTTTTAATGCAATATCTAGATGTGGCTTGTGCTTATTAAGCAATATTCTCCACCACAATAGTCAGGGTTTGTTGTCCTGTCTCACATTGAAGATATTGTGTGATATGTTAAATGTATTAGTTACTGTTTTCCATAATTCTGCTGATTAATCTTCCAGACCAATTACTTTTACACTTTCTGTATTTCTTATGGTTTGTATTTCATCTTCTTCTCGTGATGTTTCTCACATATATCTTCATCTTCCAGATCTTTCTTCTTCTGATTGAGTTATTATTTCTGGGTCTTTCATGATCTTGTGATAATGCAGTTCCTTCAAATAGTCTGCCCACCTTTTATTGATTGCATTGGTTTCAATAAATTGGTCAGCATATTTGCCTCTGTTGCAGTTGTTCTTTCCCGATCTATTACAATTTCTTTTCTGAGACTTGAACTCTTTCTTGCTGTGATTGTTTTGAAATACTTCAGCTCTGCTGGGTACACAGCTCTCCACTATATTCCTTATTTTATTCCTAATTTTTATTTTTGCTTTTCTGCATCAGAGGCTATCAAAATCTGATTGAAAGCACTTGCTTTTAGCTCACTGTGGGCATCACATGCTCCATGATCTTGTCATTTATCCATGGTTTTTATTTTCTTTGCTCTTTCAAACACTGATAGTGCAATTTCATTAAATGCTTGAGTGCAGCCTTTCGTGATGATCTGTAGTTTTGTTAGAATTAGTTACAAAGCTTATCCCTGTTTTTTTTCCCCTTACAGAACCGTCTTTGACCTGCATCTATAAGTGTTTCTAGGTCATATCTAACTCTTGATGTTTTTGTTACTGATGTTCAATTTTAATTTATTTGACATAATCAATAAGTTATGGTCAATGCCAATATTAGCTCCTGGGAGAAATTGGATTGATGATCGGAACTGTTAGGACATAAGAGGTAACAATTGCTTGTTATAAATACCATTTGTGAGTGTGATGTTACTGTTGTTGGTACCTTATACGAAAGGAGAGCTTATTATTATTATTTACATAGAACAGTGAAGTACAAGAACAGACCATTCAGCCCACAATATCTGTGCTGAACATGATGCCGATACCAACTCGTATATATGCATATCTCTCCATTCCCTGCTTATATCCATATGACTTTCCACTAATCTCTTAAGTGCCATTTACGTATCTGCCTCAACCACCATCTTCGACAGTGCATTCCAGGAACGCACCATCCCTTGTGTAAAAACTTGCCCCACACATATCCTTTAAACTTTGCCCCTCTTACCTTAAAGGTATGCCCTCTAGTATTTGATTTTTCCATCTTGGGAAAAAGTTTCTGACTATCCATCCTATCTATGGCTGTCATAATTTTATATACATCTCCCAGATCTCCCCACAGCCTCTCGTGTTCTACAGAAAGTTTGTCCAACTTTTCCCTGTAGCTATTCCAGGCATCATTCTGGTAACCATTCTCTGCATCTTTTCCAAGGCCTCCACACATTTCTTGTAAAGGGGCGACCAGAACTGGATGCAATACTCCAAATGACACCCAGCCAAACACATATAAAGCTGCATCATGAGTTCCAGACTCTTAAACTCAAGGCCCCGACCTATGAAAACAAGCGTATTATATATGTTATTTACCTCGGTATCTGTGTGTTGCCACTTTCATGGAGTTATTGCCTTGGACCCCAAGATCATATGTTCATCAATGCTGCTAAGGATCATGCCATTGATTGTATATTTACCCCCTACATTTGACATCCCAAAGTACAACACCTCACATTTGCTCAGATTAAGCTCTATCTGCCATTTCTCTGCCCATTTCTGCAGCTGATCTATATCCCATTGTGTACTTTGACAGTCTTCCTCACAGATGTGACCCAGCAATCTTGGTGTCATCTGCAAACTTTCTAATCAACCTGTCTATGTTACATCTAAGTCATTTATATATATCACAAACAGCAAATGTCCCTGCACAAATCCCTGTGGATCTCCACTAGTCACAGACCTCCAGCCCCAATATGGCCCTTCCACCTTATACCAATAAGTCAGTTCTGAATCATATGACCAAATCAATGTGGTATGCTTGCCTTCATCAGCCAAGACATTAAGTATAAGAGACAAGAAGTCATGTTGCAGCTTTATAAGATTTTGGTTAGGTCTCATTTAGAGACTTGAGTACAGTTAATTGTGCTGCATTACAGCAAGGATGCCAAGGCTTGGGAGAGTGTGCAGAAGCAGTTCACCAGAATATTCCTGTTTTGGAGGGTTTTAGCGACTGGAAGAGGTTGGACAGACATGGATTGTTTTCTCTATAATGCCAGAAGTTGAGGGAAGACTCAATAGAAGTACGTATATAAACTGTTGAGTTGCATAATTTTGACACTCAGAACCTTTTCCCCGGGGTTGAAATGTTAAAGACTAGCAGGTATAGCATTAAGGTGAGAAGGGAAAAGTTTAAAGGAGTTTTGTGGAGGCACCTACCAACGGAGGTTGGTAGGTGCATGGAATATGCTGTCAGGCCAGGTGGTGAAGGCACATACCCACAGTGGTCTTTTAGATAGACACATGGACATACATGGAATGGGAGAGATATTGATCATGTGCAGGCATATGGGATTACTTTATCTTTGCATCATGTTTAGCAAAGACATTGTGGGCCAAAAGGCCTGTTCCTCTGCTGCACTTTCTATGTTCTCTGTTCTAATTTATACTGGCCAATTAACCATCAACAACCCACATGTTCCTGGGATGTGGGAGGAGAATTCAGCACCCAGAGGAAACTGGGACTCTGAGGCAGCAGCTTTCACTCGCTCTGAAGGAGCTATGCAGCTCACCAGTTGTGGTGGAGTTAGTTAATTGGCTTGAAATTCTTGAGGCAGAATTTTTCCTTCCTTTTATGTAACTTCCCCTGCACTGACCATCTCCTTTCTAGACACCACCAGAGCACTAAGAAGATAGTGCAGAAAATCAGAATGGAAGTATAAATCTGATAAGCTTCAAATTTCCTCTGAACTTCTGAGAAACAATCTTCTCAAATACCAGGAAGCAGTAAAGTCTGTGAGAACACAATACTTTTCCAACTTTTTTTGTTGAAAAACGGCCATAACTGCAAGGTCCTTTTTAGTACCATTACCTCTATCATATGTCCTGCCCCTAGTACCAGCTTAGCTGGGTCCCCTGCTAAGTGCGAAGAATGTACTAATTTCTTTACCAGCAAAGTTAAGAACATCAGAAAAAATATTTCTCCCCTCCCATCCATGATCTAGCTGTTTCATTGGTCTGCTCTTTGAAATTAGACTGTTTTCAACCGGTTACTCTTCCCTCCCTTGTAAAACTGGTCACCACTATGAAACCTGCTACCTGCCCCCTTGACGTTGTCCTCTCTGCCCTTCTGAAGGATGTCATTGCTATAGCCGGTCCCAGCATCCTCGCCATCATCAACAGTTCTCTGGCCACTGGCACTGTTCCTACCTGCTTCAAGCACGCGGTGGTCCAGCCCCTCCTGAAAAAGCCTAACTTAGACCCCACCTTGCCTAGCAACTACTGACCTATTTCCAAATTGCCTTTCCTTTCAAAAGTTCTTGAAAAGGTCATTTTAAATTAACTTGCCTTATCTTCACCAAAATTCCATCCTGGAAACTTTCCAATCTGGTTTCAGGGCTCACCACAGCATAGAGTCTGCCTTGTTGAAGGTACATAACGACCTACTTCTCACCATTGACTCCGGCGACTGTGTAATCCTGCTCCTTCTCGACCTCAGTGCTGCATTCGATACAGTCGACCACACCATCCTAATTGACCGTCTCCGGTACGGGATTGGTATTAATGGCACTGCCCTGAGCTGGTTTGTCTCCTATCTCCTATCTCAAAGATAGGAGTTTCTCTACAAACATAGGCAACTCTTTCTCCTCCCCAGCTAGCCTTTGCTGCGGGGTTCCACATGGCTCCATCCTAGGCCCCATTCTCTTCTCCCTGTACATGCTACCCTTAGGCCAAGTAATTCAAAGGCACGGCATTTCCTTCCACTGCTATGCAGACAATACACAACTCTATCTCCACCTGAAACCCAACAAACAATGTAATCTACTCAGCCTTAACCACTGCCTCGAGGATATAAAGTGATGGATGACCCAGAACTTCCTCCAACTAAACGAGACTAGGTCTGAGGTCATCCTACTCGGCCCCTCGGACTCCATCAAAACGATAGCAGGCAGCCTTGGAAGCCTTACCCCATTACTCAAACTTCACGTCAAAAATCTTGGCGTGATATTTGACTCCGTGTTGAAATTTGACAAACAAGTCAATTCCGTGGTAAAAGGTAGTTTCTTCCAGCTTCGAACGATAGCAAAAATAAAACCTTTGCTCCAATTTGACGATCTCAAAAAGATCATCCACTCATTTATCTCCTCCCGTCTTGATTACTGCAACTCCCTTTACACTGGCATCAGCCAATCATCCCTGTCCCACCTGCAATTAGTCCAAAATACCACAGCGAGACTCCTGAAGGGCACCCGAAAAAGGGACCACATCACCCCGATTCTGGCCTCTCCACTGGCTCCCTGTGCGGTTCCGAATCAATTTCAAGCTCCTTCTTTTTGTTTACAAAGCCCTTAACGGGCTCGCCCCCATCTACATCAAAAATCTGCTTTCCCACCATACCACCTCCATGTCCCTCAGATCAGCCGACTTGGGGTTCCTGACCATCTCGCGGTCTAGGTATAAGCTCAGGGGCGACCGAGACTATGGAACAGCATCCCTCTTCCCGTCAGAACTGCCCCCTCCATAAACTCTTTTAAGTCTAGTCTTAAACCTTATTTCTACTCTCAAGCCTTTCTTGAGATTCTCTGAGGGAGCGCTGTATGTATTTATGTATGTATTGTTGATCTATGTACCACTGTTTGTAGCAAGTTAGTATCTGCACTGATGTAAAGCACTTTGGTCAACGAGAGTTGTTTTTAAATGTGCTATAGAAATATAATTGACTTGACTTGACTTGACTAGATGTCCATAGTCCTTCTTAACTGGCAGACCTGCTCAGTCAATAACAACTTGACTGTTGTTAGTTGGCTCAGTCAATAACAAATTGACTGCAAGGCAGGTTGGGTTTGATAATACGGTGGCAGGGTAAAATCAGACTTGATTCTCTAGAGTGTGGCTCTATCCAGAGTCAGGTCTAAGTCCCAAGAAACGGTGTGGAATTGAACCATCAACATATTCCACTAAACACCTCTGGCAATTCAATTTTCCCATTAGATTTCTGGTGCCTGAGCTATTTGATTTTACTTGTTTTTAATTGTTGGCTTTTTGGACAGGGGATAATTGCAGCTGGTGCTCTACTGTAATTTTAGAAACAGTCTTATCTTTGGCCCTCTGAAAATAAAATCTATAGAAAGTCTGAATGTTTCCGTATATCTGCAACACCTACACAATAAATTAGTGCCAATTAAAAAAGGGATGTAGAATGGGATGAAGAAGTCCAGCACATTGGAAATAGCAATGAGTCATTTCGATATTAAAAATAACATCTATATATCATTATTAGAAAAAAAAAGTACAGCACTGAATTTAAATAAATGAACTATCTATCCCTTTGTTGCTGATTACAGATCTTTACGGATCTCTCTTCTGAATTGAATCCTTTATTCTGGCATTTAACGGATGTTAAGTGGAAAATGGTCGGTTAGCATATCACAAATACCAGGGCCTAAAGATTTGTTCATACTGTAATGTGTGTTAATGCAATGCAAATTAGTTTCCATATTGTTATCCATAAATAACAGAAAGGTGGCTATTCTGCTTGATTTGCGTTGTTTTGCAAAATTTAACTTGGCAGCATGCACCAATGATATTTGGCACGAAGGAAGTGCAAGGAATGTGGTTAAATGTTCATGTTTGGAGCATTGACAATATATTCTGTAAGTTTTGAAATACCCTGGCACACTCATAGAGAAGCAGATTTCCTTTTGTGATTGGTGCAGGGCAGCTACTTCAGGGAGATAACACAGCTCATTTGCCATTACTTCTGCTGTCTGCTGCCCTACATCTTGAAAGGTGCCTGGGGATTCATATGGAGAAGCAAGCTGTCAATGTGAGTTGCATTGTCATTTCTCCAGTTATTACCTCCTTGCCATGGGAGTTGCAGAGGAGGTCCCACTGGATATGCTGCACTAGCTTGAGCTACTGACAGCCTTCGGAAGACATTCACAAGGACTCCACCGGGGGACGAAAGGAGGGCTCATATGCATAGATATGTTACCCAGTGATAACAGATCTGCATTCCCTCTGGATTTCTGGGAAGAAATATATCTGGAGTCCAAAGTTTTCTAAGTCAGTGTTGACACAGATCTGTGACTTTGAGGACAGGGCTCCAGCGATGCCCCCTGTGGCTGGTCTGCTCTATGTGAAAAGGCCAAGGTCATTAGACAGTGGCAGGTAGTCTTTGCCAAGTATCCCAATTTGATCGGCAACTCAGTATTCAGACAGGATGTCAAAAATGCAGTCAAGTCCCTATCAGATATTTTGCTCTGGTGTTGAAGGACAATTGCATTTTTATAACATCCTCTCAAATAATGCTGACGAAAGAAAACACCAGTGTTCAGGCTAATGTTGCTTTACATCTGTTACAAATAATTAAAATAAATCTATTTTTTTTAATGGAGTTTTTATTTACAACGGATTTAAATGCTTTTAGCGGATGCAGAAACAACGGAGGTCAGCAAAACAACTGTGGTGCGAAAGCGAAACCACACAAAAACAGCAGCCCCTCCCGAGTCACGTGACCGCGGATTCTGAACGCCGGGTTCGATATCTGCTTGCGCCAGCAGGCGCCGCTACAAGCTTTTGATTTTGATATAGAGATTTTAATATGACAACACTCTTTCTAAATAAATAATTCGCATGGCTATAAAATCTGTTTGAACGCGCCACAAAGTCTAAAATAAATTGCTAATGTTTACTAATGCTCAAATTTGGTCACGTTATTCCTTAATAACTGAATTCTTTAACTCTGTGTGGCTGTGTATGATATGTTTATATGAAAAAAGATCACCCTGTCTTTTCTTAACATTCCCAACTAATTAAATATTCAATATATAAAAATATTCAAAGGGTGGCATGGTGGCGCAGCGGTAGAGTTGCTACCTTACAGCGCTTGCAGTACCGGAGACCTTGGTTTGATCCCGATTACGGGTGCTGTCTGTACGGAGTTTGTACATTCTCCCCGTGACCCCGTGGATTTTCTCTGAGATCTTCGGTTTCCTCCCACACTCCAAAGACGTACAAGTTTGTAGATTAAATGGCTTGGTGTAAGTGTAAATTGTCCCTAGTGTGTGTAGGGGAATGTTAATGTGCGGGGATCGCTGGTCGGTGCAGACTCGGTGGGCCGAAAGGCCTGTTTCTGTGCTGTATCTCTAAACTAAACTAAACTAAAAATCAATTTGGTCTGGGACAAAGCTCCAATTTTGTTTTTTACAGTGTCATTGGAAACTGAACCAGTAAAAGGTTAAACTGGTCAGGCAGCATCTATCGAGAGGGAAGCAAAATTAAATCTCAGGTCAATGATCATCCAAAGTAGCATGGACCTGAGGGGAGGAACTTATTATCTTCAAAAGTCGACGAGAGAGTTGGTGAGCAGCTATTTTGAGAGCAGAACTGACCAAGCTACTTCTTTGAAATAAACAGAGTTGAAAAAAGAATTGTTTGCAAGTCAAAGAAATCTTTTTTCAAGTGAAAAGAGGGCCATTTAAAAAGCAGGCAATTGATTGGCTCAGTGAGAAGCCAAGCGATGAATAAAAGGAAGGAAAGGTTTAATGGAGCGGCCTATTGGGAGTGAAGCTGTGTTGAGCTGGAGTGTTGAGTTTGAGGGTAAGTGCAGGCCTGAGGTTTTGCCTCGAGAGGGTTCAGTGAGACGGCTGACTAAAGGGTAAAGTCAGGTTAAAGGTTTCGGTAGGTTAAGCTTTTCTGTGTAATTCTTCCTAGGTTTTGGTGTCATGGGGAGGGCAAGTAGAACATGGACGGGTCCTCCTGCAGGATATTAGAAGTCAGGGGAATTCCCAGTGCCCCCGAGGACTATGCTTGCAGTCGGTGTGCTCAGCTGCAGCTTGTGATAGAAGTGTGAAAGAACTGAAGCTGCAGCTAAATGACCTCAGGATTATCCGGGAATGTGAGAGTGTCATAGATAGGTGTTACAGTGAGGTGATTACACCTAAGGTACAGACAGAAAGTAGGTGGATGACCACCATGAAAGGGATAGACAGAGCGTGCAAGAATAACCTGGGGCCATTCCCCTCAACAGCAGGTATTCTCCTTTGGACAGTGTTGTGGGGTGCATTGTAACTGCAGCAACAGTGTTCTAATCTCTGGTGTCAGGCATGGCTGTGAGGCTCAGTGGGGATGGGGAAAGCCAGACAATCATAGTGATAGAAGATTCATTAGTTAGGGGCATACGGAGGAGATTCTGGACAGACTTGGACTGTTTACTCTTGAACGCTGGAGATTGCGGAGAGTCCTGAAAGAAATCTATAAAATCATGAGACGCATACGTAGGATAAACAGTCAGAACGCATTTCCCAGGATGGAAATATCAAATACTAGAGAGCATAGCTTTAAGGTGAGAGTGGCAAAGTTTAAAGGAGACAAACTTTTTACATTGAATGTGATGAGTGCCTGGCACATGGTAATGGGGATGGTGGCAGAGACAGATATAATAGTGGCATTTAAGAGACGTTTGGATAAGCACATGGTTATGCATGGAATGGAGGGATATGGGTTATGATCATGTTTGGCACAGACATTGTGGGCTGAAGGGCCTGTTGCTGTGACGTACTGCTTTATGTTCTATGTACTCTGTTTCTTTTTCCACAGCTGCCGCCTGTCCTTCTGTTTTATTTCAGACTTTTCCGTTTTTATTTCAGATATCCAGCATCTGCAATTCTTTGCTTTTAGATGACTGAATCTTCAATGAGTCCGGCACACTTGAAGGCACATCAAATTAAGATTAAGGTTCTGCTCAGGTATCCTCGAGCATTTCCAATCAGTACCAAAGTGATTCAGCAGGCATTCATTATCAATCCTACTCATAATACCAAACACAACTACAAGCATTGGTTTACACAACTGCTCCATTAATCTTATTAACTTCAACTCTCAGAAAATACAGCTTATTGTATCCTTCGGGAAGGATTTCTGACAGGAAAGCTAATGAGTGTGAAAGCTGTACCAGTCCTTCACAGAATGTAGTTAATGCTTCTCTGATCAATGTCCAGTTTAACAGATAATATTCAGAAGATCCTAATGATGTAGATTCTAATCAGCCACTTCTGATATGAAATCATACCGTGTAGCATATTTATCCCCTATTTACTGAGTGTACACAAAATATTTCATGGTAATTTTAGAGGCAGTCCAAAGCTCTTTAGGATGATTAGTGCCACCAACTAGAGATGAATTTCTACACAAATCAGAAGGCAAAGGCACGCGTTCATGGAATGCAAAGACTGTTTACAATTTAATAAATTGAGGCAGCATTAAGAGTCTACCTGGTCTGCTCCACAAATCAACCAGCACTCGACCTCCATCCATGCCTCTTCCCCCTCTCTGATCATAAGCTTATACGGTTCATCATCCCTTCTCCGACACCTCGCCCCCGCTTTCACCGAGAAATCACCTTCCGTAATCTAAAATCCATTGATCCCCACCATCTCTCTGACCTGCTCTCCACCACTCTCCCCCTGGACTCAACCCATATCTCACCTGATGATCTCACAAACCATCTCAACTCCACCTTGTCTACCTCCCTTAACACTATGGCCCCCCTCAAAACAAGAACCGTAACTTTCAACACATCTTCACCCTGGTACACACCTGCACTTCTTAAACTGAAACAGACTGGTCGCCGACTTGAACGACTCACAAATAAATCATCTCTCACAGTCCACCTTGAAGCTTACAAACTCCACCTCACTGACTACAAAGATTGCTGCAAAATCTGCCTACCTCTCCTCCATATTCACTGATCCCTGCCTAAACCACAGAACCCTCTTCTCCACAGTGGGCAACCTCCTAAAGCCTCGAGCCAACACTCTCCCTACCTCTACTCCGGATCTCTGCAACTCATTCCTTCACTTTTCACTGATAAAATCAGCACCATCTATCAATCTTTATCCCCTGTACCCGACTCCCCAGCATCTACTCCACCACCTACCAAGGCCCCTCCTTTCAACATCTCCACTGACCTCCTTACCCCTCCTCCACACTGCTTCCTTTCCCAGTTTGACCTGGTCACCCCTATTGAAATCTCCAAACTCATCAGCTCTTCCAAACCCACTACCTGCTCCCTCGACCCTCTCCCCACTCCCCTGCTGAAGTCCTGCCTCCCCGTTCTCTGCCCCTACCTCACTAATCTCTTCAACTCCTCATTGTCCCAAGGAATTATCCCCTCTGCTTTCAAAACTGCTGCTGTCACACCAATCTTAACGAAACCTGGTCTTGATCCCTCCTCTCTCATTAACTACCACCCAATCACAAACCTCCCCTTTCTTTCAAAAACCCTGGAGCGTATCGTTGCGTCGCAACTTCATTCCCACCTCCTTGCGTATAACCTACTTGAACCCCTCCAATCTGGCTTTCGCCCCCTCCATAGCACAGAAACTGCTCTTCTCAAAGTCCTCAACGACCTCCTCACCTCTGCTGACACTGGTTCCCTCAACATCCTCATCCTCCTCGACCTGAGCGCAGCCTTCGATACAGTGAACCATAACATCCTGCTCACCAGACTCAAAGACCTCGGCATTGAAGGCTCTGCACTCAGCTGGCTCCGTTCCTACCTTTCCAACAGATCCCACTTCATCTCTCTCCACAACCACACCTCTGCTACAGCCACAGTCACTCAAGGCGTTCCCCAAGGCTCCATACTCGGCCCCCTCCTCTTCATCATCTACATCCTCCCCCTTGGTCAGATACTCCGCCACTTCAACCTGGACTTCCACTGTTACGCCGTTGACACCCAGATCTACCTCGGCACCAAATCCCCCCACAACCCCCCCCCCCCTCTCCCATATCAACTCCTGTTTGTCAGCTATAAAAACCTGGATGCAACATAACTTCCTCAAACTCAACAGCGATAAGACAGAATTCCTCCTCATAGGCTCCAAAGCCACACTCAGTAAAATCAATAACCCCACTCTCACCATCGACGGCACCACTGTCTCCCCATCTCCCCAGGCCCGCAACCTTGGCGTGATCTTTGATTCCACCCTCTCCCTTGAGCCTCACATCCAACATGTCATTAAAACCTCCTTCTTTCATCTCCGCAACATCGCCAAACTCAGACCCTCTCTCACACCTCCCGCTGCTGAAAGACTCATCCATGCCTTCATCTCCTCCCGACTGGACTATTGCAACTCACTTCTCCTTGGCATCAGCTCCACCTACATCAACCGACTCCAACTGGTCCAGAACGCAGCCGCCCGACTCATCACCCACACCAAATCCTGGCATCACATCACTCCAGTCCTCAAACAACTTCACTGGCTTCCCATCTCCCACCGGATCACCTACAAATTCCTGATCCTCGCATACAAAACCATCCACCATCTGGCCCCCCCATATCTCACTGACCTCCTCTCCCCCTACCAACCCTCATGGTTTCTCAGATCCACATCAGCCGGTCTCCTCTCCATCCACAAGTCCAACCTCCGCAGTTTTGGGGACAGAGCCTTCTCCAGGGCAGCTCCCAGGCTCTGGAACTCCCTCCCCCAACTGATCCGCAATTCCGTGTCCCTCACCATCTTCCAGTCCCGCCTCAAGACCCATCTCTTCACCTCTGCCTATCCTTAGCCCCACGTCCCCCTCCTTTTTCATCTGTGCATTAATTGCCTCATATTGTGTTTTGAATTGAATTCTGTCTTTACTTTGTGTACTAGTCATGTCTCTACTATTTATTTCATTCCCCTTACATGTTTTTCCTCTACCTGCTAAATTTTTGTAAGGTGTCCTTGAGACTCTTGAAAGGCGCCCATAAATAAAATGTATTATTATTATTATTACATTGCGTTGACATGAACTGTAGAGATTTTATAATTCATAAAGGACCTGTCTCACTGATATATAATGTTTTGTAGAGACAGCAAGCACATGTGATACTGGTCTTCATTAATTAGGGCATCAGATACAGAAGTAGGGAGATTATGCTCCAACCTCTTAAAACCTTGTCCAAAACCTATCTGACGTTCTGGTCTCAGTGGGTTAAGAAGGATGAGATAATACTGGAGATGGTGCAGAGGAGATTAACCAGAAAGTTGCCTGGGAAGGAGCAATTCAATTATGAGGAGAAGCTGGAGGTGCTAAGTTTGTTTTCCCTGGAGACACAATAAACTGCTGATGCTGGTTTACAAAAGATATATAAAGTGCTGGAGTAACTCAGCAGGTCAGACAGCACCTATGGATGGTGGGGATAGGAGATGTTTCAGCATGGAACTATTCTTCAAAAACTTGAATACAGAGGGAGGGCTTTAGAGGGGATAGCAGTAAATAGCTGGAATTCTCAGCCTGAGAAAGTAGTTGAAGCTGGGTTGCTGGCAGCATTTAAGGAATGTTCAGGTAAGCATTTGAAACGCAAGGGCATAGAAGCTTATAGACCTAGTACTGGGAAATGGGATTAATGCAGAAGGTGTTCACTGGTCGACATGGATAATTTATTTCTATGCTGTATAATTCTATGCTTGTGTAACACCATACAAGGGACAAGATATATATCCAATTTTAATCTCACTCAAAAAATTATCCCTGAATATTTTATTCTGAGACACAGCATCTTCACTTAGAAATCTTCGTTCTGAGTATCTGGCAGATCCACCTGCCTCTCCCACCACCATAATTCCTGCAATCTTCCACTCTCATACCATCTTTTTGCCAGTATTCAAGTTTGGGCCTTCAGCATCTAGGTCTGAATACACCTGAAGAATTTGAGGTGCTTTTCTGTATTAAAGTCATTACGTAAATACACATTCTTTTTTTGCCTATTGTAGCAATATTATTTATACTAGGTTATACTGTACATAATTGATATATGATTTTGCAATATGTAGCAAAGGAAAAATCTGCAGTTTGTTCATATTTTTGAAATCTAGTAATAATAAAGCATTTACCCAGAAATCAATATTTTTAAAAAGAGGTTATTTTTGGATGAGTATTCTTCATTCAATTCATTTGCCTAACCTTCAACAGTTTGTTTTCTATGCTTACTATTTTAACACAACGATGAAGGGAACGGTAAATTGTAGGTTGAGAATAGATGAGATAAAGTAGAATGTGTCAAAACGATATTACATGGAAACATTTGGTCATTGTTTCTTGCCTAAGAGTAGAAATTTAAAGATTATCAGACAGACAATCAACAGCAATGGATCTTCAATCGTCTCACATGTTATGGTTGCAGAAAATTATGGAAATACATATAAATGACAGTTTTGTTTACTATGAACAAACATCATATACTATAATTTGGTACCATTTTGAATGATGTACAACGTTTCTGAACTACAGTCTGAGGACATATGTTCTAGAGTTTAGAAAAATTCCATGTGAATTTACTTGACATGGTAGAGGTAGTGTTGATGTTTTCCATGGCAGCAGTGCCAACAGCCATGGTCACAGTCAGAACTAATAATGGGTAGGCTATTCAAGTCAGAGATGAGAGTTCGCTGCATAAGTGAACTTTGATGGTGGAACAGGCATGAGGGACTAAATGGCCCACCTCGGCTTCTGTTTCCAACATTATTCTATAGGCTTAAGCTGATCAGTATGGTGCAATCTGCAAACTTTCTTAATCATTTTAATTTTCAATTCTATTCTATTTCCATGCTGATATTAAAGTGATAATTTTATAAAATTCACTTTATAGTTAAAAAAAAATTTCTTGTGTTATATATCTGTCACACTTATATAACACAAACATTTTACAGTTTATTATCAAAAATCTTGATTTTGTGTGAAAGGGTATGAAAGCTAGAGATAGTGGAGGAGAAATCAAAAGTCAGGAAAGTATAATCATATCGTTTTTAAGAAGGAAATGCAGATGCTGGAAAATCCAACGTACACAAAAAATGCTGGAGAAACTCAGCGGGTGCAGCATATATATATATATAAAGTCTGAAGAAGGGTCTTGACCCGAAACATCTCCTGTTCCTTTTCTCCAGATATCCTGCCTTTTCTCCAGATATTATATATATATATAAAACAAAGCACCAAATATGGAAACAAAAAGCGGGAGTAACTCAATAGGCCAGGCAGCATATCTGGAGAAAAGGAGTAGGAGATGTTTTGGGTCAAGACCCTTCTTTAGACTGAGAGTTAATGGAGAGGGAACTGAGAGCTAGCAACGATGATCAAGAAAAGATGGAGTCCACAATGCTCTATTGTTTGCTGTGGGGAAGGTGATAACAAGTAATACAAACAGTGAAACTCAGCAGGACTACATTGAAACAATTACGATGACTAAGATGGGGGAGGGATGGAGAGAGAGGGGATGTAAGGGTTACTTGAGGTTAGATAAATCAATATTCATACCATTGGTTACAGAAAAAAACTGGAGAAACTCAGCCGGTGCAGCAGCATCTATGGAGCGAAGGAAATAGGCAACGTTTCGGGCCGAAACCCTTCTTCAGACTGATCGGGGGCGGGGGGGGGGGGGGACAAGAAAGGGAAAAGCAGGAGGAGCCCGAAGGCTGGGGGATGGGAGGAGACAGCAGGGGGGTTGAGGAAGGGGAGGAGACAGCAAGGACTAACAAAATTGGGAGAATTCGATGTTCATGCCCCCGGGATGCAGACTCCCCAAACGGAATATGAGGTGCTGTTCCTCCAATTTACGGTGCTGTTCGCTGTGGCCATGGAGGAGACCCAGGACAGAGAGGTCGGAGACGGAGTGGGAGGGGGAGTTGAAGTGCTGAGCCACCGGGAGGTCAGCTTGGTTATTGCGGACCGAGCGGAGGTGTTCGGCGAAACGATCGCCCAACCTCCGCTTGGTCTCACCGATATAGATCTGCTGACATCTAGAGCAGCGGACGCAATAGATGAGGTTGGAAGAGATGCAGGTAAACCTCTGTCGCACCTGGAACGATTGCTTGGGTCCTTGAACGGAGTCGAGGGGGGTGGTAAAGGGACAAGTGTTGCATCTCTTGCGGTTGCAAGGGAAAGTGCCCGGGGAGGGGGTGGACCGAGAGGGAAGGGAAGAATTGACAAGGGAGTTATGGAGGGAGTGGTCTTTGCGGAAGGCAGATATGGGGGGAGATGGGAAGATGTGGCGAGTGGTGGGGTCACGTTGGAGGTGGCGAAACTGACGGAGGATTACTTTTTGTATGTGACGGCTGGTGGGGTGAAAGGTGAGGACTAGGGGGACTCGGCCCTTGTTGCGAGTGCGGGGATGGGGAGAGAGAGCAGTGTTGCGGGGTATGGAAGAGACCCTGGTGCGAGCCTCATTTATGGTGGAGGAGGGGAATCCCCGTTCCCTGAATAGTGAGGACATTTCAGATGTCCTGGTGTGGAACGCCTCATCCGTGGAGCAGATGCGGCGTAGACGGAGGAATTGGGAGTAGGGGATGGAGTCCTTACAGGAAGCAGGGTGGGAAGAAGTGTAGTCCAGATAGCCATGGGAGTCAGTGGGTTTATAGTGTAATAGTGTATAGTGGGTTCATACCATTGGGTTGTGAGTTGTCACATTTTCCAGTCTTCTTCGATCTTCAATCTATCTCTATCTCTGGCAACGGTCCCCAAGTGCCTGAAAACAGCCACCATAGTGCCGGTGCCGAAAAAGTCCAAAGTCACCAACCTGAACGACTACCGCCCGGTTGCCCTAACTCCAATCCCAATGAAGTGCTTCAAAAGGCTGGTCCTCTCCCATATCAAATCCAGCATCCCTGCCTCACTGGACTTTCATCAATTTGCATACAGGGCAAATAGATCAACAGAGGATGCCATCTCTCTGGCTCTTCACACTGACTCACCTGGACAGACAGGGCACGTACGTGAGGATGCTCTTCGTTGACTATAGCTCTGCATTCAATACGGTCATTCCCACCAAGCTCACCACCAAACTCCACCAGCTAGGCCTCAGCTCGCCGATATGCGATTGGATCCTGAACTTTCTGACGGAGCAACCGCAGGCAGTGAGACTGGGCCTGCATCTGTCCTCCACTATCACCCTGAGCACCGGCACACCATAGAGCTGTGTACTAAGCCCCATGCTCTACTCCCTCTTCACTCACGACTGTGTTCCTGCATTCGACACCAACACCATCGTGAAGTTTGCTGACGACACAACAGTGATTCGGCTGATCACCAACGGTGATGAAACAAAATACAGGGCGGAGGTGCAGAGCCTGGCGGACTTGTGCACACGTAACAACTTGTCACTAAACACCTCCAAGACCAAGGAGCTGATTATTGACTTCAGGAGGTCCCATAATGGAGAATATGCCCCAATCTCCATTTACGGGGAAAGTGTGGAGAGAGTGTGCAGCTTTAAGTTTCTGAGCACTCACTCCCTCGGATGGTCACGACACACAGCTTATTTATTTATTTTACTTTTCTTTTTCATCGGTTGGAACTGCATACTAAATCTTGTTGCACTGACGTGCAATGACAATAAAATATATTATTATTATTATTATTATTATTATTATTATTATTATTATTATTATTATTATTATTATTATTATCCTGGGCTGAACCAGGCCATGATGCAACCAGAAATGGTTCATTATCTCAACATGCCAGATGAGGACTAAAGGGCTCTGTAAATGTATAAGATTTTGGAAGAAACAATTGAGAGCAAGAAAGAGGTTTTGCTAAATTTTACAATGCTATTTCTTCTTTAATTCTTCTGATTTTTGAACACTTTCATGATTATTAAAGTGCTATAATAAGTCGACTCCAGATGTGTGGGTTTTACAGAAGACTCTTGGAAGCATTTGGAAATGGTAATAGTCAGAGTCAAGTCAAGTCACATTTATTTATATAGCATATTTAAAAAACAACTCTCGTTGGCCAAAGTGCTTTACATTTGTTATAAGAACATCAAAACAAACTACATACATGTAGCCCTCACTCAGAGGACGTCAGGAAAGGCTTGGGAGTATAGATAAGTCTTTAGTCTTGACTTAAAAGAGTCGATGGAGGGGGCAGTTCTGATGGGAAAGGGGATGCTGTTCCACAGTCTAGGGGCTGCAACCGCAAAGGCGCAGTCGCCCCTGAGCTTATGCCTAGACCGTGGGATATTCAGAGGTTTTTGAGTTTAAGAACATTGGAAGAGCACTTCAGCTATCACACGAGCCAAACTATTTCTGTAATGGAATGTATAACATGGACTGATTTGTTAACATATGAAATTTCATGTCACCATGTGGTGAGCTCATATCAACAAAGGAACATAATATGTTTGCATTTTCCTGTCGAAAATGGAAACCATTTTAATTTTGCAATTCCATTGATGCTGCCTTTCCACTTGAAGTGAACCTCTAATACGAATATAACACTATGTAACTATTGGAATTGTGTTTGACCACCTGAGCTGTAATTCACAATTGTGACTTTGCAACAAATTTAAATTTTATTAATGTTAGTGCAGGAAATACACAGGGGATCAAGAGGGAATTGAAATCCTATTACTCAGCCCAGGTTGGATAACATGTGGATGAAATGTAAGTTGGGGAATAAATTTGAATTGAAAATGTTAATAATTAGTAACATTTCACCTTTGGGGTAGGACCTCTCAGCCACAAGGGCACTACTGTCAGGATAGGATAAGGAAGTAGGTGGACTACTGAGGCAGAGGTTGTCAGTGAATGGTGACCTGGTTAGTTGCCTTAATGGATTATCAGCAGATTGATTGCTGATTGCTGAAGTTATGAATAAATGGGACTAACCTAATAGCAAACGGTGGTACTGGGCAAGGAAGGTAAGCATATTATAACCATATAACCATATAACAATTACAGCACAGAAACAGGCCATCTCGACCCTTCTGATCCGTGTCGATGTTGCAATGACTGCTGTTATTTTGAGGTCACGGTAGTTTGTTGACCCCAGTAAAGGCATATAACTGCAGTGTTTTGAGATCTTCGTCATATATAAAATCTCTGAACTGAATTTTAACACAATTGGTGGTAATTCAATGCCTGTCCATTGTAAATGTGAGTAGGGATGACACCAGTCCTACCTAAACTATTGGTAAAATTATTGATGAAGAACAATTGAAGTGATGATTTAATGAATTGGGAATTGATAGTATGTGTAGGAAGGAACTGCAGAGGCAGGTTTAAACCAAAGATAAACACAAGAAGCTGGAGGAACTCAGTGGGATAGTCAGCATCTCTGGAGGGAAAGAATGGGTGGTGTTTCGGGTCGAGACCCTTCTTCAGACGTGGTCTGAAGAAGGGTCTCGACCAAAAACGTCACCCATTCCTTCTCTCCAGAGATGCTGCCTGTCCAGCTGAGTTATTCCAGCTTTTTGTGTTTATCTTTGGAATTCATAGTAATTCCACTTAAAAAAAACTCCATTAAGTTGAATATATGCTACTTGTGAGATAATATAACTTAATAAATTAAACAAAATGTATCAAATTATTGTTGTTTTTGCTATGTTTGAATTTTCTAATTTAGGAATATATCAAATAATGTTTGAATTGCTACCATCTCTCAAGTTTAAGGCTTGAATCCGTGGTTTTTCAAAGTGCCATCATGCAAAGAAACTTAACAAAGCAGTAAAAGGTACTTCCTTACCCTATGCTTATTTCCTTAAATCCTCCAGAATTTGTGCTGCATTGTGTAGCAAGTCCTCCATTGAATGTGCTGGATCTTACTGTTCCAACATGGAACTTGTCCAATTTAAACAATGAACTGGCTTATTTTTCCATACCCAGTTCTCTGTAACAATACTACATTGACCAGGATAGATCATCACAGCCAGATAAATAGTATTTACACTTGACAACTGGGGTGTATTGTCGGATCTTTTCATTAATGTGACAGTGGTAATGTTAGAGTTTCTCACATTTTTAGGCATGTTTAATTAGCTTGGTTTTTGCAACATGCTGGCAAACATTTTAAATTGTGCTATCTTAGAATCTTTCTAACCAATGGGCTATCAAGAAATTTATATGCAGAATGCTACTTTTATCAGTCATTAAAAGGAACTCATTTGGAAGGAATGTTGTTGCGAGCTGGAGATTTAGGATGGAGATTTGAATAGTGCGCAATGCTTGCCAATCTCTAATCACTCCACAGCTGTCTCTGTAGCACTTAATTTCATTAAAATGTGTTTCTTTAGGGGGAAAAAAACTGAAAAGCAGTATAAAAGGTTGTAAATAGAGGAACTGCAACAAAGACAGAGATTTCACAAATTTAGTTGGTGACTGCCAGACACTGAGAGATGTAAGAGCAGCTTACAGGAAGTCTGCTGAATACTTCAACAAATTGTTTTCAGCAAGTGATGGTAACCTTTCAGTAGAAGTTCTGTGAGCAAAGTCAGAGGCCATGCAATGAGATTGCTTTCATCGGGAAATGAGAAGCATTGCAACTTTCTCATTGATATTCTTTATGCAACTTTATGAATTGATGTATGACATGGGAACATGGTGATCTGACTTAAATGTTGGTAGCTTTGATAGTCCTTCTTTATTCCATTTCCTGCAAGAGACTACATGCTTAAACACCATGGCGAGGCTGCACAGAATTAGCAACAGTACAGAATCTTCATTCTTCATCTGGTCCCAAAACTGCATCTGGACCAATATTTACTGTGAAGAACTGGATGCATTTTCTATGTTGCTTGGCCAACATACCGATGACTCACATTGAGTTAATAGATGATTGAAGTTTGTTTTCAGGGCTCGGTCTATGTCATTCGGAACACCATTGCACACTGTAGATATTTCTGCCTTAAATCTCCAGCGAACATTTTTCCTTGGTAATATGATTATCAGAGCAAAGGGCTTTGCAGAATTTATTCTATTATTTTCTTTTTCAAAGAGAATTCATCACAAAATGGAGATTAAAGAAAGGGCAGTAAGAAAGTATTTAACCCGGGCCATTCAGCTTGGGAGCAGATCTGAAAGACTCCTGGAAATAAGAGGGCTGTAGACTGATGAGGTGATTTTATTTTGTTGAAAAAGCAACATTAAGGAAGAGAAGCATATTTGGTTATGTTACTGGGCTAAACATCGAGCGCACAGAATGAATTATCCTGATACATATTCAAGTCCCACCATGGCATCTGTGGAAGTTAAATTCTGATATTTGCATAAATCTGGAATAAAGACTGTTGGTGTCAGGATTCCATACATGCTAACCTAAGAACTCAGCAATCTCACAATCGAATTTGGTCATGCTATGAAAGCCTCCCACAACCAGTTGAGAATTATGATGAATAGTGAAACAATTTATGTGGGGAGGAGGTTCCTTGAACATCATCACCCGGATGATGGCACAGCCTGCAAGTATAATGAAAATGGCTGAAGCATTTGTATCCATCTTTCGGCGGAGTGAGTGATTCATCTCAGCCTCCTCCTGAGACGCTCACCATTGCTGGAGCCAGACATCTGCCACCTTGATTCATCCATGTGAAAGCAGGAAATGACTGAGCATACTGAATACATGAATGGTGATGGGCTGCACCAACATCATGCCACTGAAGACTTGATCCTGAATTAGCTGTCTCTTTATCCAAAATGTTCCAATCCAAGTGCAACACTGCGAGCAATATGTATAGTTGCTCAGTGATATCCCAGTCTGAAAGGCAAATTCTTGCTGGCTAATTACTGCTGCCTCAGAATATCAGCAAAGTCATGCAAATAATTGCAGAATATCATCTATCATCAATGTCCTGCTTACAAACATTTGGGTAATGGTGTCTAAATTGAGAGAGATGTCCCACAGTTTAGTCATCTAATAGCTTGACATAATTGTACTCGCAGAATACGTTACATACTCAATTCCAGGCTATACCATCACAATCCCTGTGTCCATCCTGTCCCATGGCAGGACTGACCCATGACAGGTGGGAGCACAGTGGTTAAATGTGGGAAGAGATACCCCTTGGAATTCTCAGCCTTGACTCCAGACCCCATTCAGTCTCACGGCATAAGGCCAAGTATGGTCAAGAATATGTTCTATTTATGGAGAGCAACAGGAGCATTTATAACTGGAAATATGTTCCCCTCCATGTTGAGCAATCCTTGGATGATGTACTTTGGATGGCATCGAGTGGTGTGGTAGCACCACACTAACTGAGAAGGCTATGTGCTGAAGGACGTAGTTGTCAGACTGGGTCTGTGGCTCATGGTAAGTGAATCAATATGGGCCACTTCACCCTCACACTTGACTATTGACAGATGCATCTGTCTATGATCTGTAGAAGTGACCAAGTCTGTGTTCACATTGCTGTTGGTAAACACTGCACAGCCTTGTGAAGGCAAAGTTTTGCCTTCATACTGAGGGTGTCCCTTGATCGTGATGTGTGGCACTATTGTCATGCTAAAGGGGATAGGTTCAGAGCAGATCTGGCAGCTCAAAACTTGGCAATCATGAATTGCTGTGGATCATCAGTAGGACAAGAATTATACTGAGGCTAATAAATAGACCAAGCAGTAGACCGGGTTAGGTGATCTCACAATCAAAGGATCAGATCACAACTTTGGAGTCCTCTCCAGGTATAGGGGCGAACAATTAATGGTTGTTGAGAGCGAGGCTCCTGGAATATCTGCATTCTAGAACTGTCTGCACTTCCAGCCAAGCTGTTCCAGTATAGCTATAACCATAGCATCTCTTGAGAATAAGGACAATTGTCCAAGTATACAATGTTTCCATGCTTCCAATCTTCCAATGCTTCATTCATGACCTTCCATTCATCCTAAGGCCAGAATGGCACTCAGACAGAGATGGCTGATAGCTTCAAGTTCTTAGGAAAAATATCACCAGCAATTTGTCCTGGAACAGCCGCATCGAAACAATGGCCAAGAAAAAACTTTTCACTATACCTCCGTACACATGACAATAATAAACTTAACTAAACTAAACTCGAGATATTCATTGATAATTGCCCTCAGTAGTATTGAAGACATCAGTTTGCTAGATTTGCATCCAATTCCTCTAAATTAGCCATAATCCTGTCTGGCAAATGTATAGCTGTACGTTCATCATTTTCAGGTTGGATTTCAGAAACTGCTTATCCAATACCAATGTTGGAGTACATTCATCACAATGAGTACTGTAATTCACGAATGTGGCTGAGCATCACCTTCTCAAGAAATGCCCACAACCTATATATAAAATATACAGCCTTCAATTTTAAAGAACAAAATATGATGATTTGCAGTATGGCTAATAAATTCTATTTCAAGAATAGTTTTGATATGATTTTCTGCATTAAACTTAACTTTGTGTTTATTCCTTCTTTTTATAACCAGTTTTGTGAAAGTATTAAACTCGCTCTTTTTGAAGGAATGCATATAAACATTCTGTGACTTATTTAGTCTTGAAAGTTACAAATAACCAATGTGCAATTTGAAAGTAAGAAATGTTCTCTCTGAATATCAATGCAATTCAAAGGAAACATAAGGATATTAATCTATCATTATTAATTCTTCAGCTGTGATGAATTGCAGCCACTGAATAAATGCCCACAATCACAGTTAGACACAGGGCACTGTGTTCCAGAGTGCATTTCACTAGTTCAGTGGAGCCACTTTCATTAGCCCGTTTGCCCATGTAGACATTCAGTGTGTGGAGTTGCCAACTCTATTCAGCTTCATCTGTTGAACTGTTGATCATTTTGCTTACAGCTGCAATGATAAGAAAAAGATTGCAAGAAAAAAAAGGACAGAACAAAAATACACTATTGGAAAACATGTCCATGGTAGGATTGAGTAGGTTTCTTCAAGAATCTGATATTTGTAAGAAAGCTGATGTTTCAAAATCTGGTGAGTGGGACTCCAGACTTCTATACCTCCTGCTCAATAGAAGCAATAAGAAAGAGTATGAGCCTGGTGGTGGGGATCTTTGATGGTAGATTATGTACCTGCGATGGACTGGAAAGTGTCTATCACTCTTTGCAGCATCTTGCATTCCTTTGTGTTGGAAGTGTATGTGCTCTCGATACATGGACTTAATACCATTGAAGATGTTCCTTCATCACTGGAGTGATCATGGGTCAGAAATTCCCAACAAAGATGTTACATTTTTTCAAGAAGACTTTGAGCATTTCATTGAATCATTTCCTCTGTCTGCTAGGTATACATTTCCAGAGATAGAGCTTAGAATAGAGTGTCAGTTTTAGCAGTCTGTCATGGGACCAATATAGCTGCCTCAGCACAACCAGGGTCTTGGTGTCAGGGTATTAGCATGGGAAGCACATTGGATTACAAAATGCCTGGCATTCATTTAGGGCTTGTTGGGAAGAGTTAATTGCTTTCTTTGTTGATAATCACAAATTGTTAAGAAGAATCAAATTCAATTTCCTCCACAGAGCTGCTGATGTTCTCGTCAAAATGGCAGGATGTTATAACTTCAAAAAGATATGCTACAAAAAATGTAGCCTAATGTAAGCTCAAAATGTAAAACATTGGCCTGAAGTCTGAAGTTTGAAGAAGGCTCCTGGCATGAAACATCATCTATCCATGTTCTCTAAAGATGTTGCCTGACCAGTTGATTTTCTCCACACTTTGTATCTTTTTTTGGAGCCAGTTCAAAACTGGTTTAGACCAGTATCCCAAGAGTCAAGAATCAGTTTTATTCCAATCCAATCCAACTTTATTTGTTAAGCACTTTAAAAAACAACCAAAGTTGACCAAAGTGCTGTACAGAAAAAAAAATAAGCAAGACATCATAAAACAGGCAGAATAACAGAACATACAGCTAACATGAGGCGCATAAATTACATACGAAATTCAACAATAAATTAAAAGACATAAAACATGAGTATGAACCACGCAGTAAAAGTAAGCAAATAAAGTAAATAAATAAGTCGACACCTTGCTGGTCTACAAAGGCCACGGAGAATAGATGTGTCTTCAGGAGTGATTTAAAAACAGCCAGAGAAGGGGCCTGTTTAACGTGAATTATTGCCATATATACCGAAGCAGCAGCACAACAGAATTGTAAACTGTACTCAATAGATAATATAGCGAACAAACATTAAAAAAATTGACTAAATTAAAACAAAAACAATATAATGCAAAAACAAATCAAAGCCCAAAGTCCATAGTGCAACTGAGGCAGTTTGTATTTCAAAATTTAATTGGAGTTCAGTGTTCAATAGCTTGATGCTTGCTTGGAAGAAGCTATTCTGTAACTAGATGGTACGGTTTTCAGACTCCTATACCTTCTTCCAAATGGCTGGATGAAATGAGAGTGTGGCTCTCTGAAGATTCCGGCTGTCCTTTTGAGGCAGTGTCTCCTTAGATCCCTTTGATGGTGGAGAATACCTGTGATGGACAGGGCAGTGTTCACCACTTTTTGTAATGTCGTTTGTTCCTGGGCATTCAAACCATGCTGTGCTGTAACCAGTCAATATGTTCACTATATTACACCTGTAGAGGTTCAAGAAACTATTCACTGATATAGCAAATCTCCTCAATCCTCGAGGCCTTGATGAGCTTCCTTTATGATTGCATCAAAGTGCTGGGTCTAGGACAGATTTTCTGAGATATGCATGCCAGGAACTTAAAGTTGTTGACATCTTTCACCACCAACCCATTGATGAAGACAGATTTGTAGAACCTCTGGTTTCCTCTTCTAAAGAAAACAATCAGTCCTTTGGTTTTGCTGATGTTGAGAGCAAAATTGTTATAAGGTCATAAGGAATAGGAGTGGAATTAGGTCATTCGACCCATTAAGTCTACTCCATCATTGAATCATGGCTCAATATATATCTGAGGACATTGCAGTAAACTACAGTGGAAATTGCTGGAGCCCTGGTTGATATTTATGAGTCATCCTTAAATATAAGAGAGGTGCCGGAAGACTGGAGGGTGGAAAATGTTGAGCCTTGTTTCAAGAAGGACTGCAGGGAAAATGCTGGGAACTGTAGGCCGGTGAGCTTAACATCTGTCGTGGGTAAGTTACTGGAGAGTATTCTGAGGGATGGGTCATACCGGCATTTGGATGGGAAAGGGCTGATTAGGGATAGTCAGCATGGTTTTGTACATGGGAGGTTATCACACAAATGTGATTGATTTTTTGAAGACGTGACCAAAAATGTTGATGAGGGCAGAGAAATGTTGATGTCGCATACATGGACTTCAGTAAGGCATTCAACAAGGTTCCGCATGGTAGGCTGCTCTGGAAGGTTAGATCACATGGGATCCAAGGAGAGATAGCTGAATGGCAAATTGGCTCCATGAAAGTAGGTATGTTACAAAACCTACCTGAATCGTCATTGGGAATCTGCCCTCAGCCATGTCGGCGATTTTGGCGCTGTTTGGAGGGGGCGGGTTTAAAACGCGATTTTTACTAGGCTGTACTAATCGCACATGTTCAGCCTAGTAAATCATTAACGAAAAATCGCTGCAAGACCCGGTCGCAAAAGGTATTATTAGTTTTATAGGCCTCGATAATATAGCTATAATAGTTTTAAAATTACTCTCTGATTTCGCAACCTCTCGCAGCCCCAGGGTTTTATAAAGCAAACAATTAAAGGTATGTACCTTATTTTTACATTAAATGGGGCATATATATAACCCTGTATATCAAGTTATCTATAACGAATAGTTCATTTTGGGCTTTTTATATCCCGCAGTATTTTTCTCGGCATTTGAGGGCACTAATCCAGCGCTATGTCAACGTTCTAAACCAGCGCGTTCCACATGAACCCACTAGAAAGCCGATTTAAATGGGCATTTATTTACAGCAATTGAACACTAAATTCCTTCCATTTGGCCTATAAATTAATGTAAATTAGATATAAAAATCATGTCATATTGTGAATTATTTGTGAATAATCTTTGGACACTTAGGCTATTTAAAAATGTTAATCTTTCCTTAAGAAATGGGCGTTTGACTATCCAAGATCACAGGTTTTTTGTAATGTCCATTGAAAATCAATAGGGAACAAGATGCTAATTTCCGAGTATGAAAATGGTCATAACTTTTTTAATACTTGAGATATGAAAGTGAATTTGGTGTCAAATTAAACTTATTGTTATGCTTTATCTGATGGGATAAATTGCAGACTTGATTTTTTAAATCTCAAAATTTTGTAACATTGCTAATGAAACGAAGCAGAGGGTTATGGTGGAAGGTTGCTTTTCGGACTGGAGGCCTGTGACTAGTGGTGTGCCTCAGGGTTCGGTGTTGGGCCCGTTACTGTTTGTCATCTACATCAATGATTTGGATGGGGACATACAGGGCAAGATTAGAAAGTTTGCTGATGATACAAAAGTTAGTGGTTTTGCAGATAGTGAAGATGGTTGTGAAAGATTGCAGCAGGATCTGGAGCGATTGGCCAGGTGGGCGGAGGAATGGTTAATGGAATTTAATACAGAAATGTGTATGGTGTTACATTTTGGGATGTCGAACAAGGGCAGGACCTACACAGTAAATGACAGGCCACTAGGTAGTGTTGAAGAGCAGAGGGTTCTAGGAGTACAGGTGCATGGTTCAGGTGAAGGTAGGTAAGGTGGTCAAATGGCTTTTGGCACTTTGGCCTTCATCAGTCAGAGTATTGAGTATATAAGTTGGGAGGTCATGTTGCATGTATAAGAAGTAGGTGAGACCACATTATAATATTATGTTCAGTTCTGGGCACCATTTTATTGGGATGATATTGTCAAGCTTGAAAGGGTTTATAAAAGATTTACAAGGATGTTGCCAGGACTAGACAGGAGATGTTGAGTAGGCAGGGTCTCTATTCCATGCAGGGGCGGAAATCCTGGGGGGGGGACAGGGGACACACGTCCCCCTCCTCCCCTGTTTTGAGAGGTGGGGGACGACCCCCCCCCCCCCACCCCATTATTTGTAATCCGGATTTAAAAACACGGTGAAATCTCTGCAGACAGTGGGGGTGGGACTGTTGGTCGAGGGCGCCGATTGGACGAGAGAGACGTCGGTCAGCAGGCAATGGGGGCGGGACATGATGATTCAGCGCGATCATTGGAGGAAGGAGGTGTCGGTCAGTGGCGGAAGTAGGGAGGGTTGGGACTGAGGATAGAGCGCGGTGATTGGAGGACGGAGACATGCCAAAACATTCTTGGCACAGACCTGGGCCTCATCCGCTGGCAGGATTGACCCTGGCACTCCGGTGCTGTCCTGTTCCCACCTGAGTGCCCCCCCCCCCACGCCCGGGGGTGGCCAGAGATGTCGGGAGTCAGACGGGAGCTGTGCCCCCAGGCCCACAGCCAGCACAGAGAAGCACCGCTAAACCCAGCTCAACTCTGCCCGTCCCGCCGGGTTAACCTACAGCCCTGCCTGGACTTGCAGGAAATATGGCCCAGGTTTACAGCCAGTGCGGAGAAGCAGCTCTGGTGTCCCGTCAGTCCAGGCAGGGCTGTAGGTTAACCCGGTGAGATAGGCAGAGTTGAGCTGTAATTAGCGCTGGATTGAGCCTCCGAAGCCTTGTGTGCGCATGCACGCTCGGCTCCCAAGAAATTGTGTCCCCCCTGTCCCCCGGTCCCCTCCATATTTTGATAGCGATTTCAGTGCCTGATTCCATGGAGTACAGGAGGATGAGGGGTGATCTTATAGAGGTATACAAAATCATGAGGGGAATAGATCGGGTAGATGCACAGTCTTTTGCCCAGAGTAGGGGAATCGAGGACCAGAGAATGTAGGTTCAAGGTGAAGGGAAAAAGATTTCATGTGTCCGAGGGGTAACTTTTTCACACAAAGGGTGGTGGTGTATGGAACAAGCTGCCAGAGGAGGTAATTGAGGCTGGGACAATCCCATCATTTAAGAAACAGTTAGACAGGTACACGGATTGGACAGGTTTGGAGGGATATCGACCAAGCGCAGGCAAGTGGGACTAGTGTAGCTGGGACATTGTTGGTGGTGTGAGCGAGTTGGGCCGAAGGGCCTGTTTCCACATTGTATCACTCTATGTCTATCATCTGTCTCTCCTTCATAACCCCATCCCTGCCTTCTCCCCATAACCCCTGATACCTGTACTATTCAAGAATCTATCTATCTCTGTCTTAAAAATATCCACTTTAGCCCTCTTCAGCCTTCTGTGGCAGAATTCCACAGATTCACCACCCTGTTCTAGCACCATTCAAACAGATGATCAATCTCTCTCCTATATTCTGCCTCATCATTATCTGTAATTTATCTGCCAATTATGGTGTTGTCAGAAAATTTAAAGATGGAGTTAGAAATATGTCTAGCTACACAGCCATGGATATAGAGTGAGTAGAGCAGTGAGCCAAGCACACAGCCTTAATGTGCCCCTCTGCTGATGGTTTTTGAGGAGGAAATGTTGTTGTTAATTCATACCAATTGTGTTCTGCTAATGAGGAAGTTGAGAATCCGGTTGCAAAGGGATGCATGGTGACTCAGTACCCTGAGCTTGGTAACAAGTTTGGAGGGGATGACGGTGTGGAATGCTGAGCTGTAGTTTATGAACAACATCCTGACATATTTGTTTTTATTGTGCATCACAGCCAGAAGTTCCTCAAAAGAAAAGCAGATGGAATACATGTGGGTGGCTGTAGTTGGGAATTGTAGCCCACTGTTCATTTTAGGACTATGGAGTCTTATAAAAATTATGATGACTCTCATAAAATTATTAGAACATGCTTTAAAAAATAATGAGAGTTGATGATTAGTGCGGGTGTCACGGGTTATGGGGAGAAGGCAGTAGAATGGGTTTAGGAGGGAGAGATGGATCAACCATGATTGAATGGTGGAGTAGGCTTGATAGGCCGAATGGCCTAATTCTGCACCTATCACTTTTAACCTTGTGATAGGGTAGAGCGTACAAATCTTTTCTCATGGTGGGGGTGTCTAAATCAAAAGGGCAGAGGGTGAATGTTTAGAGGAGACCTAAGGCAAAAATAAATCACATGGAAAATAGCTAACATCTGTACTGTGCTGCCACAAGAGGTGGCAGAGGTAAATGCAAGTACTTCACGAGGCATTTAGACAGGCAATGGACAGTCTAGGCACATAAGAAAAAACCTAATGGAGGCAGATGGGATTCGTATAAATGGGCAAAATGGTTGCTGTGGATCTGATGAACTGAAGGGTATGTTTGAATGCGATATGACTATAATTCACTGTTAAAGTTCCAAGACTGATAAAGATCTGTAAATGTTATCACAGTTATCACAATGATATTCAGTGTCCTAGTAATTGGTTCTTGTTATGTTTTTAATTAGATCTTGCTATAGAAAAGTTGGTCTCTTTGAATTGTCAAACTCCATTATTGATAATATTTTCCAGATCCTTCATTGAGAGCTCTGAGCAATAGAACACTCCTCCCCACTCCTCCCCGCTGCACCCTGCCACTTCCTGCTGCTCCCTACTGCTCCCTGCTCCTCCCCGCTCCACCCCGCTCCACGCTCGTTCCTGCTCCTCCCCACCCTGCCACTTCCTGCTGCTCCCTACTGCTCCCCGCTCCTCCCCGCTCCACGCTCGTTCCTGCTCCTCTCCACTGCTCCCCGCTGCACCCTGCCTCTTCCTGCTGCTCCCCCCCTCCCTCCCCCTCCCCACTCCACCCCCGCTCCCCGCCTCGCCTGCTCCTCCCCCACTGCTCCCCACTGCTCCCCGCCTCCTCCTGCTCCCTCCCCGCTGCTCCCCCTGCTCCTCCCCGCCCTTCCCGCTCCTCTCCTCCGCTCCTCCCCCCTGCTCCCTGCTCCTCCCCGCTCCCCGCTCCTTCCTGCTCCTCCCCACTCCTCCCCGCTGCCCGCTGCTCCCCACTGCTCCCCACTCCCCTCTGCCCGCTGTTCACTGCTCCCCTCCTCCTCTCCCCTCCCACCTCCTCTCCCACCGTCTTCCTCTCCCCCTCCTCCTCTCCCCCCATCTTCTCTGCCCCCATTTCCTATCCCCTCCTCCTCAGCCTCCTTCCCTCCTCTCCCCCTCCCCCTTCCTTTCCACCTGTCCCCTCTCTCTCCCCCCTCCCTTTCCCCTACCTCTCTCCTCTCCTCCCTCCCCTACCTCTCCCTCTCCTCCTCTCTCCCCCTCCTCTCCACCCCCCTCCTCTCTCCCCCCTCTCTCCCCCCCTCTCTACCCCCCCTCTCTCCCCCCCTCTCTCTCCCCCTCTCCCCCCCTCCCTCTCCCCCTCTCCTCTCCCCCTCTCTCTCACTCTCTCTCCCCCCCTCCTCTTTCCCCCTTCCCCCTCCCCTCTCCCCCCTCTCCCCCCCCCTCCCCACCCATCCCCCCTCTCCCCCTTCCCCTCCCCCTACCCCCCCTCTCCTCATCTCTCCCCCTCTCCTCCCCTCTCCGCCCCCCTCTCTCCCCCTCTAATAATAATAATAAATTTTATTTATGGGCGCCTTTCAAGAGTCTCAAGGACACCTTACAACAATTTAGCAAGTAGAGGAAAACATGTAAGGGGAATGAAATAAATAGTAGAGACATGACTAGTACACAAATTAAAGACAGAATTCAATACAAAACACAATATGAGGCAATTAATGCACAGATGAAAAGGGAGGGGGACGTGGGGCTAAGGATAGGCAGAGGTGAAGAGATGGGTCTTGAGGCGGGACTGGAAGATGGTGAGGGACACGGAATTGTGGATCAGTTGGGGGTGGGAGTTCCCGAGCCTGGGAGCTGCCCTGGAGAAGGCTCTGTCCCCAAAACTGCGGAGGTTAGGACTTGTGGATGGAGAGGAGACCGGCTGATGTGGATCTGAGGGACCGTGAGGGTTGGTAGGGGGAGAGGTCCCATCTGTCCCCTTCTCTCCCCCCCCCCTCTCCCCCTTCTCTCCTCCCTCCTCCCCTCTCCCCCCCCTCTCCCCCCCTCTCCCCCCCCCCCTCTCCCCTCTCTCTCCCCCCCCCTCCTCTCTCCCCCCCCCTCTCCACCCCCCCCCCCCCCCTCTCCCCCCCTCTCTCCCCCCCTCTCTCTCCCCCTCTATCTCCCCCTCTATCTCCCCCTCTATCCCCTCTCTCCCCGTCTCTCCCCCTTCTCTCTCCCCTTCTCTGCACCCTCTCCCTCCCCTCTCCCCCACTCTCCATCCCCCCTCTCTCTCCCCCTTTCCCCCCACCCCTCTCTCCCTGTCTCTGCCCCTCTCTTTCTGCCCCTCTCGCTCTGTCTCTGCCTCTCTCTGTCTCTGTCTCTACCCCCTCCCTCTCTGCCCTCTCTTTCTACCCCCCCCATCCCTCTCTAGAGTTGGGGGCTATGCGTCAGTGGATAGGGCGGGGATGGGGTAAAAGGAGCCAATAAATAATATTAATATAATATCAAGGGGGGTGGTTAGTGTGTGTGTGTGTCTGGGGGGGGGGGGTTAGTTAGTGTGTGTGTTTGTATGGGGGGTGGTTAGTGTGTGTGTCACACCACAGGCTGCCCCCCGCAACCGCACGTTGTGGGGACAGGACCCAATGGGTCCCATTTAGTCTTGATATGTATAAAAATCACACCAACGTGATCTTTATACGCGAATTGAATGGCATGATCTCTTTCATTTTCTTTGTTTTAACTGAGCTTTTAGTATTCTAGTAATACATTCTAGTATTCTTGTTTTGATTGTCAATGAGAACATGATTGATAATTATTTGTGTGATATTTAACCTTCTATGTGTAAATAAAAAGAAAACAATAATCTGATAAATATCATAACAGTTTTTGGTTAAAGCTCGCACCAATCTTTGAAATATAATTCCCGGAATGAAATTGGGAAATGGAAAGCAGGTGGATTCCCAGAGTACGCAATGTTTTCTCCTGCATTACAGGCAGAAATATATGTGCTTCCTGGAAGTAATTACCTTCAAATATGTGCAGGATCATGGATAGTTGAACTGGAAATATAAACAGCCAATATCATGAGATCCAACAAACAAATTCAGAATTTTCAGTTATTGTATTTTATTCTGCATTGTAATATGTATCCAGGAAGCCTTTGTCTACAATAGAGAGCTGGAGTGTGTTGGAAGGAGAAATAGATGGTTGCAGATGGTGATGAAGAGCAAAGACAGACGTATTACCATTTGAATCAAAACATTGGAAGAATACAAATTGATCAGCAAACCATGGAGTTGCATAGATTTTTATACAAACATTCGAGAAAGTAAAGGAATATGATTTAACCAACAATTGTGGTGCACAGCATGGCTGTGGTGCAAATTTAGGTGTGATATAAATGTGACTCATACCAGGTTGAGTATGTTTTAGACTGTTATGTTATCCACATTTTCTCAACTTCCAATATGTGCCTGGAATGAAGTCTCTATTATCCAAATTATAGAGAGTAACAATGTACTTTTGAGTCACATTGTACATCTTTTTTGTTAAAAACTATTCATAGAAACAGGACTGGAGATGATAAAATAATTTCCTTGGCATCATCTGAAGAAATATGATTTTTTCTCCTTTGTTATTCAACAATGCTATCCATCACTTTCTTGTCTAACACAAGCCTTCCCCTGAGGCTTTTACCTCAGACGTGCTCAGTGGATCTTCCAACTTGTGAAATAGGAAGCATTCAGAATGTGCTGGGAGTTTGTTGGATGATGCAAAGGAAGTCTGGTCATCGGAATGGCTGTGCATTTCACTTGTGATCTCAAAAAAAACCTTGTGACCATTTGATCAATCTGCACCAAGCTGAAAAATTCACCTGCGGGTTTGTCAAGGTGCTGGGTAGAGTGTAGAACACCTATATCTCAGTCTCTCTTGTGAAGTCAGTTTATTTTCATGAAATTAACTGAGCAGTTTTTGGATGAAAGTAAAGATCCAATTCCAGTCGCGTACTCTTCCTAACATTGATTGTTCACAATAACATTTAACTATAATTCCATTCTTATTTCTCTCACTCTCTCTCGCTCTCTCTCAGTCTCATTATATATACTTTAAATAAGTAAAGACATTCACCACATGGAGCTTCAAACTGGCCTTTAATGCCATCAAAAATACATTAAAAATTCATTAGACTTTTAAACATTACCCTTCTTATTAACAAACATATTTAATGCTTAAAGATGCATATAAACAATCACTGAACAGACTCGTCACCCAAAAATTGTTAATGCTATTATTAAACTATTAGATCTGTCGGGAGTCATTGAGGGCATCTTGCTCCACTCAGCTAATAGAATTTAACTCTGTGACTCTCAGTAAATGTCATCATTACCATGCAGGAGAAAGCAGCAGAAGCATCAGATCTAGCTCTGAGTCACAGCAGAGTAGGCTGAAGTCAGACAGGGCTATAATGATAGATGACTCTATAGTTAGGAGGATGGCAGGAGATTCTGTGACAGCAAGCGGGAGTCCCAATGAGGTAGATGGGAGCTGACAACCGCACTCTAGTTGGTGAGAGGATGGTTCAGTTGCCTGATAGCAGTTAGGAAGAAACTGTCCCTGAATCTGGTGGAACCTGGTCAGCGTGAATTAGAGATTGCATTTAGTTGTAAAAATAATAGGGCAGTATTACTGGGAGAATTTCATTTCCCTTACACTGACTGGCTCTCCCATACTATAAAGGGCTTGAATGGAGTGGAATTTGTTAAGTGTTTACTAGAAAGATTCTTTAATCAACACAAGGAGGACCCACTAGAGAGAGCACACTACTGGATTTCCTTTTACAGAACAAGTTAGGGCAAGTGACTGAAGTCTCAGTGGGAGAGCATTTGGGATCAGTGACCACGATTCTATTAGAGTTAAAGTACTTATAGAAACAGATATAATGCCCCCAAGTTAAGGTCCTATCCTGGAGCAAAATCCATTTTGGAGGCTTTAGATGGAAACTTGTAAATGCAGATTAGGGGAGTCTGTTTCTAGGTAAGGAGATGGCTTGCAAGTGGGTGGCTTTCAAAAGTGAGTTAACAAGTGTTAACAAGTGTACAGAGGCAGCAAGATCCTTTTGGGTAAAGGCCGGCAAGGTCGGCAAGCTTTGGGAACCATGGTTTTCAAGCGATTTTGAAGCTCTGGTCAGGAAAAAGGAGGCATATGTCAGATTTAGGCAGTTGGGATCATGCAAATCCCTGCCTCCAACCCGACAAACAACCATCCACCATTACCCTCTGGCTTCTCCCATTCAGCCACTGTTGAATCCATCTTGCTACTCCTGCATTTATACCCAACAGTTGAACCTTCTTAACCAACCTTCCATGAGGAACCTTGTCAAAGGCCTTACTAAAGTCCTCTCCAAACACATCATATAGACAACATCCACTGCTTTACCCTCGTCAATTTTCCTAGTAACCTCTTCAAAAAATTCAAGAAGATTAGTCAAACATGACCTTCCAGGCACAAATCCATGCTGACTGTTCCTAATCAGACCATGTTTATCCAGATGCTTGGAAGATCATGGAAGCTAAGGAATTGAGGCACTTGAGTTGTGATGTCTTAGATCATATACAAATTACAAAAGAAGAGGTATTGCTGACATTAACACACATTATGATGGATAAATCTCCAGGGCTTGACCAAGTACATCCTCAGACCTTGTGGAAATCTGGGGAGGGAATTGTGGAGGCCCTTGCAGAGATATTTGTATCATCATTAAACACAGGTGATGTTCCAGAAGACTGGAGGGTGGTTACTGTTATTGAAGAAGGGCAGCAAGGACAAGCCAAGAGGCCACTGGCCAGTGGGCCTAACATCACTAGTGGAAAAGCTGCTGCTGGGGATTCTGAAAGATAGGATTTGCCAGCATTTGCTGAGACATAGACTGATTAGGGATCGTGGTATGCTGCATGGGAAAATAATGTCTCACAAAGCTGAGTGAGTTCATTGAAGAGGTCACCAAGAGGGTTGATAAGGGCAGGGTAATGGATGTATTCTATCTAGAATTTAGTAAGTCCTTTGACAAGGTACTGGATGTTAGGCTAGACTGGAAGGATAGCAAAGAATCCAGGGTGAGCTGGCCAATTTGATTCATAATTGGTTTAGAGGTTGGAGTCAAATGATAGTCATAGAGTGAAACAGTGTAGAAACAGGCCCTTCAGCACAACTTGCCCAAACCGGCCAACATGTCCCAGCTACACTAATCCCACCAGCCCGCATTTGGCCCATATCCAGTTAGAGAGAGTTGTTTTCTGAATGCAAGCCTGTGACAAATAGAGTGCCACGGAGATTGGTGTTGGATCTGCTGCTGTTAGTTATATACATGAATGATTTGGGTGACAACATTGTTAACATTGTTATTGAGGCCTGCCGATGAGGAAGTCGAGAATGAGAAGTACAGAGGCACAGGTTCTAGGGCTTGGTGATGTGTTTGGAGAGGACAATGTCATTGAATGCCGAGCTGTATTTAATGACAGCAGCCTGACATATATGTTTCTGTTATCCTGATGGTCAAGAGTCGATTTGCAGTGAGAGCACATGGTGCAGCGCTCAAAATAATTGACGGCAATGCTGTGACTTTACCGACTCCCAAAGTGTTCTTCCAGCTGTTTCAGGGTGGGCTTTATTCCGGCCTGATTGTGGAACAAGGTGACATCACATATCTTCTTGTTGCTTCATCAAAGGGATCCTGGTTGCCCTGATTAGCAAAGTCAATGTTCCCAACACAAACTAGGCCGGTGTGGACCTCTACAGGCAGTGCACCTCATGAAGAGTTTTCAGTAAGTTCCAAGCCATAGCTTTTTTTTGGACTGTATATTCAGAAGGTTCCAGGGTGCTGCTTTGAGCAAGGTCAGGTAATTACTAGAGATTATCTTCTCTGTCCAATTTAGCTGCATCGACGCTTTGCTGAATAAATGCATGTTATTTTAACTGACTATTCCATCTTGCACTTTTTTTCTCTGACATTTTATTATTAGGATCACTGATTCTTCAGATCTCATGACGTTTATTTTAAATGTGGGTAAGATATATGTTTTTGTCTTTGTCTCATACCTGCTGCCTCACACCTCCAGTATATCTGCCGCCTCACACCTCCAGTGGCGTGGTCACCTCTAACATCCGGTGCTGTCTGTGTGGAGTGTACCTGTTCTCCCTGTGATCATTTTGTTTTGCCCAAGATGCTCCAGTTTACTCCCACATCACACAGATATTGGAATGATAGGTTAATTGGCCAGTGTAATTTGTCATTTATTTGTAGGTGAGTGGTAGAACTGGGGGGAGTTGATGGGAATGTGGGAGAAATAAAATGGGGACACGAAGAACTGTAAATGCTGGATTCTTGAGTAAAACACAAAGTACAAAGAAATAAAGTGTGATTGGTGTAAATGGATGAGTCATGAAGCAATACCTTGAAAAAAGTCCCTTCGCCCCAACTTGCCCACACCGACCAACATGTCCCATCTACACTAGTCCCACCTGCCTGCGTTTGGCCCATGTGACTCTAAACCTATCCTATTCATGTACGTGTCTAAATGTTTCTTAAACATTGTGATAGTACCTGCCTCAACAACCTCCTCCGGCAGCTCGTCCCAGACATCCACCACCCTTTGTGTAAAAATGTTTCCCCTCAGGTTCCTATTAAATCTTTCCCCTCTTGCTTTAAACATATGTCCTCTGGTTATTGATTTCCCTTCTCTGGGTAAGAGACACTGTGTTTTTGCCCGATCTATTACTCCCATGATTTTGTACACCTAAATAAGATGACCCGTCATCTTCCTGCGCTTTAAGGAATAGAGTTCTAACCTGCTCAACCTCTCCCTATATCTGAGGCTCTCGAGTCCTGGCAACATACTTGTAAATCTTCTCTGCACTCTTTCTCTGCACAGTTTGACAACATCTCCCCACCTTCAGTTACCTTCAGCTAATGCTCTCATTATATGTTAATTACGTCACCATTTTCGCAGTTTCTTTGTAACATGGTGCCCAAAACTGAAAATGCTAGATAAGCAGCTTGGATTTGGTGAGTCTATTAGGCGAAGGGCCTTTTTTTCAAGGTATTGCTTCATGACTCATCCATTTACACCAATCACACTTTATTTCTTTGTACTTTGTGTTTTACTCAAGAATCCAGCATTTACAGTTCTTCGTGTCCCCATTTTATTTCTCCCACATTCCCATCAACTCCCCCCAGCTCTACCACTCACCTACAAATAAATGACAAATTACACTGGCCAATTAACCTATCATTCCAGCATCTGTGTGATGTGGGAGTAAACTGGAGCATCTTGGGCAAAACAAAATGATCACAGGGAGAACAGGTACACTCCACACAGACAGCACCGGAGGTTAGAGGTGACCACGCCACTGGAGGTGTGAGGCCAGCAGGTATGAGACAAAGACAAAAACATATATCTTACCCACATTTAAAATAAACGTCATGAGATCTGAAGAATCAGTGATCCTAATAATAAAATGTCAGAGAAAAAAAGTGCAAGATGGAATAGTCAGTTAAAATAACATGCATTTATTCAGCAAAGCGTCGATGCAGCTAAATTGGACAGAGAAGATAATCTCAAGTAATTACCTGACCTTGCTCAAAGCAGCACCCTGGAACCTTCTGAATAAAGCATTGAATAAACAAAATACATCTTCGTTCCTTAGCAGGCTAAAACATTCTTAATTATGTTGCCTGTTCATATTTTCAGTCCCTTTGCAAAATGGCTGTTCCCAGACACCTTATCTTCTCAAGTCCATACTACATACCCATGAAGTTGCCTTCAGCTAATGCTCTCATTATATGTTAATTACGTCACCATTTTCGCAATTTCTTTGTTTTTGTGGTTTCAGCATTTTTCTGTCTCCCCAGCTAGCAGTATCCTCCCAAAGCCTGTTGGCTTGACATCAAGATCTCACTACACATCCACCCTTTGATCCATAGAAGCACTCAGCAAATTAGATTACACTGAACCTTCGCCATATTTCATCTCATACAACATAAATACCTGAATCCTCGCCATGTTACCATTTTCTACAAAGCATAGCCATGCCAATAACATTTAAAATTATTATGCTACACTTAAAGCATCATTAATCTCAACTTTTACCTTATTTGTACATGTTTCACCTTGCTTGCTGCCTCTATAGTTTATCAGTACATATTTATTCTTCTCTAACATTTGACCTTTCTGATCTTTGATCACACTTCTGCAGGTGCAGTTCCATGTTCAGCTCTCTCACCATTCCCACTTTCCAACATTTAAGCATCATTAATACATATATTTGATATATTAAAACTAAACCCATAACAACAGCAATGTGGGAGACAATCCTTACTCATTGGCGAATTCTTCTCACCGGCTGTTTTTTAAAATTACTTGAATATCCTTCTCAATCTCACCAGCATGCTGGATGACTTTAAGGAATGTACTTTGGGACTTAATTATCTGTTTCTTAATCCAAAGCCAGTCCACAGGTAAGAGCCGAACTTCAGTAATATACTTTTGAAAGTATTTGCCCACATTCCCTCAGTAACTTCCATTGTGATTTAATTACATTTATGGATATCAATCAACTTGATTTTACCTATTCTGGAGGGTAATTATGGGTTATTACAGTATTGGTAATGTCTAAACACCATACTTGCATTCCTTTAATGAAGTGGTATTACAGTATTCCCCTTTTCCTTTACATGATGATATTGACCCTGAATGCCTTTGCTTCAATAGTACAATTTAAATCTCCTTTCACCTCAAATCCATGCAGACCTTGTTCATTAGCGTATATAGGGTATGGACAGGCAATAAACCCGTCCGTGTGTTGGCATTTTTAGTCAGGGCTGCACCTACAAATCCTTCCCTCTTTTTCATGGCATAAGGCAGAATGTATTTGTGTCTTTGCAATATCCCTTCTCTAATATCGTCCAACATGATCCCACCACCAGACACATCTTCCCACCCCCACCCCTTTCTGCCATCCATAGACACTGCTCCCTTTGCAACGCCTTCACTCATCCATTCACCCCAAACCACTCCTTCCACAGGTACTTTCCTCTGCAACTGCAGGAGATGTATCACCTGTTCCAATACATCCTCCTTCGCCTCCATCCAGGGATCCCAACAGTCTTTTCAGGTGAGACAGTGCTTCACGTGCACCTCCTCTAATCTTATCTACTGCATATGGTGCTCATGATGTGGCCTCAAATACATCGGTGAAATCAAATGTAGACTCTGCAATCATTTCAACAAACACTTGCACTTATTCTACCAAGGCCTGCAGGATCTGCCAGATGCTAGCCATTTTAACTCCTTGCCATTCCCATACTGACCTTTCAGTCCTGGGCCTCCTCCTTTGCCAGAGTGAGGACACAAGTAATTTGAAAGAATAGCACCTCATATTCAAACAAGAGGACATGATTTGAGAATTAAGGGACAGACGTTTAGGGGTAACGTGAGGGGGATCTTCTTTACTCAGAGAGTAGTAGCTGTGTGGAATGAGCTTCCAGTGGAAGTGGTGGGGGCAGGTTCGATTTTATCATTTAAAAATAAATTGGATTGGTATATGGACGGGAAAGGAATGGAGGGTTATGGTCTGAGTGCAGGTAGATGGGACTAGGTGAGAATAAGTGTTTGGCACGGACTAGAAGGGCCGAGATGGCCTGTTTCCGTGCTGTAATTGTTATATGGTTATATGGTTATAATCTGCTTGGGTAGTGTAAAGAGGAGTCATAACACACTGTGTCTTTACTACTGTTTATTCATGATACACATACGTTTCTGTCGTAGCTGTTCGTGGTCTGTCACCGGAACTAGAGAGAGGGATCAATGGGTGGGAAGGTTGTAATTATACTTGTGATGTGGGGAGTGGTTAGTAGTGGTGAGGTCACTATGTTAAAGGTACATACACATGTCATCTACATCCTTCCCCTTGGAAATGAAAAGCAATACAGTAGTGACAGGGCGACCACGTCTCATACGCTATGAGCAGGTAAGCAAACAGTTAAGCAAAATCACCATAACGGACAGGCGGCTTGACCACCCACCTGGACCGGATACGCAGCTCACCATCTCCCCCCTCTGCAGGAAGAACAGGAGTAGGAGCAGGTGCGGGTGAGCGAATCGGGGACCCGGGCGGATAAGACGGAGATGGAGGAGAGGAAGCAGGCGCAGCAGCGGGAAGACGGGCAGGCGAGGGAGGACTGGCTGTTGGAGAGCGGGGCTGATAGAGCTGAGAAGGCAGGGACCGAGGCATGCGTGGAGGGGCAGGCAACGTGGCAGACAGCGGGGGGGGCATAGGGGTCGGCAGGCGGTGGTGGGGGCTCGTTGACAAGCCGCAGATGTTGGCGGGTCCGGCGGTAAATGGTACCATCATGGTCGACTAGATAGGACCGCGGCGAACCAGCAGTACCGACGACGATGGCAAGCCTGGAGTGACCGGAGGGGGACTGCATCCGGACGACTTGGCCAGGGAACAGACGCGGGAGGGGACGGCAGGACTTGTCGTGGGAGCGCTTTTGGATTTCTTGCTTGAGGGCAATGCGCTCCTGGACGGCAGCGGGCTGGAGAACAGAGGGCACGAGGGACCACTGGGTCACTGGGATCGGAGGTCTCGTAGTGCGAGACATCAGCCGCTGTGCTGGCGAGCCCAAGGCAGGGTCATGGGAGATGTTTCAAAGGTTGAGGAGGGCCAGGTAAAAGTCAGAATGGGACAGTCTACAATGTTCCAGCAAGTACTTAACACTGCGGACAGCGCACTCTGCCAAGCCGTTGCTTTGCGGGTACTCTGGGCTGCTGGTATAGTGTCGGAAGTTCCAGCTGGCAGCGAAACTCCGAAATTCGGCACTTGAGAACTGGCAGCCGTTGTCCGATTGAAGACTTGCCGGGGACCCAAAGGTTGCGAAGTGGCGGCGCAGCTTCCCGATAACGGCCAAAGAGGTGAGGGAGTGCAGCTGGTCAACCTCGAACCAGTTGGAGTACGAGTCAACAAGGACCAGGAAGTGCTTGCCATGCCACTCGAAAATGTCAGTGGCGACGGCCATCCAGGGCAGTTCGGGGGTAGGCTGTTGCAGAAGCGGCTGCCGTTGCTGATGAGGAGCGAGGCTATTGCAGATAGAGCAGGCGGAGACCCTCTCCCGGATGTCTTGGGCCATGCCGGGCCAGTAGAACAGACTCTGGGCCTGAGACAGAGTGGCCTCGGCCCCAGGATGACCGCGGTGGGCGGTCTGAAAGTATTGGTCCAGCAGCGCAGCAGGCACAACGACCTTGTGTCCCTTCACGACCACGCCATCGTGCAGCACGAGCTCGTCACGGACCAGGAAGTAGGGCACGGCACCAGCCGGCAAGGATGAACGACGGTCTGGCCAGCCCTGCCAGATGACGTCGACAAGCTGCTGCAGGGCAGGATCCTTGGCAGTGTTGCTGACCAGGGACTGCATCTGCTGGGAAGGCACAATGTTAACGTTAAGCACCATCAGGTCAGACGATTCATATGGATGGCGGTCGGTGGACGTTAGCGGTGCGCGGGACAGCGTGTCAGCCACGAACATGTCCTTGCCCTTGCGATATACAATTCTGAACGTAAAACGCTGGAGCTGCAGCATCATGCGCTGCAAACGGGACGAGGCAACGTGGATCGGCTTGTTGAGGATGGAGACCAGCGGCTGGTGGTGGTCGGTCTCGATCGTGAAGCTGTTGCCCAGAATATAGTCCTTGAACTTGGAGCAGGCAAACACCACAGCAAGCAGCTCCTTCTCTATCTGAGCATAGCGCTGCTCGGCAGGGTTCATGGTGTGGGACGCGTAGGAAACAGGCAGCTGCAGGCCATTGTGGAGCTGCAGGCAAGCAGCACCAAGACCGAACTTGGAGGCGTCGCAGGTAAGAACAATGGGACGCTGTAGATCGAAGAATTGGAGAGTGGGGGTACTGACCAGCCTGGACTTCAGAACGTCAAAAGCTTTCTGGTGATGAGTGAACCAGGCCCAGGCAGTGTCCTTCTTGATCAACTCCCTCAGGGGCGCGCTCAGCTCGCTGAGGTCGGGGATGAACTTCCCCAGGTAATTAACCATGCCCAGGAAACGCTGCAGGCTGGGCACGTCGGTGGGCAAAGACATCCCGGAGACCGCAGCCGTCTTCTGCGGGTCAGGCTTCAGCCCCGAGGCAGTAAAGATGTGGCCCACATAGGTGACCTCCGGGACGCGGAAACGGCACTTCTTTGGGTTGAGTTTGAGGTTGATTTCACGGGCCCGGTCCAGGACTTGACGGAGGTGGAGGTCGTGCTCAGCAACGTCCTTACCGTAGACCAGGATGTCGTCAACGATGATGGCACACGGCAGACCGGCGAACAGCTGCTCCATCGTCCGCTGGAAGACTTCGCTGGCAGAGTTGATCCCGAATGGCATGCGGAGGAATCGGAACCTGCCGAAGGGCGTGCTGAAGGTAGTCAGGTAGGAGGACCGCTCGTCCAGCGGTATCTGCCAGAAGGAGCTCTTGGCATCGAGAACCGAGAAGACAGTGGCCAGGCCAACCTGTGCAGCGACGTCCTCCACTGTTCGCATGGGGTAGTGTGGGCGTCTGATGGCAAGGTTCAGGTCTTTGGGGTTGATGCAAATGCGAATTTCACTTTTGTCCTTTTTCGCAGCAACAACCATGGTGGAGACCCACCGGGTGGGTTCGCTCACCTCCTTCAGGATGCCCATGGTAACCATGTTGAGCAGCGTTGACTCCACCTTGTCCTTCATGGCGAAAGTGACGCGGTGTGGTGGACGGATCACAGGTTCAACTCTGAGGTCGACAATGATCTTGTAGCTGCAGGGCAGCTTGCCCAGCTTGTCGTCAAAGCGGTCAGGGTATTCGTGCAGGGGGTCCATAAGGGTCCGCACCTGGTGGATATCACGGTGGAAAGAGACCAAGCCGAGGTCCTGGCACGCCCGGGCGCCCAACAGGGTGATGTTGTTCGTATCCAGTAGATAAAAAGTGAGGGGCCGAGAGGCCTACAGTACCTTGCAGTGCAGGGTAGCCCTCCCCACCGGAACGAGCACGCCTCCCCCGTAGGCATGCAACAGGGAGTTGTCGGGAGTAACTTTCTCATCAGTCCTTATCTTCCTGAAGAGGCTTGTTGACATTACATTGGCCACGGCCCCCGTGTCGAGTTTGGCGGTGAAGGTCGAGCCGTTGACAGTAACGCGAACCGAAGGGTCCGTTATCAGTGCAGGTGCATCCAACAGTGAAAATATGCTGGTCTCCCCCTGGGAGGAACTTGTATCAGACAAAGGGAGTTCGTCAGGCTGGTACTGTGAACTATCAACTTGAGCAAGGTTGTTTAACATTCACCGTGGAGCAGGAACTGGCTTCCCACGGGAGCGGCAAGCGGCAGAGAAATGGTTTAATTTCCTGCAAAAGTTACACGTTTTGCCCAGTGCAGGGCACACATTAAATTGATGGGAGGCAAAGTTGCAGTTGGGGCAACGCTGTGGGCTGCTACCCCCGGGTGCAGGGGAACCCCGCTGCTGTTGTGGGCCAGTGTACCGCCGGCGGCCAGCAACACTGGTAAAGTTAATGTCATGATCAGCAGACGACACCGCCGAGGCGACAGCCTCAGCCATGCAGGAGGCGTGCAGAGCCTCGTCCAAAGACAGGTCGTGCTTCCGCAGAAGTTCAGCCCTTAGTTTTTCATCCTGAAGGCCACACTAGAATGTCCCGGGTCAGTTGATCGGGGGTCAGCGCGTCCAGGCGGCAACGCCTGGCCAGGTGCCGCAGCGCGGCGATTTAGTTATTCACTGACTCTCCAGGAATCTGACGCCGGGTGAACATTTTAAAATGATCTAGAATGCAGTTAGTGGGGATGTCGCACATTGCGGTAAAGTTAGCCGTAAGACATACCGGGTCCCGAGCATCTTCACCTGCACCGTAGGCAAACGACTCAGACCGTTCCAGGGCATCGGGACCAGCCAGGTTGAGAAGCAGAGAAGCCTATGTTGCAGGGGTGGCAGCAGGATGGGCGATCATGACGTAGTGTTGGAAGTCACGTCTAAAGACACCCCACCGATGGGCAATGTCTGAGTCGAAGACAAGCAAATCGGGTTTGCGGCAAGAAGTAGCCATTGCATGGGAGATACAAAAAAAACACAATGGGGAACTGGGTCAAAAGTAAAGAAAACCCGACAAACGGGAGGCGCAAAGGTACGATTGTGACACCATGTAAAGAGGAGTCATAACACACTGTGTCTTTACTACTGTTTATTCATGATACACATACGTTGCTGCCCTAGCTGTTCGTGGTCTGTCACCGGAACTAGAGAGAGGGATCAATGGGTGGGAAGGTTATAATTATACTTGTGATGTGGGGAGTGGTTAGTAGTGGTGAGGTCACTATGTTAAAGGTACATGCACATGTCATCTACAGGTAGCTTACAACTTCTTCTTGCGTATGGCGTGCACAGCCTAAAGTTGTAGGACAACTTGTTCTATTTGATCTTATTTGATTGTGCACAACAGGTTGATTGCATTCGTTGAAACAGGGCGAACCACATGAAGGTTGCAATCTCCCACCCCAGCAATGGTATGAATAATAAATCCTCCAATTTTAAATAACTAACCATCCCCGCCTCACTCCCCATTTCTTTGCTCATCCCCTTTCTTTCTTCCCCCCCCCCCTCCTGTGCTCACTTGCACTAGCAGCTATTTCTCCCCTCCCCTTTCACCTACATTCCTTTGTCCAACCATCTGCCTACCACCTGTATCCACCTGCCAGATTTTGTCCTGAACCTCGTCTCTTCCACCTTTCTTGCCCACTCACCACAATCAGTTTGAAGAAAGGTATCAATCCTAAACATCACCTATTCGTGTTCTCTGGAGATGCTGACTGCCCCGCTGAGTTTCTCCAGCAATTTGTGTCTTTTTTTTTGTAAACAAGCGTCCGCTGTTCCATAGTTCTACATATTGACTTTGAAGCCTGATGTTTAGGTTTGTTACAGGGAAGTATTTTCCTGGATAATTTGATCAAATTGTTTGAGGAGGGTAACAAGTAAGGCCAAAGAAGATAACACATTTGAAATAATTGACATACAGTTTGGATAGGCATTTGATAAAATCCCACAAGATAGAGTTGTCAGTAAAATAAAATCCATTGGATCCAAAAGGAAGAGGCAGGTTACATCGGAAATTTGCTCAGTGTAAGAAAGCAAAGAATGAGAGGCAATGGGTGTTTTAGTGACTGAAAAGTTGTTTAGTTTTACACAGTGCTCAATGTGTGATTCTTCTTTTTTATAGCGTGTGTCGATGATTTCGACTTCCTCACACCTATTCAACTTAATGAAAATGCAGGAATACAGAGGGAGCATATAGCCTGCAGTGGTTTCATTATAGGTGCAGAGAGTTTAAATTACCAAGGTTGCTTTGGCCAATTCAGTCAATTCTATTGAGAAGAATAACTGAAGAACCATCCAGAGATATAAAACGAAAATCTGACTTGCTTTCCAGGCACCTGCAGGGTTTCAATTGGTGTGGCAAGAAACAGTTGTGAAATTCCTCGTCCTCCTCCACCTCCTCTCCCATGATAAGAGCTTCATGCTAGGCACATCATTGGGGTGGAGGAGGAGGTGGAATTGAGCCAAAGTAATTAATTGATATTGAAGCATAACAAGTGGATGGGAGATCAGAGATGCATCCTGTGAAATGTATGATATTTCGAGATCACAATATAATTTAAATTCTATTTATCTCAGTATCGATGCCACCCAGATTTACTATCTGCATTTTAAGATTACTTTTGCAAACATGTTAATTTCATGACGTTTACAATAATAAACTTGATAAATTATTTTGGCTTAATATTTGTAGATGTCAAAATCTGACTTTGCAGATAACCGTTTAGTTAGTTTAGAGATGCTGCGTGGAAACAGGCCCTTCGGTTCACTGAGTCCACGCCAACCAATGATCACCCATACATTAGTTCTATCATACACACTAGGGGCAATTTACATAAACCAATTAACTTACAAAGCCTTATATCTTTGGAATATGGGAGGAAACTGGAGCATCCGTAGAAAACACATGCGGTCATGGGGAGAAACAGACAGCACCTGTAGTCAGGATTGAACCCGGATCTCTGGTGCAATTCTACCACTGTGCCATTGTACTGCCCTAAAAAGGAAACTGCCATTTCTATAGAGCTGTACAAGTTTTCCCAAGACATTAAAGTATTAAGGGTGGCACAATGGTACAGCTGGTAGAGTTGCTGCCTCACCGCAGCAGAGGCCCAGGCTTAATCCTGACCTTGAGTGCTGTACGTGTGGAGTTTACAATTTCTCCCTGTGGATTGCCGCCTGGTGCTTTGGTTTCTACCCAATGATTTGTGAGTTTGTAGGTTAATTGGCCTCTGTAAATAGCCCCTAGAATGTAAGGAGCGGTTGAGAAAGTGGAACAACATAGAACTGGTGTGAACGGGTGATCAATTGACTCGGTGGGCTGATAGGACTTTTCCTTGCTGTATCAGTAAGCTAAACTAAACTAAACTAAACAATGAATTATGTATAGTGCAGTTACCATTGCTCTATAAACCAACGTGCACATTTGGCACACAGTGGTGAGATGAATCAACAGTTAATTCCACCTTCAACTATTGCCATGGGATCATCTATATATCTATAAAACTCTGGGGCCATCCGACCGACTGCCGTCCGGCGCCCTTCCTGCCTTTCAATTCGTGCCCGATACTCGCAGATGTCCAATCGGAATGGCCGATGCTCGCAGATGTCCAATCGGAATGGATCCATTTGCATGTACGGCTGCCGGCTGCATTTCTTCCTTTGATTCATTGCCACGCCCAATCCAGACGCTCAATCTCCGAGATCTTTTCCATTTCGGTAGAGATTTCGCTTTTCTTTCTAAGTATCCGCTCCTCATTACATTTCGTCGTGTTGAAGTGCACGTTTTTAATCAAATCCTTCTCCCCCCCCCCCCTCCACACCCAAGTATTTCAAAATTAACTGGCTTCTCCATTTACATGTCAGCTTCCAACACACTTCGAAACAAAGTTGCAAGACAGGAACACTCTGAACTTTTCACTGCTGCAGCAGGCAGGGGAGGTGCCATTGGATTTTTTTTTTAAATCCACTGCTGAGGGAGGCAGGGCAGTGCTGGAATCTTACTTTTGGGAACGGCTTCAGTTCCATTGGAGGAGACGGGTGCATGGTGGAATATTGGGTTGGGGGATCACACCATTGGGGGAGCAGACCCAACGGGTCTGCACTTGGTCTAGTTAATATCTAATTGAAGATATAAAAAATGCCTCAACTTGATTTGCCATTCAAAAGGTAGCACTCCACACAATACTTCTTCACCATTGCATGGAAATGTAATTTCATTTTGTAGGGTAGAAGATATACTGGATTAAAGGTGAGTATGGTTGTGCCTCTGTACATTTTATCTTAAATCTGTAGCCCGAGTCAGATAGAAACATGTTCACCAATTTGAAACTCCAATTAAATCTTACAGATTGATTTTTTAAAAGGTAACAAAGCTATCTTCATGACCTTTTGTCACAAATTGCATTGCAGATAACTGGAATTATTTATAGTTAATGACTTATTCTGCAATTACTTGACCAGAATTGACACCCCCAATTCAATGCCGGTTGGGCACCTTTTGGGTGCACACCGATTTCTAGACTATTGCATTGCATTGCAACAGAGAAAGTTTATCTCATTACTTGGATAGCAACAATATTAATCCCCTTTGATTTTCCTCTCAAAGTAACTCTCTGCTTCATTTGCCGTTATTAATGTATCCCTGCTAATAATTACAAGGGTTTATTAAAGCCTATACTCTCATCATGGTTAATGAATTCATTTTTTAATAGCATTAAATATATACCTTTATAGTTCGTGGAAGATATGTATGATAAAAGGATAATGACTCCATAAGACGATAAAGACGATGGTACTTAAAATCATAGAAAGGTTAATAATGTACTCAAGGATTTCTAATCCAAAATGTATGACTTCAAAAATTCTCCCTCTGGGAATCCATTAGGGAATTTTAAACATTGCTGCATTCTTATTTAGAGGCTAAGTGCAATATATTAGAGCAATGGAAAGCTGAAACTATGCATAATATGTTACCTAACTGCTGGATAGTTTGATGTTTTAAAACACAATTTTAGTAACAAAGTGCACTATATAATCATTTAAGGCTCTATTACTTAGAACTATTATTGAGTCTCTCCTACTTTTTAATGGGTCTAAATATCTCTAGGCATTATTCAGAATTTGTAACTTTCAGTAAGTGCTTTTCATTAATCTTATTTTCCTCCTCTTTTAAATCTCCACACTTCATGAAGCACCCACTTGCTGAGTGGATGGCCAAACGATTCCTCCAACTTACTGGCTGTAGAACTTGAATACATCCACCCTCAGTCTGAAGAAAGGTTGCAACCTGAAATGCCACCTATTACTTTTCTCCAGGGATGCTGCCAGATCCATTGAGTTATTCCAGCTACTTTGTGTCTATCTTCGCTGGCATAAACCAGCATTTGCAGTTCTTTCATACTCCTGAAGTGTGATTGGACACCTAAGATAATTATCTAAATAAATATGCCTTGGTTTCGTTCCCCTCCCCATGATATGTTGTCTAAATATGATAGTTCCTCTGTCAGGACTTTCAAACATAGAAAATATGTGCAGGGGTAGGCCATTTGGCTCTACGAGTCAGCACCGCCATTCAATATGATCATGGCAGATCATCCAAAACCCCGTTCCTGCATTCTCCCCATATGCCTTGATTCCATTAGCTCTAAGAGCTATGCCTAACTCACTCTTGAATATATCCAGTGAATTTGCCTCTACTTCCATCTGGGGCAGAGAATTCCACAGATTCACATGGGTGAGAAAGTTTTTCCTCATCTAAGTGCTAAATGGCCTACCCTTATTCTTAAACTGTGACCCCTGGCTCTGGACTCCACCAACAGCGAGAACATTTTTTCCTGCAACTAGCCTGTCCAATCCATTAATAATTTATATGTTTCTGTAAGAGATCCTCTCATCCTTCTAAATTCCAGTGAATATAAGCCCAGTTGATCCATTCTTTCATCATATGTCAATCCCGCCATCCCGGGAATAAACCTGGTGAACCTACGCTGCGTTCTCTCAATAGCAAGAATGTCTTTCCTCAAATTAGGAGACCAAAACTGCACACAAAACTCCAGGTGTGGTCTCACCACGGTCCTGTACAACTACAGTAGGACCTTCTTGCTCCTATACTCAAATCCTCTCACTTTGAAGGCCAACATGCCATTTGCTTTCTTCACTGCCTGCTGTAACTGCACGCTTACTTTCAGTGACTGATGAACACAGGACACCCAGGTCTGTTGCACCTCCCCTTTTTCTTAATCTGACACCATTCAGATAATAATCTGCCTTTTTGTTCTTGCCACTAAAGTGGCCAACCTCACATTTATCCACATTATACTGCATCTGCCATGCATCTGCCCACTCACCAAACCTAACCAATTCACCCTGCAGCCTCATAGCAGCTCACACTGCCACCCAGCTTTGTCATCTGCAGACTTGGAGATGGAGATACCTTCATCTACATCGTTAATATATATTGTAAATAACTGGAGTCCCAGAGCTAAGCCTTGCGGCACCCCACTAGTTACTGCCTGCCATTCTGAAAATTATACGTTAATTCCTACTCTTTGCTTCCTGTCTGCCAGCCTGTTCTCTATCCATGTCAATACCCTACCCCCAATACCATGTGGTCTAATTTTGCACAGTAATCTCTTGTGTGGGACCTTGTCAAAGGCTTTTTGACAGTCCAGGCACACCACATCCACTGGATTTCCCTTATCCATTCTACTTGTTACATCCTGAAAAAATTCCAGAAGATTAGTCAAGCATGATTTTCCCTTCATAAATCCATGCTGACTTAGACAGATTCTGTCACTGCTTTCCAAATGTGCTGCTATTACATCTTCATTAACCGACTCAAGCATATTCCCCACTAGCAAGCTAGTTACATGTCAGGCTAACTGGTCTATAATTCCCTGTTTTCTCTCTCCACCTTTCTTAAAAAGTGGGGTTACATTAGCTGATCTGCACAAATGAACTGATCCAGAGTCTATAGAACATTGGAAAATGATCACCAATGCATTCCCTATTTCTAGTGCTATCTCCTTCAGTACTCTGGGATGCAGACCATCAGGCCCTGGGGATTTATCTGCCTTCAGTAAGAACTATTTACCTAATGCCATTTCCTGCTTAATGTGGATTTCCTTCAGTTCCTCCTTCCCACTTGATCCTCGGTGCCCTAGTCTTTCTTGGAGATTGTTTGTGTCTTTCTTAATGATCAAACCTAACCCTCAGAGAAGAGATCAAGCTCTGATATTAAATTAGTCTAACTCATTCACAACACAGACTTCCATACTACTCAAAACAGCAAACCACAAAACATCAAAACAACAGAGATTAATGCAGGAGTCTTGGGAAAGGAGGGAGGCAGGAGACAATTCTTGCTTTTTAATAAAAAAGAGATGTTTAAATAGGAGAACGAATAATAAATACTGCCAGCCTCACAGCACAGCACAAAACAGCTTGATTTAGGTTTGACGTGTGGTCAGTGTGAAAAGTGGGGAAATTGCCTACTGCACCTGGCTATTCTGTGACTAAGGTATTTTGAAAAAGCAAAGAAAGCAAATACATACAATAAATCTAGCTCGCCATATTTTTTGGTGGTTCACTGGATGGCTGATCTGGCATGAACCTTGATCCACATAAGGAGATATACATGAATCCATGGTAATCAGATGGTGTATTTGTGAACTAATCTGCTCCCTTCCCCCCCTGGTGGGAGACCGCTTTTCCGTGCTCTGCAACGGCGACTTCTCCCGCTGGAATCGCGGGTTTAAGGACATGGAGCCGGGGCCTAACATCGCCCGGCGTGGCTTAAACGGCCTCAGGACTTACCATCGCCCGCCGGGGGCTTTAACATCGGAGCCCCAGTTCACCTCGACACTGCAGTTGGACTGCTGGACCACGAGAGAAGGAACGAAGGGAAGAGATAAAGACTTTGCCTTCCATCACAGTGAGGAGATGTTGGAGACTCACTGTGATCGATGTTTATGTAAACTGTGTTAAGTGTGGGTCTTGGATTGTTTTGTAATGTAAAAAAACTGTAGAAATGATATTTCGTTCAAACCTAGGTTTGAATGACAATAAATTGCATTCTATTCTATAAAGATTGCAGCACAGCTGAAATCATTGGAGTAAATTGTAGCAAAGCGAGGTCTTGCAACCAAGTAAGGTAATACATTATAGTTTGAGATATTGTGTGAACCTTGTTAAGATGGTTGAAATTACGTTATTTCACTATTCCCTAAGTGAAATTAAGATTTCTGAATTAGTTTATCTTGCTAAAAACAATGAATAATTAATTATTGTTAATATATTAGTTATTAATCTACAGTTTAATACATTTCACTAATATATTTGGCAGCTATATTCAGAAAGGTTGCTTGAATATAAAGTCCTCAGAGATTAGTTTTTACAACTATTCTCTTTGAAATGCATAGTATTTACGAATGAAGATGAAAAGGCAGATGGCATGCAAAACTCTGAGATTTTTCATAAACATCAACATTCATCTTTTAAAATGTTTAAGTATCAGAGATTCCTCCAAGCAAAACATTTTGGCATTGCCTCATTAGACAAATGCATTTGCAGCTTTAGCTGCATGGGAACTAATACGGGTTTCATCACATTTTCATCATTATATCGGGCTTTCCAATCCTAACTGAGTGTTGGAGGTAAAACTGGTTTGGGTTGAGGTATAAAATGTGTGATGGGAAATCAGCATATTTTCCAAAGGGACGTAAATCATGTGAGAACAAAATTTCTTATTGTACATTTCTGCTAAAACTAATTTTATCCTAATCTCTGTGATTCTTACACAGAGTTAATTAAACTATAAAGAATTCCCTTTGGAAAATTATTCTACATATGCAATACTCTAAGAAAAATGAAACACCATTCTTCCTCGCGATTTATGTATATAAAATGTATGCAGTCAATCGAAATTAAATAACTTGATTAAAACTTTATTACTCATGCTCCTATGCTCATATTACTTTATTACTCATGCTTCTTTTTTAATAATTTTCTTCTTATTTCAATGGTAAGTAATCCACTACTTTGTAATGTTACCTTAAAGGTGGGAGCCTTGCTATTCTCGTTAACACCAAATGGTGCAACCTTGATCACATCACGCTTAAGGAGGGTGTGTGTAGTCTGGACATTGATCTGAGGGCTGTGGTTTTTCATCCATACTATATGCCCAGGCAATTCTCACACACCATTGTGGCAGCTGTTCGTCCGCCAACATGTTGCATACGAATTACGTCATCCACACAGTCAACGCAAGACTCCAGGCACAGCACCCGTGTGCTTTCATCGCTGTCTCGGCGGATTTCAACCACGTGACTTTGGACGATACAGTACCCACTTTCAATCAGTTTGTTAATTGTCCCACCAGGGATATGAAAACATTGGATCTGCTGTATGCGAATGTTAAAGAGGCATACAGCTCCATAGCCCTTCCGCCACTGGAAAGATCTGACCACAACCTGGGTCACTGCCTACCCAGGTATAAGCCAATGGTCCAGAGGCTGCCTGTGACCACAAGGTCAGTGAGGAGGTGGTCACAGGAAGTCTGTGACACGCTACAGGGCTGTTTTGAGGTCACAGACTGTGCGTACTCTGTAGTCCCCAGGGAGAGGACATTGACGGACTGTGTTACCAACTACATAAAGTCCTGGGTGGATAACGTTGTCCCTGAGGAGACTGTACACTGTTTCTCTAACAACAAACCCTGGATCACCAGTGACATGAAGGCCCTTCTCAGCCAGAAGAAGAGGGCCTTCAGGAATGGTGATTGGGAGGACCTGAAGGCGAGTCTGAGATAGGGAAAGGACCACTACAGGTGGAAGCTGGGGCTAAAACTTCAGCAGAACAACAGTAAGGATGTGTGGAGCGGTATGTAGCATTACAGTCTACAGGAAGACCAGTGGCCTGGGGAGGGAAAGCAATCAGGGCTGGGCCAACAAGCTAAACCTGTTTTTTAATAGATTTGATGGTGGGCCCTCTGCCCACTCTCCCCCCCTGCTCCTCTACAGCGTCTCCCCCTCAATCCCTCTGGTCCACTTCCTCTGCCCTTTCTTTGTCACGCCTGACCATCAAGGCTGAGCAGGTGAGGAAGGAGCTGAGCAAAGCCGTGTCAGTCCTCGTGTGTGCCAGTCAGTTGTGCAGAGTACTTCAGCATATCTTCAACCTGAGCCTGAGCCGGGAGCGGGTTCCTGTGATGTCCTGCCTGGTTGCTGTACGAAAGAGGACAGACGCGCCTCAGCTCCTCCAATGACAACAGACCGATGGTGCTGACTTCACACAACATGATGTACACAGATGGAAGGTAATGGGCCAGACCATCAGAATGTAACCTTTGTGTCGAATGGTGAGTGTCAGTTAAAATTGGTCCAGTTGTCTATGCTCATAAACTCCTGGATTCTTATATTCATCTGGGACTGGTATGAACCTACTGAGTCACAGATGCCAGCCTTAACAACAACCCATGGTTCTACGGGAATCTATCTCAGTATTTCCATGCGAGCCAGGCAGAGTGGCCTGGAAATGATCAGGAAAAGAGAATGTTGAAGCTTTAATTTTACTTACTTTTTGTAATGTTCAAATAATTTCTTTGTGTTTTAATGAACTTGACTCAATTTTCATTTTATTTTTTAACTATGAATAGTTTTACATTTTAATATTAATTTAACAATTTAAAAGGTTCTCAACATTATTATTAACCATGCCACCCACTCTTCATAAGAAATGAGGCCCACCTCTTGTCCAAGATATTCCATGGGATGTCCTTAGCCAAGGCTGGAAACCTTGCAACAACTTGCCATAATGCTGGTCATGGAGCGTCATTTTACTCAGGTCTCATCTACACATGGTAAGTGCAGATGGCCCACAACTGATGAGTGCAAATGATGGCTGAATCCAGCTCAGCTAGGATCAGCAACCAGTGATGAAGAGGCTCTCTGTATTTGCAACGTCAGGGGATAAATCAAACTCTGTTTCGAGGGTTAATTGTGGAAACTAGAGAGTTGCTACCTGAATTATCCTTTCATCCAGGATTATTGGTGCTCCACTCCCTTTCCTGCTGGACATATACAGGAAGAGATGTATCAGCAGAGCCATCTCCATCATCAAAGATCCCTACCACCCATTGCATCACATATTCTCCATCCTGCCATCTGGGAAGAGGTACAGGAGGATTAGCTGCAAAACCAGCAGGATGCTCCTCAGCTTCTTCCCGCAGGCTATAAGACTGATAAACGGACTTTGCCCCCTGCCATAGTATTGCCAAAGTATCGCGCACCAACCATCAACCTGGACACACTGCAGCAGACCCACTGTCGTGCCGCTGCCGATCGGAACGCCTGTTGATGTTTAGTAGAGAGTAGAGTGTTAATTTGTTCATGATATATGTATTTTTATTTCTATTTATTTTTACTGCACACTGAATGGACACTTGTTGAGCAACGTTTTTTTGTTTCCTCTGGGTATGTGAGTACTCAGGAAAATGACAATAAAGATATACAATACAATACAATACAATCCAACACACACTTAGGTTTAGTTTAGTTTAGAGATACAGCGCGGAAACAGGCCCTTCAGCCCACCGAGTCTGTGCTGACCAGTGATCCCCGCACACTTACATTATGCTACGCACGCTATGGCCAATTTTACAATTATACCAAGCCAATTAACCTACAAACCTGTACGTCTTAGAAGTGTGGGAGGAAACCGGAGCTCCCAGAGAAAACCCACACAGGTGCACAAACTCTGTACAGACAGCACCCGTAGTCAGGATTGAACCTGGGTCTCTGGCTCTGTATGGCAGCAACTCTGCCGCTGTGCCACTGTGCTACACACTTAATATGCCAGAAAAAAAATTAGGATATATCCATTTCACTCTAAGTGAATTTAACAATGTATTAAGTCACAATTTACTTCATTACAAAAGTTTTAGGGGAACTTCATTAATTGTAAAGTAATTTAGGATGTCCTGAGGTTTTGAAAAGCTCATTAAAAATTGAAGCTTTTTAAAATTAATGTCGTACCAAGTCGTCATCATTGAAAAATAACTTCTGCCAGAGTGTGTGTAATTTCTTCAGGTTTTAGGTATTGTTGGACTTTGGAAAAAAAATGTTACTATTGCTGTTTGTTTCTTTTCTCTCTTAACCCAATCATCCTTTCTCCCTATATCCACTATAAACCTACTGACTCCCATGGCTATCTGGACTACACTTCTTCCCACCCTGCTTCCTGTAAGGACTCCATCCCTTACTCCCAATTCCTCCGTCTACGCCGCATCTGCTCCCAGAATGAGGCGTTCCACACCAAGGCATCTGAAATGTCCTCATTCTTTAGGGAACGGGGGTTCCCCTCCTCCACCATAGATGAGGCTTGCACCAGGGTCTATTTCATACCCCGCAACACTGCTCGCTCTCCCCATCCCCCCACTCGCAACAAGGGCAGAGTCCCCCTAGTCCTCACCATTCACCCCACCAGCCGTCACATACAACAAGTAATCCTCCGTCAGTTTCGCCACCTCCAACATGACTCCACCACTCGCCACATCTTTCCATCTCCCCCCATATCTGCCTTCTGCAAAGACCGCTCCCTCCATAACTCCCTTGTCAATTCTTCCCTTCTTTCCCGTACCACCCCCTCCCCGGGCACTTTCCCTTGCAACCGCAAGAAATGCAACACTTGCCCCTTTACCTCCCCCCTCGACTCCATTCAAGGACCCAAGCAGTCGTTCCAGGTGCTCCAAACCTCATCTATTGCATCTGCTGCTCTAGATGTCAGCAGATCTATATCGGTGAGACCAAGTGGAGGTTGGGCGATCGTTTCGCTGAACACCTCCACTCAGTCCGCAACAACCTACCTGACCTCCCGGTGGCTCAGCACTTCAACTCCCCCTCCGACTCCGAATCCAACCTCTCTGTCCTGGGTCACCTCCATGGCCAGAGCGTGCAACACCGGAAATTGGAGGAACAGCACCTCATATTCCGCTTGGGGAGTCTGCATCCTGGGAGCATGAACATTGAAATCTCCCAATTTTGTTAGTCCTTGCTGTCTCCTCCCCTTCCTCAGCCCTCCTGCTGTCTCCTCCCATCCCCCAGCCTTCGTGCTCCTTCTCCTTTTTCCTTCTCCCCCCCCCCCCTCCCCCGATCAGTCTGAGGAAGGGTTAGGCCCGAAACGTTGCCATTTTCCTTCGCTCCATAGATGCTGCTGCACCCGCTGAGTTTCTCCAGCTTTTTTGTGTACCTTCGGTTTTCCAGCATCTGCAGTTCCTTCTTAAACTCCTTTCTCCCGCATGTTTTTTTTTTGCTGTCTATAGTTGATCTGGTCTTGAATCAAAAATGTTGTCATACCTTCCCTGGTTTCATCACCCAATGACCATTAGTGAATAACCTCAGTGGTAATTGAGCTTCATGTTATTTTAAATGTGTATAGCTGGTGCTCTTCATAATATTTGATGGGTGCATGCCTTAATACAAGTTCATTGTCACGAGTAGATGGCATAACGTAAAGGAATTGCTTGAAGCTGGCCTCCACCTCTTAAAATTGAGAAGTCCTGTGTCTACAGGAGGTCTAGGCTGGTGACCTGGTAGACACTGAAAAGTCCTAGAATATGGACAAAACTAGCAATCAATAACTAACCAATAATTAGCAATCAAAAACTAACCAATAATTGTCAATTCCAACATCCATTGGATAACCGAACTTTTACCCTACATGGTGACAGTGAGGGCTCTCCTGTAACCTTTGTTTTTTTAAACTTGAATATGGAGATGATTATAACAATGTAAAACACAACAGAATAGGATATTCCAAAAAAGGCACAAAGTGGAGTAACTCAGCGGGTCATTTATCCTCTTTCAAAGTGTAAGCTTTTTCTAAGTGTGTCTTTTAAAAATTGAATGTATCATGTGAAATAACATTTGACACATTTCTTTGCCCGACGTTGCTGTTAGTTTTTTTTATTGCCTTCAGTAAGGGGGATTTTGTGGATGACTCTTCCTCTGTAATTTGTAACAACACCTAACGACAATAAAATTTACAATCCAGCTGGCTAATTTGTCACAACTTTCATGAACCTTAGAGGACAAATTTATCCCAACCTGCCCTTGGATCAACTGATTAGATCAGAAGCAATTATGGTTCTATAACATTCTGTTGAAGCCACTGTGTTTTCAAAAGAAGAATTAAAAGCCATTAAGAAAAGATTTGTAGGCATTTGATGTACTTTGGAGTCTGCCCTTCTTCGCTCATCATTTGCACGGTCTGCAGCATCTGCAGCAGAACTCCAGTTCCCTTGTTGAAACCTGCCTCGAGTATAGGAATGATCTTATGCCTTAGAGGTTATCTAATGTCAGTGGATAGTTCTTTCACCTGCTAGTCAATGTTTTGTTTGTTCCCGTGACTCAGATGCAGCTGGCATGGATGGCCTTGCAGAAAGGAAATATTGTGCCTTCTGAGATAAAACAGCATAATGCCATGGTTGAATGGCAGATGTGCCAAATAGTCTAATTCTGCTCCTATCATTTATGAACTCACTTATGATTTGCTTCATGTGCTGTTCATGGTCAGTCACCTCCAGCTGGTTGTCAAATGGACTGAAATTCCTTCAGTGCAGTGGTAGAACATTGATTAAATTACTGAATCAAGGGACTGGAGTTCAAATCCCATGATGGCAGCTTAGTCAATTAATCATCTGATGTTAAAAACAAACTCTAGTTAAGATTAATGACAATCATAAAAATCCCAGATTGTTAAATCCCATTTGGATTGTTAATGCCCTTTGGTGGATGAAATCTCCCATTCTATACATTATTCCATTTTGGTTGACCTCTGAGATGGACTGGCACACCATTCAGTTCAATGGGATTTAGAAATAGACAATAAATGTTGGCTTTTCCAGTGAAGCACAAATCCTGAAAGGTTGTATTATATCTTGTGGTATTTGTGCCACACAAATTAAAGTGTGCGCATTTCACCAGTAGTAAGGAAGGCAAACGCAATGCTAGTATTTATTTCAAGAGGACTAGAATACAAAGCAGGTATGTAATGCTGAGGTTTATAAGGTGCTGGTCAAACCGCATTTGGAATATTGTGGGCGATTTTGGGCCACATTTCTGAAGAAAGATGTGTTGGCACTGGAGAGGGTCCAGTGGATGTTTACGACAATGATCCCAGGAAGCAGAGGTCATAGCCTCAGAATAAAAGGACATTACTTTAGGAAGGAGAGGAGGAGGAGGAATTTCTTTAGTCAGAGGGTGATAGATCTGTGGAATCCATTGCCACGGAAGGTTGTGCAAGTCAATGAATATTTTTAAGGCAGAGATAGGTAGATTTTACTTCGGAGTCACGTGAGTGACTACGTGAAGAGCCCGCTCAGCACGCATGCGCGGCATTATGTTTCAGCAGGCAACAGCGGCAGGCGGGAGTCAGGCGCCCCCGCTACAAGCCTGAAAGAGGAAGCTTTAGGTAAGTACTTACCTTCAGTTTAACCAGCGACTCGCGTCTGTTTGTTGCTCCAGGTGGAGCAAAGCAGCAGACGCAAGCGGCCCCCGTTGGACTCCGGGGAAGGAGCGTTCCGTTTGCGGAAGGTGTGAGAGACGCCACCAGGACTGCACACGCTGCGGTCCACAGACAAGGAGCTGCGCCGGTGCCAGTCCAGATGCAAGCAACCCCCCTTGGACTAGGGAAGGAGTATTCCGTTCGCGGAATGGGGAGAGATGGCACAGGACCGCACACGCTGCGGTCCACGGACAGGGAGCTGCGCCGGTGCCAGTCCAGACGCAAGTGGCCCCCCTTGGACTCCGGGGAAGGAGTGTTCCATTCGGGGAAGGGGGAAAGACGGCACAGGACTGCACACGCTGCGGTCCACAGACAGCTGCGCCGGTTTCCAGTCCATAGGCACAGCGGGAGTCAGGCGCTCCCGCTACAGTTTAACGAACAAGACTCTCCAAGAAACCTGTCCCCAGCTCGGCTCCAGCAGACAGGCATCTCATCAGAGGGGGACAGAGGGCGGTAGGACCGCTAACCCGGTGCTCCGCCATCCCCGACACCGAGCCGAGCCCAGTTCCGCTAGCGCCTGAGCAGTGGACTGGATGTCAAGACATCCGTCCGGTGGTATCCGATTCGTCGGACGGGGACGTCTCACCGCCCGCTTAGGGCAGAGACAGCCGCCTGAGCCGCATGGAGCGGCTCGTGGAGCATAAGCTCCAGCGAGACTTGCTTCGTGAGGAGCAGTTTCGCAGAGGGAGTTCAGGCACTCCCTCCACAGTGCCTCGTGCACTGGCCATTGCTTCCTCCTCATCCGAGGACAGCTTTGGCGACCAGAGCTGGGCTGGTCAAGAAGAGGGGCACTGGCTGAACAACATCGGGAGTATGCTTTGAGGTACAGGATCAGGAAGAGCTGCTGGGTGTGGCCGCTACGTGGTTTCACCACGAGCAAGATGGCTTTCAGTCTTAACTGATGGCCAGCCTACTACCTGTCTTTTCCAAAAAACCTCTCCAAGACAAGTAGCCATGAGGCGTTGGTTTAATCACGCCTCCCATAAATTGCATTTACTCAAAGTGCCCGCCATTATTGGGGGATACATTGAGCAGCGCATTTAACCCAAATATCTCAAAATTGCATTTGATACCCTGATGTCGGCTATCCATGTCCACCTGCTCATTCCAGAAGGGCAGGGTAGTATGGCAAAACACCTGACCCTACTGTTCAACTTCTCAAGGGAAGTGACAAACCTGCCCTCAATCTATATAATTAACAAGACTGTGAGAACGCCGACCTCACAACCACAGATCCTGCTACCTGGCACTTACCAAACCAGTCTTAAAAAACTGGACGAAGTGTTCAAACTATTCGGCACAAGAGGGCAGAGTCTGGAATGAGCACCACACTAAACCAGACAGTAGTACCTCTACGCGTCCACCAGGGGCGTCTACCTCATGGTACTGGTGAAAGCTCGGGGCCTGCATGCCAATCCCGTTAGACCAGGGCCCACAGCAGGCCCCATGGAAAATGCGCCACCCCCCAACAAACATCATCCCTACAAGAACAAGGAGCCAGAAACCGAAGAAAACAATAATGAAGACAGATAAGTATGGTTCCTACCATCACATAAAGGTGAAGGGTGGGTGAATCACGCCTGGTTAGGAAGCTATCACTCTTGGTAGTTATATACCAAAAAATATATTCAAGGGGAATAGAATTAATATCTTGCCACCAATTCAGCAAGCACCCCAAGGGGTCTACCCTCCCACGATGGTGAATGTCGCACCATCATTGATTAACCACTTGGGTTATTCACCAGGTATACCCACTTATGGGATTTGTAACTTCTACAATGGATCCAAGGATACTTTATGGTAGACATCGACCTTGAAGATGCATACTATTCAGTACCTTTTCATATAAGTTTCGGATATACCACAATTACCTGGATGGGGTAACCATGATGAGCATTGCCATTTTCATTCACTGCACATCTCGTGTGGGTATGTGACAAATAAACTTGATTTGAGTATTGAATTGGTATTTAAGTCGAAGCTATTCCAGAATCAACCAGCCCTGACACTTAAGAAACATTCCGTCATGGCATGTCTATATATTAACGACAGACTATCCTTGGATATAGCTTGTTAGCTGCTTTAGCTACTAACTTATTTAGCGGGCTCTGTCATATATCCAGATATTTACGTTGACCATCCACAACATTGTCTATCTGGTAATCATTAAGACTATCAGTTATGGTAACATTTAACCACCAATCAACTACGTGGCAAAGTAATTGGGGATAGTAGCAGCATTACCAGCTACTGAACATTGTACCTTTCCTATGAGCTGAGATACTAGTGGTCAAACTATCTCCATACCTGTAATATGGGGGCAAATGGACTAATCTGGAGTGTTATCGTGGAATTTATCTGCATAGGAATGGTTGTACACTTCCACCTGTGTTGAGTAACATCTTATGTGTCCTGATGTGTTACTGAGCTTGTAATACTTATTGCCAATGCGAATTGACTTAAACGTGTTATATATTAAATTACTTACTTCTAGTGAAGCATTTGCTCAGTGATGCACCATTTTGCATCTTCGTTTATAAGTTAACAACATCACAGTGGTGGCATATACCAAACCACTTGGGCGGAGAACATCGATATTAGGTGACAATTTATTAACAATTGGTAACCGTATGTCGTCAAACATGTTTAACCATCAGTAACTTACCTATTCAGGTGAACTAAATGCTGTAAACAAACATTTAAACCAAAAATATTTGCTGAAATTACTATGCAATATGAACACCAGATATCGATTTCCTTATATTCAATTAAATCGGCACATACTAACCTACGTCGCATGAAACCAATCTCAAGGCAGCGGCGATGGATACATTCCCGCGTATTGAGGGGCGGGGGGGAATCTAATCTCTATGTTCTCCCTTTCTTCTACCTCTTCAATAGGTACTACGGCTTCATCAGCCGGGTACTACGCAAATTACAGTGGACTAAGTCCACAGGCATGGTTCCCAGTGGTCCTCGACATGGTCATTAAACAAATTGCAGAATTGGGAAGACCACTGCTGTGCTTGGATCAGCAGCACTATCAACATGATGACAGCATTCCGTTGCATATCCTAGGGAACATACCTGAGGAACATCAAGAAATGGGAAACTGTTCCAAAACAGGAACTACACATTCAACTACAACAAAAAACTGTACTGGAGTTCCTGGCAGGTCTTCACCACAATGAAGGAAATGTTCTGTCAGCCTACTCAACCTGGGCACCACGACAACAGGGCAAAGGGTACCACTCACTGGTGATCAGATACAGGAGAGGTATATTCAATCCATTCCCCAGAAATAGATACACCCAAATTAGGATGTCAGTGAAATCCTGACATACCTTAGGGGATGATCACCAGCCAGGTCACTCACCCTGGAACAGCCTACCCTGAAGATGGACATGCTGGTGGCCTTACCTCAACACAAAGAGCCAGTTCTTCCATCTACTGCGATTGGACAACATGGTTATAACACCAGATAGTGTCACATTTCCCATTCAAGGGCTGGCCAAACAGAACAGACCAGGAACATCAGGTCCAGTCATGAATTCTGGGCATACCCACCTGAACCACGTTTTATGTGTCATGACCCACTTAGAGATCTACATCGACACAATAAGGAATACCTAGGGAGAGGAGAAAGCCTTATGGGTCAGCCACAAGAAACCTCATGGTCGGGTGACGAGCTAAACTATCTCTAGTGGCTCAAGCAGGTACTGGGAGTTGCTGGAGTAAATACTAATGTGTATAAATCTTATTCCACCAGGACAGCTTCCACGTCAGTAACTGAGAGGATGGACGAGCCTATGGACCACATCCTGGCTACAGCAGGGTGGTCTAGGGAGTATACGTTCCAAACTTTTATAACAAACCACTGACAGAACCTGTATCGTTTGCAGAAAAAGAATCTGCAAAAAATATATAATTTAAGCCAGGGGGAGCATTTGGTCTTGTTGTTGTTAATAACACCATTATTGTTTTTACAAACAGATTTATGGTTGATTTGGATAACATACTTCCTCCCTCAAATGACTTCGGCAGCGAGTGAAGTATGAACTGTTACACGGTTTGAAATCACAGAGCTTTGAAATCTTCACGTAGTCACTCACGTGACTCCAAAGTAAAATAGTAAGATTAAACGAGAACTTACCAGTTTGAAGTTTGATCTGTATTTTATGAGGAGTTACGATGAGGGATTACGTGCCCTCCACTCCCACCCTCAATAATATCGGTCAAACTGATAAACTGATGTCTCCTTTTCTTTACTATGTTTACTTCAATAACTGTGTCTATCTGTGATTCCACACCGCTGCTTTGAAGTATGCCGCGCATGCGTGCTGAACGGGCTCTTCACGTAATCCCTCATCGTAACTCCTTATAAAATACAGATCAAACTACAAACTGGTAAGTTCTTGTTTAATCTTATTATTTTTGATTAGTATGGGTATTAAAGGTTATGGGGAGAAGGCAGAAAAATGGGGTTGAGTGGGAGAGTTAGATCAGTCATGATTGAATGGCAGAGCAGACTTGATGGGCTGAATGGCCTAATTCTGCACCTATCACTTAAGAACCTGAACTCCCTGCACCACATGAAAGTTTACAATCCTTGCTAAGATGTATGTCCATTAATTGTTGCTTGAACACGTAGCAGATTCAGTCCTTAATAAACCATGGGTTTCAGTGAGAATTGCTCCTTGAACACTCAAGTTCAAAATGACTCTGGTGCTGCGATCCCTGCAGGTGTTTGTACTGCTCTCCCTATCCTCTGATCTGCTTTATTCCAGACACGTGTCAACTAATGCAACAGGCCTCACTCCCCACCAACATCCTCAGGACTTTCTACAGGGGTACGGTGGAGTCTGTACTCACGTACTGCATAAATACGTGGTACTCCACCTGCAACTGCTCGGACAGGAAGGCTCTGCAGAGGGTAGTGAGGGGAGCAGAGAGGATCATTGGCGTCTCCCTACCCTCGGTACAAGAACTGTTCCAGAGCCGCTGTCTGAAAAAAGCTCAGAGAATTGCTAAGGACAAACTGCACCCCCTCCACATACACCTGGATCTCCTGCCATCAGGCAAGAGATATCGAAGCATCAAAGCCCGGACTACAAGACTGCTAAACAGCTTCCTACCACAGGCTGTGAGGCTGCTAAACAGTCACTCTGTACTCACAGTCACTTGATTCTGCGGCTGGCACGGACACTTTAATAACTGGCACTGGCCACTCAAATCAGCTGCCCCGGACATTTTTATGATTGGTTTATTGTATTTTAACGTTGTGTTTTACCTGCTTTTAACTATTTATTTATACTGTTCCATCAGGGACTGGATTGTTTTTAGTGTTATTATGTGTGAAACGTTTTAAATTTCATGTGCGATGCTCCGCTATTCCCTGGGAAACGTCTTTTCATTTTGCACTGTACAACTGTTGCTTGCAAGATGACAATAAAGGTTGATTGATTGATTGACTTGCAATCCTCACACCTGGGCAAATTCCTCCAGCACCCTATGTACCCTGCTATCCCGCTTGCTAGATTTCAGTAAATCTAGATGCAAAAGCGCTAAATAATTATAGCAATGTCTCGGAGAAATCAATAAATTATTAATCTACGGTAATTGATGAATTATGTTGAGATCCATCTGGTGATGCCTTGCTGTTCTTCAGGTGGTCACGTTTGCATCAGGGCATCTTGGAGCATTGAATTCCAAAATAGTGGAGCGGGCACCAAGTAACAGACAATAGACAATAGGTGCAGGTGTAGGCCATTCGGCCCTTCGAGCCAGCACCTCCATTCACTGTGATCATGGCTGATCATCTACATTCAGTAACCCGTTCCTGCCTTCTCACCATATCCCTATGAACTCACTTATGATTTACTTTATGTGCTGTTCATGGTCAGTCACCTCCAGCTGGTTGTCAAATGGACTGAAATTCCTTCAGTGCAATGGTAGAACATTGATTAAATTACTGAATCAAGGGACTGGAGTCCAAATCCCATGATGGCAGCTTAGTCAATTAATCATCTGATGTTAAAAACAAACTCTAGTTAAGATTAGTTCCTGCCTGATTCAATGCACAAACTCTAGTTAAGATATGTTCATGCCTTCTCACCATATGTTTCTATCCCCTGACTCCATTATCTTTAAGAGCTCTATCTAACTCTCTCTTGAAAACATCTAGAGAATTGGCCTCCACTGCCTTCTGAGGCTGAGAATCCATAGATCCACAACTCTGGGTAAAAATGTTTTTTCCTCATCTCCGTTCTAAATGGCCTACCCTTTATTCTTATACTGTGGCCCATGGTTCTGGACTCCCCCATCATCGGAAACATGTTTCCTGCCTCTAGCGTGTCTAATTCCTTAATAATCTCATATATTTCAATGATACCCTCTCATCCTTCTCAATTCCAGAGTATACAAGCCCAGCCACTCCATTCTATCAAAAGATGACAGTCCCACCATCCCGGGAATTAACCTCATGAACCTACACTCCACTCCCTCAATAGCAAGAATGTCCCTCAAATTTGGTGACCAAAACTGCACACAATACTCCAATACTCCATCATCAAGTTCGCTGATGACACCACTGTTGTGGGACGTATCACTGATGGGGATGAGTCAGAGTATAGAAGAGATATCGAGCGACTGTCCATATGGTGCCAGCACAATAACCTGGCCCTCAACACCAGCAAAACCAAGGAACTGATTGTGGACTTTGGAAGGAGTAGGATGGGGACCCACAGTCCTGTTTATATCAACGGGTTGATGGGTGAAAGAGTCAAGAGCTTCAAATTCCTGGGCGTGCACATCTCTGAAGATCTTTCCTGGTCCGAGAACACTGATGTTATTATTAAGAAAGTATATCAGCGCCTCTACTTCCTGAGAAGATTACGGAGAGTCGGTTTGTCAAGGAGGACTCTCTCTAAATTCTACAGGTGCACAGTAGAGAGCATGCTGACCGGTTGCATCGTGGCTTGGTTCGGCAACTTGAGCGCCCTGGAGAGGAAAAGACTACAATAAGTAGTAAACACTGCCCAGTCCATCATCGGCTCTGACCTCCCTTCCATCGAGGGGATCTATCGCAGTCGCTACCTCAAAAAGGCTGGCAGCATCATCAAGGACCCACATCATCCTGGCCACACACTCATCTCCCCGCTACCTTCATGTAGAAGGTACAGGAGCCTGAAAACTGCAACGACCAGGTTCAGGAATAGCTACTTCCCCACAGCCATCAGGTTATTAAACTTGGCTCGGACAAAACTCTGAACATTAATAACCCATTATCTGTTATTTGCACTTGATCAGTTTATTTATTCATGTGTGTATATATTTATACAATGGTATATGGACACACTGATCTGTTCTGTAGTCATGCCTACTATGTTCTGTTGTGCTGAAGCAAAGCAAGAATTTCATTGTCCTATCAGGGACACATGACAATAAACTCTCTTGAATCTTGAATCTTGAGGTGTGGTCTAACTAGGGCCCTGTACAACTGCAGAAGGACCTCTTTGCTCCTATACTCAATTCCTCTTGTTATGAAGGCCAACATGCCATTAGCTTTCTTCACTGCCTGCTGTGCCTGCATGCTTACTCTCAGTGAGTGATGAACAAGGACCCCCCTCAGATCTCTTTGTACTTCCCCTTTTCCCAACTTGATACCAGTCAGATAATAATCTGCCTTCCTGTTTCTGTCACCAAAATGGGTGGCCTCACATTTATCCACATTAAACTGCATCTGCCATGCATCCACCCACTCACCCAACCTGTCCGAGTCACCGTGCATCCTAATAGCATCCTCCTCACAGTTCACACTGCCACCCAGCTTTATGCCATCTGCAAATTTACTGATGTTACTTTGAATCCCTTCATCTAAATCATTGATGTATATTATAAATAGGTGCGGTCCTAGCACCGAGCCTTGCGGTACCCCACTGGTCACTGCCTGCCATTCTGAAAGGGACCCATTAATCCCCACTCTTTGTTTCCTGTCTGCCAACCAGTTATCTATCCATGACAGTACCCTAACCCCAATACCATGTGCTCTAATATCCCCCTCTAATCTCCTATGTGGGACCTTATCAAATGCTTTCTGAAAGTCCAGGTACATTGGCTCTCCCTTGTCCATTTTCCTAATTATATCCTCAAAAAATTCCAGAAGATTAGTCAAGCATGATTTCCCCTTTTTAAATCCATGCTGACTAGGACGGATCCTGTTACTGTTTTCCAAATATGCCGCTAATGATTGGACTATTTATCTATGTATCATTAGCATCGTCATCGACATGGCAACAGGTGTAATTCATAGAAACATAGAAACATAGAAAATAGGTGCAGAAGTAGGCCATTCAGCCCTTCGAGCCTGCACCGCCATTCAATATGATCATGGCTGATCATCCAACTCAGTATCCTGTACCTGCCTTCTCTCCATACCCCCTGATCCCTTTAGCTACAAGGGCCACATCTAACTCCCTCTTAAATATAGCCAATGAACTGGCCTCAACTACCTTCTGCGGGTGAGAATTCCAGAGATTCACCACTCTCTGTGTGAAAAAGGTTTTCCTCATCTCGGTCCTAAAAGATTTCCACCTTATCCTTAAACTGTGACCTCTTGTTCTGGACTTCCCCAACATCGGGAACAATCTTCCTGCATCTAGCCTGTCCAACCCCTTAAGAATTTTGCCACAAGTACACAGGGTGCCTTTGTTGGACTGTATTGTGATACATATTTGGTATTTATAGTGCTCAAACATCACATAGAGTTGTGCTGCATTTTGTGAGGGGAAATAATAAGCTCGTCTGCATTCTGCTAATTTCTCCTTTTAATAGAGTGAGACTAACTGGCTTATTTAGTATGAATGTGGATTCAATTCGAGCAAACATACCATTTTTGTAGCACTAATAAAGTACTTGTGCAGTGAGGGAAAATTGTTAATGTTGTGTCCTTCAGTCCATATTTCATCTGACGGCGTACTTTTACTGAAGGATTCCTTAAACCATTAATGAGACCTTTTTCAAATGATCCCTAAAAGAGTCATACCAAAGGAACATAATTATCAAATAACCATGTTGACTAAAATTCCAGTGAACCTTACACTTAGTGAGGAGAAAAAAAATACTGATACCTAAATAAGGGGCTTGCTATTCATGGGAGCCATGCATCAGCACGGGTCCTGATATTATGAAGTACTAGTAGCAATGTTACAAAATTTTGTGATTTTAAAAATCAAGTCTGCAATTTATCCCATCAGATAAAGCATAAAAAGAAGTTTAATTTGACACCTAATTCACTTTCATATCTCAGGTATTTAAAAAGTTATGGCCATTTTCATACTCAGAAATGAGCATCTTGTTCCCTATTGATTTTCTATGGACAACAAAAAAGCTGTGATCGTGGACAGTCAAAAGCCCATAACTTTCTTAAAAATTAAGAGAACTGAATGAAATTTTCAGTTATCATAGATTGAAACATTCTGAGACAAATATAAATCAATCTTACTTGGATGACCTGAAATTAAAGCATATAATTAGTTAGTTACCCAATTGGAGCTAATTTCAAACTTCAATTACTAGATCTAAACATCTATATATTTCTTAATAAATTATTAACATTTTTAAATAGCCTAAGTGTCCAAATAATATTCACAAATAATTCACAATAAAACATGATTTTTAAATCTCATTTACATTAATTTATAGGCCAAATGGAAGGAATTTAGTGTTCAATTGCTGTAAATTAAAGTCAATTTAAATCAGCTTTCTAGTGGGTTCCTGTGAACGCGCTGGTTTAGAACATTCACATTGTGCTAGATTTGTGCCCTCAAATGCCCAGAAAAATACTGCGGGATATAATGGGCCCAAAATGAGCTACTTGCAACTTTAAACTTTGTATAAAGGGATCTTAAGAAGCCCTTTTTAATGTAAAAATGCCGACCATCGATCACTTGCTCACAGTACTCTATGTTATCCTACTTTCTCATCCACTCCCTATACACTAGGGGAAATTTTACCATGGCCAATTAACGTATAAATCCCGTACGTCTTTTTGTTTCAAAACAAACTTGCCTAATAAAGTATTATTGTATTGTATTGTATTATATATGGGAAGAAACCAGAGCACTCGGTGGAAACCCACGTGGCCACAGGGAGAACGTGCGAGCTCCACACAGACAGCACCTGAGGTCAGGATTGAACCCAGGTCTTGGCGTGTGAGGCAGCCGCCCTACCAGCTGTGCAACTGTGCAGCAAAAATGGCAAGAAGTGATGGCAATCAGTTTAATTATTTTTATTATTGTTCAATTGTTGTTCAATGTCTAAGATGGCGTCGCGTGCACAACGCGAGGCTCTGCGTCTCCGTAGTTTTTCTAAGTTAGTTCTTCTACTGTTACTAATTACCTTAGTTTTCGCCCGGAGCACTGGAGCGAAGACTGTGTACGGCCGTCAGGAGCTACTTGAGCTCGGCCGTCTCTGCATAACGCGCACCAGAAGCGACTTTCAACTGCCGCCGGAGATCACCAGGACACCATGGTCTAGCGGGTCCGCGCCCCCGACAGGAAGTGTCCGGAGGCGGCGCAGGGACCGCAAACAACGGCGTGGGAAGCGGGGAGGCCATCGAGCTAGGCTGCAATCAAACCCTCACCAGCCAGCTCTGCCCAGCATTTTCCTCGCGAATGTCCGGTCCTTGGTGAGTAAAATAGACGAACTAAGGCTGCGGATCACCACACACAGAAGGATCGCCGACTGCAACGCCATGGTCTTCACTGAGACATGGCTAAAGGACAACATCCCAGACAACGCCATTGAGCTGGAGGGACGCACTGTCTTCAGGGCCGACAGATCAGTGGAAGACTCCGGTAAGACCAAGGGCGGCGGACTATGCATTTATGTGAATAACACATGGTGCACGGACGTTGTTAAGATTGGTAGTCACTGCTCTGCTGACCTGGAATACCTGATGTTAAAGTGCAGGCCCTTCTATTTGCCCAGGGAATTCACATCAACTGTTATCACTGCAGTCTATGTTCCCCCGGACGCTAATGCCAGGCTAGCAATGGAAGAGCTGCAAGCTGCTATCAGCAAACATCTATCTGCCCACCCAGAGGGGGCATTTATTGTTGCGGGTGATTTCAACCACTCCGACCTTAAAACTGTACTCCCCAGGTTCCATCAGCATGTTTTTGCCCAACCAGAGGAAACAATGTTCTGGACTTAGTTTGCACTAATATCACTGAAGCCTACAAAGCCCTCCCCCTCCCCCACCTTGGACAGTCTGACCACCTCTCCCTGTTCCTGCTCCCCAAATACACACCTCTGATCAGACGTGTGAAACCTACCATGAGGACAGTGAAGGTCTGGCCTGAGGGGGCTGTCTCTGACTTACAGGAGCAGTTTCAGCAGACAGACTGGAGTCTCTTTGCTACTCAGTCCACCTCCAATTCACAAGTGGACATCAACTCGTACACCTCAACAGTTCTGGACTATATAAAATTCTGTACCGATAATGTCACTACCCACAAGGAGATAAAGACTTTCCCTAACCAGAAGCCGTGGATGAGCAGGGAGGTCAGACTCCTACTGAAGGCTCGCGATGCCGCTTTCAGATCTGGCGACGCTGAGGGATACAGCTCATCCAGGGCCAATCTGAAAATGGGAATTAGGAACGCTAAACTCAATCACAAACGGCGGATTGAGGAGCATTTCCATAACAACTCTGACCCCAGGCGCATGTGGCAAGGAATCAAATCCCTTGCCGATTATCAGAAAGTTAACACCCCTCCCCCAGACAACGACACCCTGCCTGACGAGCTAAACCACTTCTATGCTCGCTTTGACCGAGACAACAAAACCCCAGCCATTAAAGTTGCTCCACCCCCGAATGAACAACCTCTCAGCCTCTCCACCTCTGCTGTACAAGATGCACTGAGCAAGGTGAATGAGCGCAAAGCTGCCGGCCCCGATGGCATCCCTGGCCGGGTGCTTAGGGCATGTGCTGGTCAACTATCCCCAGTCCTCGCCGACATTTTCAATCTCTCACTGGCCCAGGGTGTTGTCCCCACTTGCCTCAAGACATCAACCATCGTGCCAGTGCCCAAACAGTCAGCTACAGGGAGTCTCAACGATTTCCGCCCAGTGGCACTCACCCCTGTCATTGCAAAGTGCTTTGAGCGGCTGATCTTGGCTCACCTCAAAGCCTGCCTCCCCCCCCACACTGGACCCCCATCAGTTTGCCTACCGGACCAACAGGTCTACAGAGGACGCCATATCGGCGGCCCTACACTCTGCCCTGACCCACCTGGACCACAACAACTCCTACATCAGGCTGCTGTTCATAGATTTCAGCTCTGCCTTTAACACCGTCATCCCAGCCAGCTTGATCACCAAACTCAGTGGACTTGGCATCTCCACCTCCCTCTGCAACTGGACATTGGACTTCCTCACTAACAGACCACAGTCTGTTAGGCTCAATAACCTCACCTCCTCCACTATAACACTGAACACCGGAGTGCCACAGGGCTGTGTGCTCAGCCCTCTCCTCTACTCCCTCTTCACCCACGACTGCATCCCAAAGCACGGATCCAACGCCATTATTAAGTTTGCTGACGATACCACGGTAGTAGGACTGATCAGCGACAACGATGAGTCAGCCTACAGGGATGAGATCCAGCACCTGACCACCTGGTGTGCCGACAATAACCTCATCCTCAACTCCAAAAAGACGAAGGAGATTATTGTCGACTTCAGGCAGACCAGAGGAGGCAGTCATACCGCCATCCATATCAACGGGACTGAGGTGGAGCGCGTCTCCAGCTATAAATTCCTCGGAGTGCATATCTCGGAGGACTTGTCCTGGTCCCTCAACACCTCCAAGCTGATCAAAAAGGCACAGCAGCGCCTTTACTTCCTTAGGAGGCTCAAGAAAGCCCACCTGTCCCCCCAGATCCTGACCAACTTTTACCGCTGTACCATAGAGAGTATCCTGACCACCTGCTTCACGGTATGGTACAGCAGCTGCACTGCTGCGGACAGGAAAGCGCTACAACGGGTGGTGAAAACCGCGCAGCACATCATCGGTGCCCCGCTCCCTGCCATGGATGCCCTCCACCGAAAACGGTGTCTGAGTCGGGCTGGGAAGATCATCAAAGACCCCTCACACCCCAACCATGGACTGTTTGCCCTCCTCCCATCAGGGAGGCGGTACAGGAGCCTCAGGTCACGTACCAGCAGGATGAGGAAAAGCTTCTATAACAACACAATCACACTGCTGAACTCGGAGTCCCGACGATAGACTTCTCTGGTCCCTCCGTCCCCCTTTGTTTAATCATTCTGTATTTCCTGATTATTCTGTATCTTCTCTCTTTCTATTTTTTTTCTTGTTTTTTCTCTTTATGTACAACTACTACGGTCTGACGCAAAACTGCATTTCGTTGTACTGATACTTGTATTTGTGCGATGACATTAAAGTTGAATTGAATTGAATTGAATTCTCTTGGTGTAGAAGATCATTTTGCTCACTGTATCTCTGCAAGCTGAGCATTCCGTCGGTCCAATCTGCCCACGTATTATCCTGTAACTAATTCTACCTCACTTGCTCATCAACATTGTCCTGTTTCTTCCAGCACAGAGTAATTATCAATAACCAATTAACCCACTAATCATCATGTCTTTGGGATATGAGGTAAAAAAACAGTGAAAAGGTATATAGGACATGGACATGATGCAGGAAGGGGAGGGGAGGGCGGGGATACTTAAGTGACATGAACAGAGATTTAAGCTATGTTGCCTCCTGGTTGCCAGCCTTTGATTTGTCTCATCAGACCAAGTAGAAAAGATGCAGAGTGCCACAGGTTGAATAAATCACAGGCCTCTGTCAAGAAAACAGGCATTGATGATGCATGATGTGTAGTCACACGTTTCCTCTTTAGTGAGTGAATGGAATTCTTCTGAGTTCATGATAATAGTAATGTTGGCAAGAGGCATTCACAGGACAAGGATCACTCTGCACCACGGCAAACCTGCAAGATGTGCAAGACTCCATGCTCTCCACAGCAAAGGAGAATGGGAAGAGGATATCTTCCTACATATGGGCAACTTCAGCAATTTATAGCAACAAGCAGATTATATTTGCGACCTCTTTAGACTAGTACGTTAGTCTAAAGTACTTTTTAGTTAATTAATGTTCAGCCTGAGAAATCTTATTGGCAGATATGATGTCTAGCCTTTCTCCTCCCCCCTTCCTCTTTGAATATCTTGATCTGCTCAATATGGACTTCCTCATTCTCTCAATCATCCTCCTTATCATGAAAAATACTTACCAAACCATCCCTATTGGTCAGCAATTTGGTTCACTGCAATCTTTAATTCATCGGAAAATAATTGACATCAGCTCTGTAAATTATGGAACCGTTCTCAATGGGAAAGTACTGCCTGTTGTTGTTAGCTGCACACAGCCAAGAGGCTCTGCACTCTCTATGTCAGTATCTGGATACCTCGCCCATGTAGAAAATAGCAAAGGAAATGACTTACACAGAAAAGCTGGAGAAACTCAGCGGGTGCAGCAGCATCTATGGAGCGAAGGAAATAGGCAACGTTTCAGGCCGAAACCCTTCTTCAGACCATAGATGCTGCTGCACCCGCTGAGTTTCTCCAGCTTTTCTGTGTAACCTTCGATTCTCCAGCATCTGCAGTTCCCTCTTAAACAAAGGAAATGACTTGTTTCCCAGGAATGTTTTCCCAGGTGAAAGGCGCTATATAAGTGCACATTTTGTCATTGACCACATGGTCACAGGGAGAACAGCCAAACTCTGTACAGAGAGCATCCATTGTCAGGATTAAATCCGAGTCTCTGGTGCTTTAAGGCAGCAAATCTACTGCTGCACTACTGTGCCGCCAGGTGTGCACAGTCCTTTTCTATTCCAGTGAAAGATGCCAATAGACTTTCTGACAGAAATTACGCAAAAATGAAGATCTAACCTTGGATGTCTCCTCTATTTGACCACAATAGAGTCCAACATGAAATGACTTTGATGAGTGTCAATTTCCTGCCTCAATTTCCAACAGCTTTGAGCCACCACTAAATGAAATTAGCATACTAATTTGAATGTTAATTGGTGAAAGAATTAGAAATGTCTTTGCTTGGGCAGGTGCAAAGGCTCTGCTGAGGTCAGGGTTAAGAATCTTTCAATAAGCAGGATGATGCGTTTGCAGACTACTAAGGTCCATCCCACAATGAATGGATGTGTTAATATGGCAACCCTACCTTTAGCACAATCACAGTAAACCCATCCGGCAGGAAATGAAAACATCTGCAAGTGTGTCTCTCTGATTAACGGTGAGGTTATCAGGAAGGAATTTATTAGCATAAGACATTCTCAAAATGCTGACCCTATTGGTAGAAGTAAAGCAACTTCTGTTATTTTGGGATTACTTACTGACATTTAATTTTTGCATTGAATTGTGCTGGATCTGTTTTATCTGTATTGCTAAGGAGTTAGTTACCATGGCAATGCCATATTTTTGTTACAAGAGCACTGGCCGATCTCCCAGCTCCACAGCTAATCAAAGTTGGAAAAAAAAATGAGTTACACGCCTTTGTTTCCAATGGGAAAATATGAAAGTGCAGCCCACACAGACGGAAAAATAACTCGGTTCCAGCTAATGTCCAGACAGATATCTGTTAATACCAACAACTGAGTTCATCGCTCTGTGACAGATTGTTGAAAACATAATCATCCCCAGCACATAAATGAATAAACAGCTTTTGGTAGTAATGAAATTATGCCCTGCAATGTACAAACTGACCAGTTAGTGAAGATGTTTTAATGACCATTTTGTTATTCCCATAGTGGATCTTACCTCACAGAGCATTGTGAGGATGATAAATGATAAATACTTGAAATAGTATTAATCTTAAACTTAACTGCAAATCATATTTTTCTTGTTCCAAAGACAAAACTTCAATAATAATTGATAATGTCATAAAGTCATACAGCAAAGGAACTTTTGCCCAACTTGTGAATGTCAACCAAGTTGCCCAATGAGCTAGTCCCACTTGCCTGTGCCTGGTCCATATCCTTCCAACAGATTCCTATCCATGTACTTCCATCTATGGATTATTGAAGTTTGTATCAGAAGCTGCCCATGCATCTTTTAAATGTTGCAATGTTACCTGACTCTAACACTTCCTCTGACAGGTCATTCCATTTACCTGATCCTTTTTATGTGTAAAAGCTGTTCCAAATGTCTCTTTTCAATATTTATTCTCACCTTAAATCTTTCCCCTCTCACATTAGCATTGACCCATTGGTGTTCCTAAAAATAATTTATAAAATTTGGAACAGAAAGTCCACATTTGACTGTGTAAAAGACTGTTACAGAATCTAGTATGGGCTCTGGAATGGATGTTGAAAGGAATGCAATTTGGACGCATGGGTATCGAGTCTTTATGAAGTCTAACATGCTATAAAACTTATGATTGTTCTGTTTCTGATTATTCTGAAACCCCGGTAATTTGACATCTGGCTCGCTCAGTTAGTATGCAGTGTGAACTAGGGTTCGGAGTTCCGGATGTGGAGCCAGAGCAGGGAGTCTGGGGTGCAACTTGTAGCAGAGACTGGACCATGGACCGAGGGTGCAATGGAGCCGACGTCAGCTTCGGACCATAGAACATAGAACAGGACAGCACTGGAACAGGCCCTTTGGGCCACAAACTCTATGCTGAACATGATGCCAAGATCAACTCTTATCTGTCTGCACATAACCCATAATCCTCCATTCCCTGCATATCTGTATGCTTATCCAAAAGTCTCTTAAATACCACAATCGTATCTGCTTCCACCACCACTCCTGACAGTGTGTTCTAGGCACTCACCATCCTCTGTATAAAATACCTGCCCTGTACATCTCATTTGAACTTTGTCCCTCTCACTTTAAAGCTATGCCCTCTGGTATTGGCCTTTTCCACTCTGGGGAAAAAGTTCTGACTGTCTACCCTATCTATACCTCACATAATTTAATTCCAGTAGGGGTCAGTAACATGGGGACGTGGTGGGAGTTGGATGTCTTTCATTCTCTTTAAATTGACGGTTCACAGGAAATTGTATTGTTTATGATATTGCTGAGCAACTTATAAGAATAGTAAAATCAAAGGAAGCCAGGGTATCGGATCTGCTGGTTCGGCAATATCCAAAGGATGCCATATACTGTAACTCGAGGGAGATCAAGAGAACAGAGTGTCCAGTATTGCAATGTATTGCATGGCCTGTTTTGCTTTGCACTGTATTTGACAATCTCTATTGGGTTTTTTTCCTGAAAACAATTTAATATCTCCAATCTCAGTTTATGTTTGTATCTGACAATCGCCATATCAATGCGAATTTGCACAGGCATGGTGATTACCATAATAGGCCTTGAAAACAACTTCTCACTGTATGGAAATTTATATTCTTCCTCAAACACCTTAGCTTTATTCCTCCACATTTCAACCTCATCTGGTGGATATGGGCCATTAAAGGAATTAGATAAATCATGCAGACACAAACCATATTTGTAGACACAAGTAATCATAAGGTCATTTTCTGAGATCTCTATGAATCAGACTTCTTAGAAATACTTAAAATTGTTCCAGCTGTATTGCTGTTTCATGCTTTAACCTTCTGATGATTTGAGTAGCTGTTCTCAAGACAGTAAGAGACCTGTGATAATTTAAAAAATCTGAAAATGCGGCAGGTTTTGTGCAGGTCAAGTACCTTTGTATTTTATAAACGATCTGTGAAATATCAGCATTTTATGAGTTTTTATCCAATTGGAGCCTGTTCCCATTTGTGTTCGTGGACATCATTAAACAGAAAAGTGATGCACTTTGGCAGAAAGAATTTGGAGAGAATATATGGCCCATTTTTAAATAGTATGCAAGAACAGAGGGACTTTATATATACATAGGTCTTGGAAAATAGGGGAGTATGTTGAGAGAGTGTCATAGTCATAGAATCATGCAGGGTGGAAACAGGCCCTTCCCATGCCGACCAACATGCCCCATCTATACGTCCCACGTGCTTGCATTAGATCATATCCCAGTAAACCTATCCTATCCAAGTACCTGTCTAAATTCTTCTTAAATGTTGCAATAGTACCTGCGTCAACTACCTCCTCTGGCAGCTCGTACAATACACCCACCACCTTTGTTGTAAAAAAGTTACCCCTCAGGTTCCTATTAAATCTTTCCCCCCTCACCTTAAACCTATTGTTCTCGATTCCCCTACTCTGCATTCCAAGGAATAAAGTCGCCTGCTCAACATCTCCTTATAGCTCAGGACTTCGAGTCCTGGCTACATCCTCCTAAATCTTCTCTGCACCCTTTTCAGCTTGACAACATCCTACCTATATCATCGTGACTAAAACTGAACACAATACTCTAAATGAGGACTGAATAATTTCTTGTATAACTACAATACGACCTCCCAATCTCTATACTCAATACTCTGACTCTTGAAGGCCAATGTGCCAAAATCATTTTTCACCACCCTATCTACCTGTGACGCCACTTTCAAGGAAACTCTGTACCTGCACCCCTAGGTCCTTCTGCTTTACAGCACCCTTCAGTGCCCTACCATTCACCGTGTAGGTCCTGCCCATGTTAAACTTTCCTAAATGCAACACCTCACATTTCTCTGTGCTAAATTCCATCAACTGTTCCTTAGCCCACTCACCCAACCGATCAAGATGCTGCTTCATTTTTTGACAACCATTGTCACTATCTACAGTACCACCCACTTTTGTGTTATCTACAAACTTGCTAAGCATGCCATATATGTTCCCATCCAAATCACTGATATCAATGACAAACAGCAATGGGATCAGCACTGAACCCTGAGGCACACCACTAGTCACAATCCTCCAGTCTGGAAAAAACCCCTTCCATTATCACCCTCTGCATCCTTCATTGGACGAACTCTGGCTAAGGATCACCTACCACAACTGGATCAAAGACTGCAACATCCTGATCTTCACGGAAACTTGGCTCAACGTTCCTGATAGTGCCATCCAGCTAACGGGGCATCATTTACTCAGAGTGGACAGGACAACAGACTCCGGTAAGACCAGAGGTGGAAGTCTGTGCATTTATGTAAATAAAGCATGGTGCACGGACTCCACCATCATCGAGAGTCACTGCTCAGCTAACCTTGAGTTCCTCTTGGTTAGATGCAGACCGTTCTATCTGCCCAGAGAGTTCACCTCCACTGTTGTGACTGCAACCTATATCCCTCCTGATGCTAATGCCAAGCTTGCAATGAAAGAGCTGCATACTGCCATTAGCAAACAACAGACGCACAACCCCGAGGCAGCCTTCATTGTTGCGGGTGACTTCAATCACTACAACCTGAAGACTGTACTCCCCAAATTCCACCACCATGTATCCTTCCCCACTAGAGTAGACAAGACACTGGACAAAGTCTACACTAACATGGCTGAAGCTTACAAAGCCGTCCCACTCCCCCACCTTGTTCAGTCTGATCATCTCTCATTGTTCCTGCTCCCTAAGTACTCCCCACTCATCAGACGGGTTAAACCCACTGTGAGGACAGTTAAAGTCTGGTCAGAGGAAGCGGATTCCACACTTCAGCAGTGTTTTGGAAACACTGACTGGAAGGCGTTTGCAGCCCAGGCCACCCTTGACTCCCACACGGACATTGATTCCTACCCATCCTCTGTTCTGGACTTTATAAACTCCACCATCAATAGTGTCACCTCCCTCAAACGGGTGACCATATTGGCCTCATCAGCAACAACGATGAGTCGGCCTATAGGGAGGAGGTCCAGCTCCTAGCAGCATGGTGTGCTGACAACAACCTGGCCCTTAACTACAAGAAGACCAAGGAGGTCATTGTGGACTACAGAAGATCTAGGGGTGGCACACACACCCCCATCCATATTAATGGGATGGAGGTGGAACGTGTTTCCAGCTTCAGGTTTCTGGGGGTCAACATCTCTGATGACCTCTCTTGGACCCAACACTGGTCAAGAAGGCTCACCAGCATCTCTTCTTCCTGAGGCGACTAAAGAAGGTCCATCTGTCTCCTCAGATTCTGGTGAATATTCTACCGCTGCACCATCGAGAGCATCCTTACCAATTGTATCACATTATGGTATGTCAACTGCTCTGTCTCCGACCGGAAAGCACTGCAGAGGGTGGTGAAAATTGCCCAACGCATCACCGGATCCTCGCTCCCCTCCATTGAGTCCGTCCAAAGCAAGCGTTGTCTGCGGAGGGCCCTCAGCATCGCCAAGGACTGCTCTCACCCCAACCATGGACTGTTTACCCTCCTACCATCCGGGAGGCGCTACAGGTCTCTCAGTTGCCGGACCAACAGGTCCAGGAACAGCTTCTTCCCTGTGGCTGTCACACTACTCAACAATGTACCTCGGTGACTGCCAATCCCCCCTCCCCCCCGGACACTCCTCCCACAGGAAAATACACTATGTCTGTGTACATGTAAATAGAGTTATTTATTGAAATCATTCTATGTCGCTCTTCCAGGGAGATGCTAACTGCAATTTGTTATCTCTGTATTGCACAGTGACAATGACAATTAAAGTTGAATCTGAATCTGAATCAATTAAGCCAATTTTCTATCCATTCAGTTATCTCGCCTTGGATTCCATGCGATCTAACCTTCGAGAGCAACCTACCATATAGAACCTTGTCAAATGCCTTGCTGAAATATACTACATCGACAGCTCTGCCCTCATCAACCTGTTTGGTCACATCTTCAGAAAACTCAATCAAATTCGTGAAGACACGACTTCACACGTACAAAACCATGCAGACTATCGCTAATCAGCCCTTGTCCATCTAAGTGCATGTACATCTTATCGCTCAGAATGCTCTATAGTAACCTTCTGACCACAGTGGTGAGCACACTGGCCTGTAGTTCCCAGCATTTTCCCTACACCCCTTCTTGAATAGAGGCACAACATTTGGCTCCTTGCAGTCTTCCGGCACCTTGCCTGTATTTAACGACGATGCATAAATCTTATTGAGGGCTCCTGCAATTTCCTTTCTAGCTTCCCACAGTGTCCTCGGATATTTCTGATCACGCCCGGGAGATTTGTCAATCTTCATATACACTCTGCGACCATAACACTGACTGCTCTAAAGACACTTCCAATGACTACTCCATGTTCCTCAAATTTAGGGAACCCTGGTTGATGAGAGATGTTGAGGCTCAGGTCAGGAAAAAGAAGGAGGAGTGTGTCAGATTCAGGAAGTTGGGATCAAACAAATCCCTTGGCAAATATAAAAAGTGTAGGATTAAACTTAAGAAGTCAACCAGGAGGACAAGAAAATGACATGAAATGGTTGTGGTAGACAAGGTAAAGGAAAGTCCAAAGAGATTATTACAAGTATATTTGGAGCAAAAGGGTGGCTAGGGAAAGAACAGGTCCACGAAAAGATCAGATGGCTGTCTTTGTATAGAGCCACAGGAGATTGAGGAGGTATTATATAATTAATTCTCATTCTAATTCACCAAAGAGAACATGGAAGCTAAGGAATTAAAGCATATGTGTTCTGCAGTTGTATAGGGCTCAGGTGAGACCACATCTGGAGTACTGTGTACAGTTTTGGTCTCCTAATTTGAGGAAGGACATCCTTGTGATTGAGGCAATGCAGCGTAGGTTCACGAGATTGATACCTGGGATAGCGGGACTGTCATATGAGGAAAGATTGAAAAGACTAGGCTTGTATTCACTGGAGTTTAGAAGGATGAGGGGGGATCTTATAGAAACATATAAAATTATAAAAGGACTGGACAAGCTAGATGCAGGAAAAATGTTCCCAATGTTGGGCGAGTCCAGAACCAGGGGCCACAGGCTTAGAATAAAGGGGAGGCCATTTAAGAGTGAGGTGAGAAAAAACATTTTCACCCAGAGATTTGTGAATTCATGGAATTCCCTGCCACAGAGGGCAGTGGAGGCCAAATCACTGGATGGATTTAAGAGAGATTTAGATAGAGCTGTAGGGGCTAGTGGAGTCAAGGGATATGGGGAGAAGGCAGGCATGGGTTATTGATAGGGGACGATCAGCCATGATCACAATGAATGGTGGTGCAGGCTCGAAGGACTGAATGGCCTCCTCCTGCACCTACTTTCTATGTTTCTATGTTTCTATGTTGTGATGTCTTAGACCATTTACCAACTACCAAAGAGGAGGTATCAGCGAGTTTAAGGTGGATAAATCCCAAGGGCGTGACCAAGTGCATCATCCATGGACTATTTGGAAATCTAAGGAAGAAATTGCAGAGGCCCTTGCATAGATATTTGCATCAACTTTAGCCACAGATGGAGTTATGGGAGACTGGAGAGTGACTAAAGTTATACTGTAATTTAAGGAGGGCAAGCCTGGGAACTACAAACCATTGAGCCTGATGTCAGTGGTGAGAAAGGTCTTGGAGAAGATTCTGCGGAACAGGAGTTTCTAGCGTTTGGGTGCTCAAGGAGGGATTACAGCTCTATCACGATCACTATGCTATTTACACCTGCTTAAATTAAAATGTCAGAAATGTGAGGTGTTGCATTTTGTGAAGTCTAACATGGGGAAGACCTACACAGGGAATGGTAGGGCTCTGGGAAGTGTTGTAGAGCAGAGGGATCTAGGAGTGCAGGTGCATGGTTCCTTGAAGGTGGAGTCGCAGGTGGTCAAAAAGGCGTTCGGCTCATTGGCCTTCATCATTCAGAAAATTGAATATAGAAGTCAGGAGGTCATGTTGCAATTGTATAAGACGTTGGTGAGGCCGCATTTAGAGTATTGTGTTCAGTTCTGGGCATCGTGTTATAGAAAATATGTTATCAAGCTGGAAAGGGTACAGAGAAGATTTACCAGGATGTTGCCAGGGCTAGAAGGTCTGAGCTATAGGGAGAGGTTGAGTAGACTGGCTCTCTATTCGGTGGAGCACAGGACGATGAAATGAAATGAAATGAAATGAAATGAAATAAAATGATTCAATTTATTGTCATTGTCAGTGTACAGTACAGAGACAACGAAATGCATTTTTAGCATCTCCCTTGAAAGGGAGACACAGGGCGTCGCGGTGTGCCCGCGCCTGCCGCCGTAATTACATTCCATTACAGGCAAAGGTGGGTGAAGTGTCTTGCCCAAGGACACAACGACAGTATGCACTCCAAGCGGGATTTGAACCGGCTACCTTCCGGTCGCCAGCCGAACTCTTAGCCCATTGTGCTATCTGTCGCCCGACAGATGAGGGGTTATTGGGGTGTATAAAATCATGAGAGGATTAGATCGGGTAGTCACTTGCCCAAAGTGAATCAAGGACCAGAGGACATGGGTTTAAGGTGAAGGGGAAAAGATTCAATAGGACTCTGAGGGGTAATTTTTTCACCCAAAGGTCAAAAGTAAACTTTTTCACCCATTATCAAATAAATATAAATCTTACCCATTGATTGTGTGGGATATCACAGATACTTTGGCTAATTCAAAAAAATGTACCGCAATTAAAGTCCGATCTATATTTTATCCTTGTTATACACTAATGTGGTTTCTCTTAAATGCCTTCTGAGGCAACCTACAAAACCACAGTTTTATCAATCTGTTGTAGTGATTTAGTGTGCTGCATTGGTTAGACATATTGGGATTTTTGCCCAAGGGTTTTCTCAAATTTATCATTTTAAAAAGATTGGATTGGCTTGGATAGAGTGGATGTGGAGAGGATGTTTCCACTAGTGGGAGACTCTAGGACCAGTGGTACTAACCTCAAAATAAATGGACGTTACTTTAGGAAGGAGATGAGGAGGAATTTCTTTAGTCAAAGTAGCAATGTTACAAAATTTTGAGATTTAAAAATCAAGTCTGCAATTTATCCCATCAGATAAAGCATAACAATAAGTTTAATTTGACACCTAATTCACTTTCATATCTCAAGTAATAAAAAGGTTATGGCCATTTTCAAACTCAGAAATTAGCATCTTGTTCCCTATTGATTTTCTATGGACATAACAAAAAAGCTGTGATCGTGGACAGTCAAAAGCCCATAACCTTCTTAAAAATTAAGAGAACTGAATGAAATTTTCAGTTATCATAGATTGAAGCATTCTGAAACAAATATAAAATAATCTTACTTGGATGACCTGAAATTAAAGCATATAATTAGTTAGTTACCCAATTGTAGCTAATTTCAAACTTCAATTACTAGATCTAAACATCTATCCATTTCTTAATAAATGATTAACATTTTAAAATAGCCCAAGTGTCCAAATAATATTCACAAATAATTCACAATAAACATGATTTTTAAATCTAATTTACATCAATTTATAGGCCAAATGGAAGGAATTTAGTGTTCAATTGCTGTAAATTAAAGTCAATTTAAATCAGCTTTCTAGTGGGTTCCTGTGAACGCGCTGGTTTAGAACGTTCACATTGTGATGGATTTGTGCCCTCAAATGCCCAGAAAAATACTGCGGGATATAAAGAGCCCAAAATGAACTACTCGCTATAGAAAACTTTATTAACAGGGTTCTTAAGAAGCCCCATTTAATGTAAAAATAAGGTACACACCTTTAATTGTTTGCTTTATAAAACCCTGGGGCTGCGAGAGGTTGCGGGTTGAGAGAGTGATTTTTAAACTACTATAACTATTATACAAGGCCATAAAAACTAATAATACCTTTTGCGACGGGGTCTTTCAGCGATTTTCCGTTAATGATTTACTAGGCTGAACATTTTCGATTGCGCCAGCCTAGTAAAAATCGCGTTTTAAACCCGCCCCCTCTAAACAACGCCAAAATCATGCACACGGGGTAGGGCAGATGCTCAGCCACGATTCAGGTAGGTTTTGTAACATACCTAGTCAAAGGGTGGTGAATCTGTGGAATTCTTTGTCTCATAAGGCTGTGGAGGCGAAGCCAATGGCAGAGATTTTTAAGGCAGAGATAGATTCTTAATTAGTACAGGTGTCAGGGGTTATGGGGAGAAGGGAGGAGAATGGGGTTAGGAGGGAGAGATGGATCAGCCATGATTGAATGGCGGTCGACTTGATGGGCTGAATGGCCTAAATCTGCTCCTATTACATGACCTTATGACTTTATGACACAAATATCAAAAATATTTATGTGAGCATAACACTCATAATCCTTTCTTTGTGTTGAATTTTACTTATGTCATCCATTGTGATGCTCATCTATATATTGGGTGGAACTAATCACTCCATTAAATAGAATGATATCAACACGTTTACAATGCACACATTTCCAGATCAAGTTTACACAGGTTGTCACGGATTCCTGAAGTAAAATTATAAGAAGTATTTTTGTGTTGAATTTTAATTGTATGTAACATTGTGTGTAACATTACACAACCCTTAATCAAAGATTATATAATTTAATTTGGGAAAATCATTAAAATAGGAGTATGAGCATACAGCTAAAATATAGTGAAACTATATGTCCACAAACCAATAAATCAAACCTTGATTTTCTTTGCTCTTTTCTTCCAGTAAATAATAGCTAATTAGAGAGATAATACATTTAATACTGATGGTCCATTAATAACAGAAATATTTCTAACTTTTCTGACTGTTCTGTAGCTTAATTAACTACTGAAGAGAAAATTAACAAAATAAATTCTACTTTTAGAAATAATCAGGATGCCTATGCTAATTGTTTATCACAGGGCGAATAGGACAAAGAAATGTTAGATAAACAACATTCAAAAAGTCCAATTAAGAAGAGTGGCTAAGGAAGGGAAGATGAATTTCATTGCAAATCAGTAATACATACTTGAAATAGATGTAGATGCAATAGGGCAAATGACGGTGCAACAGCCCAATGGGAATACATTATTAGATGCTTCTCCTGATATGACAGACTCTATTAATAGCACACAAAGAGGTTATTTCATCCAATAAAATTAACTGCAGCCAAGTTTTGTTTAAGAGTAAGAAGCTATACTATCAAGAGGAATTATTTAGAAAAGGTTAAAAAATAACTAATTAGTCAATGAATCTTGTAAAATAAAATAACAAGCATAATTAGTGATCATTCAGTGAAATATGAATCTTAATGTAAATTTGCTATCAAATAAAGTAATCAAATAATCAAATGAAATAACACTTGGAATTTTTGGCCCCCAACCTACACTGCAATCTTATGATTAAGTGCGGCATGCCTTCTGAATTATTCTCCTTTGTCTTACTTTGGCTCTCCTCCCAATGTTGCTTAAGTGTTATGTCCAGAGGGCTGCCTTAGGAGCCAGTGAGTGGATCTCTTCTTCTCTCCACCTCATCAACCGATGACTCTAAAGTGAGGTTTGAGAAATGGAGACTGTGTCCCTTCTGTGGTGGGAGATGTGCATCACTTGATTTGATTATCTCTGGCTAGTCCATCCTCACCAGCCAATTCAGAAATGGAGGTCATGTTTCAGCAGTAAGGCTAGCAGCAGTGTGATTAACACAGGTTGACCACTATAATTATAATGGTGAGTTCTGAGTAGCGATTTCTCATATGCTCTCAACTGGCTCAAATCAATGTGGTGATGCATTTTCCAATGATATTGAATTCTCTCCCAGTAAAGTCACCTCTGGTTAATGAAAAGTTTAGGTTCCAAAAGAAGATTGTTGAACAAACATTTGTATTCGTACAAGGCATCTAACTCTAGGATTTTTGATAATGCAAGTCAAAATAGATGACTCAAAATACGATCACGGTGGCACAGCGATTGAGTTGCTGCCTTACAGCAAATGCAGCGCCAGAGACCCGGGTTCGATCCCGACTATGGGTTCAGTCTGTACGGACTTTGTACGTTCTCCTCGTGACCTGCATGGGATATCTCCGAGATCTTCAGTTTCATCCCACACTCCAAAGACTTACAGGTTTGTAGGTTAATTGGCTTGGTAAATGTAAAAATTGTCCCTAGTGGGTGTAGGATGGTGTTAATGTCCGTGGGTCGCTGGTCCGAGCGGACCCGCTGGGCCGAAGAGCCTGTTTCCATGCTTTATCTCGAAACTAAACTAAACTAAAAATGTGGTTTTTAATTACATAAAACACGACATTAAGACAGAGAAAAAGCTAACATTTCTGCTGAAGTAAGTGGTATGATAAGTAAACAGATGATTCCTCAGTTACTGCTGGAGGAGAAGGGAAGAGTGATGAGTGAGTTAGGCATTGAGGCAATAGGCAACACTGACAAGACTAAGGAGTTAATGGTGGACTTTAGGAGGAGAGGAACACCTCTGTCTACTGTCTCCATCTATAGTGTGGATGTGCAGTTTACTAGGGAGTACAAATACCTTGGAGTGTACCTGGACTGAAAACTGGTCCAGGAACGCTGAGGCCCTCAACAAGAAGGGACAGAGCTGGCTGTACTTTTTGAAAAGGCTCCGCTCTTTCAATGTCTGCAGTAAGATGCTGCAGATGTTTTACCAATCTCGACTGAGTCTGACTGCCCTCCCCCCCCCTCTCCCCCCCCCCCCCCCCCCCCCCCCCCCCCCCCCCCCCCCCCCCCCCCATCTTTGCATATCTTTGCACATCCCCAATTCTTTCCACTCGTCACTTTAATTTCATGTTTCACGTTATTTGTGTTTTTATGACTGTAGGCTAATCAATTTCCCTCCTGGGATAAATAAAGTTCTATCGTATCATATCGTAGGTCTGGGTGGGGTTGCCTGGTGATGTTGGTGTCACTGGTTTGGAGGAGGTAGATATTGATCATTTGAGGAAAGTGTTGAGGGCAAGTATTATTATTTTTGCCACCTTTTTTCACACAACTCCCGATAATAATGTGTCGGAAGGAACTGCAGATGCTGGTTTAAACTGAAGATAGACACAAAATACTGGTGTAACTCAGCGGGACAGACTGCATCTCTGGAGGGAAGGAATGGGTGATGTTGCAGGTCGTGACCCTTCGTCCCGATAATAATCAATGTTTAACTCAAAGCCGTGGGCAACCTTTATGCTATGTTTCCTTTCAGGATTGTTATCCTTGCAAATTGCAAAAGGCCTCTTTTATTTTAGAAATAGAACCATTTAACATTGCCTTACTGAATGTTTAACTCATCTGCTTCCTGCATTTTGAATGTTTCTCCGAATATTATGCAATAACCTCCTCCAATTCATTCTACATGAACACTGCCAATGTCTGGCTCACCTTCTGCCAAACACTATATTTCTCAAAGGTACACAAAAAAGCTGGAGAAACTCAGCGGGTGCAGCAGCATCTATGGAGCGAAGGAAATAGGCAACGTTTTGGGCCAAAACCCTTCTCCAGTCCATAGATGAATGAGAAATCAATAAGCTTGACGCTTTTACATGAAGTGCAAGTCATGATGTACAATTGGTTAACCAAAGTGATACATCACTAATGTCCACTATATATTTACTATATATAATAAGCAGCACCGGCATACACTGTTCCATATGGACATACTAGCTTAACATACAAACTCCCGTTGTATTTTTCAGTAATATTGCAATGCTTATTCAGCTGTGTAGCACAGTTTTTTTTAATGTGTTGAACTATTGACTTGAAGATCCAAATGGTTTATTAGTTGCAAAAAGCATTTCCAGAGTGTGCAAAAGAAAACTGATTCATGAGCTTCTGTCAGTATGATGTGCTTATGTATGAAGATCACAGGGCATGCAACAGTGATGTTGGTCCACATGTTCTACATGTTCGGTGCCGCTGTTGTAAAGTTGAAGCACGTGTTTGACTAAATAAATAATATGGACATCAGTTACAAGAGGAAGTCTGAACAGGAGGGGATAGGGCCGCTTGGGTATAAACAAAGGGAGTTCCCTTTACCTGAGCTGCTTTTGAGGAATATGCAACTGAAGTCAGTCATAGAATTCTTGTTGATGAACATGAAGTTTATGAGGTTCAAGTTAGATATAGCTCTCAGGGTTAACAGAATCAGGGGATATGGAGAGAAAGCAGGAACGGGGTATTGATTTTGGATGATCAGCCATGGTCATATAGAATGACGCTACTGGCTCGAAGGGCCGAATGGCCTACTCCTGCACCTATTTTCTATGCTTTTATATTTTCTACGTTTCTTAGCATCTTTCTTTGGGTGGGGTCAGCAGGGTAAGGCAACAGCCGCAACATTGCTTCTCCTGATTGTCTATCTCTGCCACTGTAATATCTGATTTCCCATTACAGATGTGGGTCCCAGCTTTGGTCTTCTGGTGTGAACAATCCATTTCCCATGACATTAAGAACTCCTGCTTTGATGGAAGAGTGCAGAGGAGTACAAACTAGGTTTGCAAATCTGGTGCACCTCTTGAAATTATTCATGTAAGTGCACTGAAGATCTCTCAATTTTACTTCGGAGTCACGTGAGTGATTCCGTGAAGAGCCCGCTCAGCATGCATGCGCGGCATTAACGCCAGCAGTGCAACAGCGGCGCATCGGGAGTCAGGCGCTCCTGCTACGAGTCTGAAGGAAAGGAACGTTAGGTAAGTACTGACCTTCAGTTTAAAGTCGGTCTTTGCGTTTGTTTTTGCTCCAGGGGAAGCAAAGCAGCAGAGGGAAGCGGCCCTCCGTTCGACTCCAGGGAAGGAGCCGACAGTGGAGGGGGGAGAGGCGGCAACGGGACCGCACACGCTGCGGTCCACAGACACGGGTGCTGCGCTGATTCCCAGTCCGCTAAAACAGCTGTCGGACCAACAGCAGCGGACTGGAGGGAAATTTAAAACCAACCGGCACCCCTGCAGACTCCCGACAAGGAGACTCGCCGCCCGAGAACTGCTGAAATGCCGCCAGAAAACTGCAGACAGCTCTAACAGCAAGGTCAGGACCAACCTCAGGCTGGACACAGACACGGAAGATGGGATCAGCACTTCAAACAAGAAACAAGAGTGTCTGTTTCTCCAAGCCAGAGGAAAGTCATGGAGCTAAAAACTCCAGCGAGACTACCTCAGGAGCAGGGGCAAGTCCGCCAAGGGAGCTAACACTCCCACTCCAGTGCCTAACAGCACTGGCCATCTCCCTTGTCGAGGGATTGATGGGAACCAGAGCTAGGCTGGTCAAGAAGAGGGGTCACTGGCTGAACAACATCGGGAGTATGCTTGAGATACAGGATCAGGAAGAGCTGCTGGGTGTGGCCGCTATGTGGCTCCACCACTAGCGAGATGGCTTTTCAGTCTCAACTGGTGGCCAGCTTACTACCTGTTCTTTTCAAAAAACCTCTCCAAGACAGGTAGTCATGAGGTGTTGGATATCATCATGCCTCCCCTAAATTGCATTTACTCAAAGTGCCCACTGTTATTGGGGGGTACATTGAGCATAGCTTTTAAAAACCCAAATATCTTAAAATGAATTTGATATCCCTGACGTCAGTTATCATTTTCGCATGCTCTTTCCAGAGGGTCAGGGTAGTATGGCAAAACACCTGAACCTACTGTTCGCAGTGCTCCGCAACTTCTCAGGAAGTTATAAAACCTGCCCTCAACTCAATTTTTTTTACAGGACTGTGAGAACGCCGACCTCACAACCACAGATCCTGCTGTCTGGCTAAGTTACCAAACCAAGCCTAAAAAACTGGACAAAGTGTCCAAAATATTCGGTGCAAGAGGGCAGGGTCTGGAATGAGCACCACACGTAAACCAGTCAGCAGTACCTCTAACGCGTCCACCAGGAGGGTCTACCTCATGGTACTGGTGAAAGCTCGGGGCCTGCATGCCAATCCCGTAAGCCTTTCAGGCCAGGGCCCAGAGCAGGCCCCATGGAAAATGTGCCACCCCCCAACATCACCGCCACGTCAGACAACGTGCAAGACTCGTTGGACCGGCAGGAAACAGAAGAATACCCATAACCATGGAGGTAGGTGGGTCTGGTTCCTACCAACGTATAGAAAATAGGGGCTTAATACTAACAGGGGGGAGGTTACACCTGTTTTAAGAAGAAGAATATACATTTCAAAATGGAAACTGTTACTGCCAAACAACTAATTTCCAAAAGATACTTCATGGCAAGCATTGATCTTAAAGATGTTTACTATTTAGTACCATTCACAAGGGTCATCGCAGATACATGAAATTTACCTGGATGGGGCAGCTATGACAATTTAAAGCGTTACCCAATGGGTTCACATCAGCCAAAAATTATTCACCAAGATACTAAAACCAGCTCTGGCAATATTCACAAGACAAAAACATATTGTCATGGCATATCTTGATGATATCTTAAAAAAATAGGCAAGACCATGGAATTGACTATGTTAGCTGTATCAGCTACCAAACAGTTATTCGAAACCCTGGGATTGTCTTACATCCAGATAAATCTAAGTTGAAGCCATCCACAATCATGGACTACTTGGGCTTCACAATTAATTCATTGCCAAGAGACAAAACAGTTGAATTGGCACAATCATGCAACAATTAATGGTCCACGTACTCCCAACTATTCGACAAGTAACAGAGTAATTGGGAAAATGGTAGCAGCATTTCCGGCTACACAATTCGGACCTTTGCACTGTCAAAACTTACAAAGAGCAAAGGTACAGGCACCAAAACGACATACAGGTCATTATGATCGTGTCATGAAGTTACCGATTGAAGCAATATCATAACTACAGTGGTGGGCAAAAAACATTTGGCATAATTTCAACCTATTATCATCACTAACAAGTAGTAAATGGACTAACCCAGAGTCATCGTTACCACTTACACTGGGCATAAATTATCTACAGATGTTGGGTGACTTTCATGGTTTAAAAGCATATGCACAAATATGCATCACTTGCATGTACGGTTACAAATAGATAATACTCCAGTGGTGGCCTACATTAACCATATGGGCGGCATAAAATCTGTATCATGCGACAAGTTGGTCAACACAATTTGGCAATGGTGTGTCGAAAGACACATTTGGCTATCAGTAACTTACCTGCCAGGTAAGCTAAATACAGTGGCAGACACCAGGTTATGTAAATTTAATGACAACATCGAATGGATGTTAAATTCCAAAAAATTTGCAAAAGTTATCAAGCAATATGGCACGCCAGATATCGATTTATTTGCATCAAGGCTAAATCACCAGGTACCTATGTATGTTGCTTGGGAACCAGGCCCTGAGGCAGCAGTGGTAGATGCGTTCACGCTGGATTGGGGAAATTCTTCTTCTATGCATTTCCTCCCTTCTGCCTCATCAGTTGGGGACTACGCACAATACAAATGGACTCTGCTTCAGGTATTTTGATAGTACCCGACTGGCCTACGCAGCCATGGTTCCCAAAACTCCATGACATGTTTGTTGAAACTCCGATGGTATTCCCCAGTGATCCAGAGTTATTAACACCCAGTGTCGGGCACAAGCCACCCGTACCATGAAAAAATCAAACTCCTGGGTTGCAGATTCTGCACAAACCACTTCTGGGACTGGGATTATCAGAACAAACCGCCAACACCATGTCAGCATCCCTCCAAACATCCACTGAAAAACAGCACTTGTCCAGCATCAAGAAATGGGAGAAGAACTGCTTGGATACAGGGACCACCTACTCAACCGCTACAGTTACCAACGTACTGGAATTCCTGGCGAACCTTCACCACAATGAAGGACTCAGCTACAGAGCCATCGACACAACTAGAAGCGCCCTGCCTGTCTATTTAAAACCAGCTCCAGGACAACAGGCCATGGGGTCCCACCCGCTGGTGGTCAAACTAATGAAGGGTATTTACAACTCTAACCCCCTAGACCAAGATACACCCATACATGGGATGTCAGTGTGGTCCTGACATACCTCAGGGGATGGTTACCAGCCAGATCCCTCAACCTGGAACAATCTATGCTCAAAACACTCATGTTGATGGCTTGTATCTGCACAGAGGGTCCAGTCACTACACCTATTGTGACTGGACAGCATGCTCACAGCCCCAGACCAGATCTCTGTCATTATCCAGGGACTGATCAAACAGAGCAGACCAGGAACACATAATCCAGTCGTGGAATCCTGGGTTTACCCACCAGAACCATGGTTATGTGCCATGACCCACCTACTATCCTACATAGACACAACCAAAATATTCGAGGGAGATGAAAAGCCTTGTGGGTCAGTCATAAAAAACCTTATGGTCGGGTGACGAGCCAAACTATTGCGAGATGGATCAAGCAGGTGCTAAAAACTGCTGGGATAAACACTAACATGTACAAATTTTATTCCACCAGGGCAGCATCCACGTCGACGGCTAAAAGAATGGACGTGCCTATAGACCACATCCTGGCTACAGCAGGATGGTCGGGGGAAAGACCGTTCAGAAATTTTATAATAAGCAGTTGGCAAAACCTGTTTTATTTGCAGGAAAGATTTTACAGACTGCAAATATTTAATTTAAGCCCAGGGGATTAATTTAATTTCATTTGTTGTTATTGTTAAAAAATACCGCTGTGTTTTTCTACAAACAGATACATTGGTTGATTACGATAACACACTTCCTCCTTCAAAGACTTCGGCAGTGCGTGAAGTAATAACTGTTACACGGTTTGAAATCACAGAGCTTTGAAGTCTTCACGGAATCACTCACGTGACTCCGAAGTAAAATAGTAAGATTAAACGAGAACTTACCAGTTTGAAGTTTGATCTGTATTTTATGAGGAGCTACGATGAGGGATTACGTGCCCTCCGCTCCCACCCTCAATAATACGGGCCAAACTGATAAACTGTCTTTACTATGTTTACTTCAATAACTGTGTCTATCTGTGATTCCACACCGCTGCTTTGAAGTATGCCGCGCATGCGTGCTGAGCGGGCTCTTCACGTAATCCCTCATCATAACTCCTCATGAAATACAGACCAAACTTCAAACTGGTAAGTTCTCGTTTAATCTTACTATTATGTCACCAATATGTGTGGCATCCTGCACCCTGTCTGAAAAAAAATCATCCCCCCAGTTCTGGAAGAAACTAATGTAGATTACCTATTAGTGGCATTTTAATGTGCCTTCTCACATGCTACATAATGGTGCATTTTCACACTGCATCTCTTTTCATGATCCATTTGGCAGTTCCAAAAATGGAAGCATTTACACTCGCTAAAATTAGATTATAAGCAGTGACAGCTATTTATTGGATGAAGTGCTATTGCTTAAGAGGTATGAAGCTTTTTTTCTGTCATTAGCTTACTACTTCTCAACAGGTTCCTTGATTATTATCTCCTTCTTATTTCATAGCATTGATTTCTAACCAACACTTTGCTAGGTACAAATGTGGGGTTAAATATTGCTTCTGTTTTCTCACAGCTGCTAGAAGTGATCAAGATTGATAACTTCTGATTCAACTGGTCTTGAAGGTACTTTTTATGTTAGTAGCTGGTTGCTTTGTTACAAATATGTTACTGTGCACAATGTGATCACATGTAAGAATATAATAAGGTGAAATGCAATGGCATCCGTTACCTGATACTGAATATTGCGCAGGCTCATTTTGGTGGCACAGTGGTGCAGAGGTAGAGTTGCTGCTTACAGAGTCAAAGATTCAGGTTTGAACAGAACTACGGGTTCTGTCTGTACGGAGTTTGTATGTTCTCCCTGTGACCACTTGGGTTTACTCCGGTTGCTCCAGTTTCATCCCACACTCGAAAGACATACAGGTTTGTAGGTGAACTGGCTTTGGTGAAATTATTATTTTCATAATGCTTTATTGCAACAGATATCTCCTTATTTGTATAGCAAAAGAAACAATGGGCAGCACAGTGGCGTATAGAATTGCTGTCTTACAGCGCCAGAAACCCAGGTTCGATTCTCACTACAGGTGCTGTCTGTATGGAGTATGTATGTTCTCCTTGTGACTGCATGGGATTTCTCCAAGTGCTCCAGTTTCCACCCACATTCCAAAGATTTGCAGGCTTTTAGATTAATTGGCCTCTGTAAGAATATACAAAATTATGAGAGGCATAGATAGGGTAGAGAGTCAGAAATTCTTTCCCAGGATGGAAATATCAAACACTAGAGGGCATTTGATACACCCTCTAATATTTAAGGTGAGAAGGTTAAAGATTAATTAGATGTGTTTTTACACAGTGGGTAGACGGTGCTTGGAATGCACTGCCAGGGGTGATGGTGGAGGCAGATATGGAAGTGGCATTGAAGAGCTTTTGGATAGGCACATGAATATGCAGGTAATGGAGGGATGTGGATTATGTGCAGGCAGATAAGATTGGCCTTGGCATTATGTTCGGCACATGCATTGTAGGCCGAAGGACCTGTGCCTGTGGTGCAATGTTCTATGTTCTATGTTCTATGTTCTGTTTTTCCATTGTCCAGTCTGCAAAACAAAACAAAATCTGGTGCCTGTGAATTTCTCTTCGAATTGTTCTCTTCTTCCTGCGATCAATAGTTTCATTTGTTTGGAGAAAACAGAGAGAAATATGAGAGAAATTAACAGCTCATCCACGTGTCTGCATTCATCCCATGATGATGATGCTAGTAATTGCTCTTCCTCTTGGAAATATTTCCACTTAAAAACAAAATCCTTTATGGAACATTGTAAATTCAAACAGAGGCATGATGTTAAAGAGGGCATTATTGTTTCCAGGGATATTAACAGTATAATTTTTGTTTTAACCCTTTTAATGGCACACACAGTATGGTGGATCATGGCGAAATGTGATACATATCAGGTTAAAACAATATCTTTACCTATTTCAGCTGTCCTCCGAGATGATTTAATATACCAGGTTTGTAGCATAGCAGGGGTTGCTTACATTTGCCTTAGCTATCTCGCTCCATGGTGCTTCTCAGGCCTCTAATGGGGCTTCTTCAGTCTCAGGAGCCTTATTTGAATCTTTATTCAATCACTTAGCTGACAACAAAAAGAAAATCCAAGCACTGAAGTCCAGAGAAACAATCTTAGTTGACTAATTAAGTTTATTTTAATTTCAGGAAGCTTTGCAGGAAGCTTTGGCACTTATTTTATTAACAAAGCAGTCACTCGTCTAATTAGTACCCCGGGGGGCATCAGCAACAGTGCATTAGTTTACTATGTGTGTAACAGATTTGTAGGAAGTAAGCTTCTGTCCACTATTCCACATACCTTGAGTTCTAAATTGCAACATTTCATTAAACAATGCAAAACAATAAAGATAAGAAAAACATCCTGAAGCTGAACTTTAGGTAATTGGTTACAGATTTGTAATTGGTAAACTGGTTGGCTTTCAGTTTAGGGGAGTTAAGTGCAACGCCACTGTATCCACAGCCATAGAACAATAGTGATACAGCATTTATTCTAAACATTTGCAGCAAAGGCAATTTAAGATGGGGCAATGTGGGAATGGTCTTTGGAGGGCTAAAATAAAAGCTCTACATTTGTTCATCAGATAGATTCAACCCCTGTCATCAGAAACTGGCAAAATATGAGATACAGTATTTCATCTCAGTAGACTACTCTAGTTACAAATGTTAAACAAAATAAATCAATGTTAGACATGACATCTGAAAGGTCACATTTCTCCTCAATTATCTGATGCCCTTCACTCAACACCTATTAACTACACACACTTTCAACATCTTCTCCCCTTTGAAAAGATAAGGTAAGAGGTATTACAATTTTTCGAAAAGCAGGACTAACTTTGAAAAACAAAATGAATGTGAAAGAAATCTATTAAATCTGACATTGATGGATGTAAACTATTCTCAAGAACCGTTACGAGGAGAGTTAAGAATATGAATGAGCAGTGCAGCAGCCTAATAGTTTGAATAAAAGTGTCTCCACTGAAAATGCAAGACAACCTTAATTTTACCCACATTTCACATTCAGAGGGCAGTCACCAGTTGATAATCTTTTGGGCATCGCAAATAATTTTTATCTAAATTTGAAAAAGTGCATCTCTGTAGAGAAGGAATAGGTGACTTTTTGGGACGAGACTCTTCTTCAGACTACTTTACACCTATCTTTTGGGATGAAGGTTCCAATATTTTAACCATACATTATTTGAATGCTTTGGGGTGCTGGTTTGGGTTAATAATAACAGATTGCCACTCAGCTGATTTTAAATGTGGCCCTGGGTAGTGAGCTTTGCTCTTGATGATAAATTAAGATGAACCTGATAACTAATTTTGGAGTAATCAGGATAAATGGATTGTTTTCAAAGTTCTGCACTCAAGGTGAAAGATCCTAATGGTGTCAAATGGAACACATGGGCATCACCCCTCAGCATTTGTAAATGGATTAGTTAAACCATAATTCACCCCCCAGAGTAAAGCTTCTGTGATCCAATAATAGGTTGTATAGATGAGCAACAGCAATTCACATTGTTCCTTCAAGATGCCTATAAATATAGTCTAATGTTTGTAATATATCACAAGAAGACTGAAATATTCTAAATGGTTGCAAAGGACCTCTGTATGAAATATAGAATCAGCAGAATGGTGAATAACTTGCCAATAATCTACATTAATAAACTAAGGCCAAAGCTAGACTGGCTGTGCCAAACTGCCAACAGCCAACTTTGAAAATGTCGACACCAAAAATATAATTTATCAAAATGCATACATTTCCGAATGGCAAGAAACCATCTGGTAAATATATTGAGCAGCATTGTTAAATCATGCTTGATTACCTGGAATTTGATTGTAGAAAATGCCTGCTCACTGTGGAAAGTGCAGTAAGCCTTGAAATATCATTGTGGACTAACGTGATGTGCTCCTATTCTACCTGGGTATTTTCTTCATCTGTCTAAGAAGGGTCCCGCCAGTAGGTGGTCTGCCACCATGTACCACACCTTTCTGAATATAATGCATTTGAATGTTGCAAAAGAGTTACTTCCTGAATTGGGACAACATCTTTTGCTTTCTTTCACAGGCCTCCCTGCAAATTGTGCTTTTTTCATTAAAGGAATGGGGAAGATGGAGTGATTGTGTTTGCCCTTCCTCACCCCCAAATTCCCACTCCCCCCAACTCCAATTTGTAACTGCTAGCTGCAAGTTTTATTGTTATTGAGCAAGCTACTGGTGTTATAAATCACAACCAAGAAAAGTAATTTCAAGCAATGTTTGGGATGAGAGTAGAAAATCATTAATTAATTAATTAATAGTGGTGAAGTAGACATGAGAAGAGTCTGATAAGCCTTTGGTTACAAGTCATCATGTGTATAACCTGTATTATAATTTTATTATTGATGCCCTCTTGTGTATTGTAATTCTATTATTAGTGCCTTCTAGTGGGAAAAATAATAAAAATGGCTCCCTACATACTCAGTTGTTTAAGTTTGAAATGCCTTTGCATGGTGCATACTTGATGTTTGAAGATGTTGAACTATAATAAATCAGATGGATAAACGGAGATTAACCAGGATGATTGTAGGAATTTGTTTTGCCTTATGTAAGGGTTTCAGATTATTTAGTTTAGTTTAGTTTAGTTTAGTTTAGAGATACAGCGTAGAAACAGGCCCTTCGGCCCACTGAATCCACGCCAACCAGCGACCCCCACACATTAACACTATCCTACATGCACAAGGGACACTTTACACCTATACCAAGCCAATTAACCGACAAACCAGTACGTCTTTGGTGTATGTGAGGAAACTGAAGATCTTTGAAAAAACCCATGCAGGCCATGGGGAAAACATACAAACTCCGTATAGACAGCACCCGTAGTCAGGATCGACCCTGGGTCTCTGGTGCTGTAAGGCAGCAGCTCTACTGCTGTGCCACCATGCCACCATGCCACCCTATTCCTGTGGTGGAAGATTGCAACCTTCACATGGTCCGCCCTATTTCGACGAATGCAATCAAATAAGATCAAATAGAACAAGTTGTCCGACAACTTTAGGCTGTGCACGCTATACGCAAGAAGAAGAAGACCCTATTCCTCTCTATTATTTCTCTAGGACTATGAGGCTGTATGGTCAAGACCAAATTGCATCTCTTGAATTGCAACATGATCAGATCAAGATAATCACAATAGGTTCTTCAGATTCATTCAATAGTTCAATCTGATCATGCACTAATTATGTAGAAGACATAGAACAATTATATTGCAAATGACATTTCAGAAGGGTGGAAGTTCACTTTCATTTTTTCTGTAGGTGATAAAATACACAAGTTGGTGAAAACCTTGCTGGCTTCCAACAACATTTATAGAATGGTGACAGCAGGATACCCCCACTCCTAGTTCTGTTGTTCAAAGGTACATGTTGAACAGCAGGGAGCAGCATCCAGATCATCTTTTGCAGACATTGGTGCAGTTTTGAGGCATATTGCTGAACACAGTGAGTTTGGAGATGATGCATTGTTCATGGAATCCAACATGTGCGTACTGAAAGGACACTGCTCAATGAGTGAAATGGAACGGATCCTTATAATAATCCTGGAATAATCGGACAAGAAGCTTAGTTTAATTCCATTGCTTTTCACTTTAACTTGGCACATTTCTTTCACGTCAGTCAGAAGGGGGGGGGGGGGGGGGGGGAGAAGTGTGGGGGGGAAGTGGGGGGGGAGAAATGGGGGGGGGAGAAGTGGGGGGGGGAGAAGTGGGGGGGGGGGAGAAGTGTGGCGTGGGGAGAAGTGTAGGGGGGGGAGAGAAGTGTAGGGGGGGGAGAAGTGTGGGGGGGGGGGGAGAAGTGTAGGGGGGGGGGAGAGAAGAGTGGGGGGAGAGAAGTGTAGGGGGGGGGGAGAGAAGAGTGGGGGGAGAAGTGCTTACATTTTTTCCCCCCAATGAGCCAATGAAAATGCTCGGTCAGCAAAGGCGATTAACTAAAACTACCTACGACTAGCTCGACTATCTATAACTACATGGTGACCCCACTACAACTGCACCTATGACTACAAAAGTATCGATTGTCTCCATGACGACCATTTTTCAACGTGTTGAAAGATTTCTGGCGACCATACTGAGGCTGCGACTAGTTCCCAGAATGCGGGAACTCCTCGCGACCATGAACGACACTCACCAGAGACCACCAGCGAGCATGTGGCGAGCATGTGGCTATCATGTGGTGAGCCTAAAAAGTCCTGCACTCGCCTAAAAAGTTGCCTAAGTGGGACAGGCCCTTTAGGATGGGATTTATGATTATTTGGAAAGGCAAAAACTGAAGAGAATGAATCAGCAGGGTTTTGTGCATGAGAAATTCAGCCTTTTAATTCTGATTATGTTTAGGATGGCACAGTGATGCAGCGGTAGAGTTGCTGCCTTACAGTGCCGGGAATACGGGTTCAATCCTGACTGTGGGTGCTATCTGTATGGATTTGGTTCGTTCCTCCTGTGACTGCATGGGTTTTCTCCAGCAGTGGTATATAACAGGGATTGGTGCTGGGATCTTTTTATTTGTCATATCTATGTGGCTTAGAGGAGATTTTCTGTGGTCTGATATGTAAATTTGTTGATGATACAAAAATGATAGTTACAAATAGAGAGAAGATAGACGCAAAAAAGCTGGAGTAACTTAATGGGACAGGCAGCATCTCTGGAGACAAGGAATGGGTGATGATTCAGGTTGAGATACTTCTTCAGACTGGTTATTGATAAGGGAAACTAGAGATATAGACGATGAGATAAAGATCGTTGAATGAAAGATATGCAAAAAAGTGAAGATGATAAAGGAAATACCATTGTTTGCTGTTTGTTGGGTGAAAACAAGAAGCTAGTGTGTCTAGGGCGGGGGATAGAGAGAGAGGGAATGCTGGGCTACCTGAAGTTAGAGAAATCAAACCACTGCCCAAGCAAAAGATCAGTAGCTGGTCCTCCAATTTGCATTTTGCCTCACTCTGACAATGGAGGAGACCTAGGACAGAAAAGTATGTGTGGGAATGGGAAGGAAAGTTAAAGTGTTTTGCAAATAGAGAGAATGGTTGCCTACAGGTACAGAGGAATATAGATCAGCTGGAAATGTAGGTGAAGCAGTGGCAGATGGAATTTAATTCAGACAAATGTGAGGTAAAACACATTTGGTTATTTATTACTGACAAGACAAACAGAAAACGACAGGGACTTTATAAGTATTGATGTACAGAAAGTCCCCAGGGTATGAGTTAAAGATACAAGTTGATAGGGTAGTGAAAAAGGAATTCAGCTTGCCTAGCTTCAAAGACTGGTTTTGAGTACAAGAGTTGGCACATCAACTGCAGCAGTTGTACACACAGTGATTAGACTACAACTGGAATATTGTGTGCAGTTCCAGTCACCACACTATAGAAAAGATGCAGTAACACAATAAAGAATGCAGAAGAAATTCACCAGGATGTTGCCTGAAATAGAAGGCTTTATTTACAAAGAGCTTTTGGATAGGCTGGGATAACTCTGACAGGAGCACAGGAGGCTGAGGGGTGCCCCCAGAAATGTTCACAAAATTATGAAGGCAGAGGTAGTCTCCCAAGGGGAGGTGGGTGAGTGGGTCTAAAATCAAATACATTGTTTTAAAGTGAGAAAGGAAATATATAAAGAATAATTAACGGAAAATGGTGAGTATATGCAACAAGCTGCCAGAGAAGGTGGTCGAGGCAGGTACAATTCCAGTGTTTAAAAAACACATTTGTACAAATACATGGACAGAAAAGGAAAATAGTGATATGGGCCAGGAAAATGGGGTAGTGTAGATTGGTATCTGCGTCGGCAAGGACATGCCACGCCAAAGTGCCTATTTCCCTACTGTATGACCCTCTGCCTCCCTGTATACAATAAGAACGCAAAGCATCTTTACCTTGAAAGTCCATATCTGCGTAATTAATCTCCTGCAGAACCGTCAAGGGGCAGCAGAAGCAGAACCTTCTAACAGTGCATAAATTCATGAGAGGCAGAGATAAGGTGAATGTACACAGTCTAAAACTAGAGGGTATAAGTTTAAGATGAGTAGAGATAAGATAAAAGGCACCTGAGGGAGAACTGTTTTGCATAGTGGTGCATATATGGAATGATCTGCCAGAGGAAGTGGTTGAGGCAGATGCAATAACAATGTTTAAAAGATATTTTAAAAAGTTCATGGATAGTGCATAGGAGCGTGAATGTAAAGTAAGATATAATTTTTGAATTACTCCTAAAAGTCCTATCTGCGAAGCCAGGAGGCTAAATTTCCAACATGCACCAATATTTCATCTTGTACTTCTGCATCAAACTTCTGGTGTGGGACACTTACAGAGAACGGAGGAGTCATGCAAGTAATAGAGATACAGGAGCAAAATCAAAAACATGATATCATGAAAAGAGAGGCAAAAAGAAGCAAAAAAGGGAAGGGAAAGTGAATGAATGCTTTTTAGAGATTAAATTATGAAGAATTAAATAGAGGCAAGTTACAGGAACTGCAATTCAAAAGTGCATGTTGGTGTGTAACATCCCACAAGACCAACTATATGCAAGATAAAATTTTATGTCTTATAAATATTTTGTCCAATAAAAAAATGAAATAGGCCCTCACCTAAGAGACATCTGAGCAAGAGACAAGACTAATAATTGAAATTCAGTTACTTTCAAAATATGTTATTGTTCTTGCATGGTTAAGAATCTAGTATAAATGGGAACTGGCAACATTTTGCTTTAATGTTGACCTAGACTGAAAAAACGCAGCAATAAATACATTAGAAATCGTTGAAGTATTACAACCACAGTTAAAGGTAATAAATAATTCTTCAATAAAGATGAAAATTATTGAATATAATCAGTATTCACACATGCTATTAACTATTTATGTTCACTTTCAAAAGACCAAATCACAGTCCACTAAATGTTGTTGATATACAAAGTATTTTTGATAACACATTTTCAAATTATCTCAGGAGCATTAATCCTATCATTCATTATGCTGACTCCATACCAACATGCCTAAAATTAAAGATTAGGTTACTTAGATCATTCAGATTCAAATTCAATTTTAATTGTCATTGTCAGTGTACAGTACAGAGACAACAAAATGCATTTATTTACTGGTCTCAGTTGGTAACATCTTTACATGAGTTAGAAGTTCATGGTTCAACCCTATGAAGACATCAGTACAATTTAGGTGAGCATTTCAATCCAGTACTAAGAGAAAATTGTGACATTCAGATGAAAGTTTAAACCAAGGTCCTATCTCCAACTCCCAAAGTAGACTTGTGTATTTACCCAAAATGTTGATTTAATACATCTCCTTTGGCCAAAACTACCAAAAACATGAATGGTCGTAGGAAGGAATTGCAGATGCTGGTTTCAACTGAACATAGACACAAAATGCTGGAGTAAATTAACGGGACAGGCAGCATCTCTGGATAGAAAAATGGGTGACGTTTTGGGCCGAGACCCTTCTTCAGAACACATTATTGGTCATCAGCTTGCTACTTGTTTTTAGACCCTTGCTAAGCATGAATCAACTGCTGCACTTTATTTGACAATACTTCAATATTAATTCATTGATTATAAATTGCATCTTCATCCAGTGGATGTTGCTCTGCAAATGCCGCCCCTCTTGTAATTTCCCAGGTTAATTGTCTTTAGCCTTTGTATGCCATTACTTATACAATCCCTGCATTTGACCACAAGTACAGCCTGTCCTGCTGAGTTTTTCCAGCCCATTCTGTTTTACTTTGATTGGCAATTGACCAGTAGATTCATGGACAGTGATGTTAATATTAACTAAAGCGCTCTTAATTCCAGAATTAATTGAATTTAAATACCCTAACTCCCATGTGGGATTTGAACTCATGTCTGAATGCTGGTCCAGTAACGTGACCATTGTTGTTGCTGTTACGTCTTCTAATTGGCTGGAGGGGAACAGAGCGAATGCTGCACAGCCAGCCACCAATGGTTATTCATCAGGAATAAGTCACCTTCAGCTTTAGAAAGGCCAGCTACTGCCTTGTAATTCACATCATCAAAGTGTACACTTCTGTAGCACAGCAACTAGCTGCATCTCTAATGCAGTTATGTTGCCACCAAAAGGCCTACACTTGATTGTAAATGCACCAAATTTACATTTATATATATATTCTATGAAATAAATAAAAATAAGCAAAAATGAACGGAGCAGTGAAAGGGATTTTATAATTAAATGAATGACAGGCACCCCTGTCAGATCTTCTCAATGCCAGAGCTGCAAGAGCCCTGAGTTTAATGCAGGCCTTAAAATGCAACATCTGACCTTGGTAGCAGCTTTTATCTGTCGAGTTCATTCGTCAAAAACGGTATATTCAATATTTATTTGGATTAAATTTATTGTCTCGGATACATTTTCATGAATGCAATGCCAGAGAAAATGTTGCAAAGATTACATAAATCTGTATCTGTCAGAGGCTGTCTTTTGGCTCTGGTTTGTGCAATGTGAATTCAGGGTCCCTTGAGTCAGTCCGGCAGAGTCTTATGCAAGATAATACCCACCTATCACAGTAGAAGCTATCCCCTCATTTACAGGAAAAGATCAACATTTGCGACTGTCAACAAAGCACTGAAAGAAAGCCACAATCTGCCTGGTTTAACAACTTCTAGTAACAACTTCTAAATACCAAATGCAAACATTTAACGACTGCAAACCTGAAATTGAGAAAAACTCTCTTGTAGCTAATGACAATGAAAGGAAAGAGAAAATAAAGTTACACGCAATAGGTTCAATTTTTTCATACAGAGAGTTGTGAGTGTGGAATTCTCTGCCTCAGAGGCCGGTGGAGTTCGGTTCTCTGGAAACTTTCAAGAGAGACCTAGATAGGCTCTTGACGATAGCGGAGTCAGTGGATATGGGAAGAAGGCAGGAAAGGAGTACTGATTGTGGATGATCAGCCATGATCACATTGAATGGTGGTGCTGGCTTGAAGGGCCTTATGGCCTACTCCTGCACCTATTGTTTATTGTCTATTGAATTCTTCCATGAATTTTGAATCGTGTCCTTTTAATGAAATTTCTCTTGTTCAGTTTCACTTCATGTAAAATAAATACTAATATTTCAATACATAGAAAACAAATCACAACACTAAGCCCACTGTCAGCCATCTTAATTGTGTACATCATAAGACAAAAGTGTGTTTCATATTTCAAACCTATCATTTGGTTGAAAACATTAGAAGTTTATTTTACTTTAAAATTATTTTAAATTAACTCCTTGAGTAACATTTACTCTCAAACAATTCAAAGATTTGAAGTTATAAGTAAGTGAGAAACATAAATTACAGTGATGTGTTCTTTAGGTTTTTTAAATCAGTGTAATAATATGCCAGAAGCAGTAATTAACTGTTCCATACACTCTGTTGAGATGAATAATACTTGCACTTGGCAAGCTGCAAGAAAGCTGTCATTTCACAGATCAAGATAGTTAACCATCAGTTACTCAACGGTCTGAAAGTCCTCCCTTATCTTTTTTGCATAAAATGTTAGGCAAAACACAGGCCCCATTGTATTGCCCATTATCTTGTACTATTATGTTGCAAACAATATGCCCTTATTAAAAGTGGGGAGGATGTTGGTATCCCTGAGACTCACAGGGTCATTCAATGCTAATTTGATCCAGCATGGCAATAAATCCTGTGCAAGTTACGAGTTGGATTCATCAATGCTCCTTGACAGTCATCTGCTTGGCCAGCGTTCTGCTTGGTCTGCCTATAAACTAAGACATTCATTGTGCATAGTCATCTCTTTCTTTGGCAGCTGCTCCATTGATGTAGAATGGAGTCAAGTGTTGAATTGTCATATGCATCAGGAACCAAACAATGAAATTCTTACTTGCAGTAGCTTTACAGATACACTAATGCAACAACACAACAAATAAGTATACCATAATTATTAACATAATAACTGTGACTGTGCATAAGCTGTGAGGTGTGGCTGGAGGCTTGCAATGCTATTAAGAATGCTGGGCTATTTGAAAGTTAGACACCCATCCCAAAAGTTGGAGATTACCTCTGGGTGTGGTGACTGAAGCTGATGATGCGAATGGTGACAGATAGGAGTTTAAGATGCATTCACTAACACTGGCCACATTTTAAAGAACAGCTCATGTCCATGGGACATCACTATTGTGAATTGACTTTTCTGACATTAACCACATGCCTGTCTGGCTTACTGCTCCCTGTGGATTAGATCACACCTCTCGCCCTACTTTACTTTTTTACCAAGGCTTCTTTATTGCATTTGAATCTCTGCACTCTGAAACTCCCAAGTTTAACCTCCCAATTTTCCTCAGTCTGCACTTATCTGAAATAAATGTAATCTGCCATTCATTTGCCCACTTTGCTGGTTCAGTTAGATCTTGTAAATAATTTGCTGTGTTTCCAGCAAATCCCACTGGATTGGCATCTACCACTCAGTCACATAACATAGATGTTCCACTACAAGAGGCACAGATTAGCTTTAATTACCAGTATCTAACTTTAACGTATACTACCCACTTGCAAAATGTGTGCCTGTGGTTATATGTAAGGTGATTCAACTACACAGTTATTGCCAACTGATCACTGAGCAACAGCCAAGTCAAATGACTAGTACTTCACCAAATTGCTATTGGTTAATCGCACAGCACAGTCTCAATGTATATTTTCCATCCTTATCTGCTTGACCCCCCACAGATGCAAATGATATAGGAATATAATAAGATTACAGAGACTACTAAGTGATAGAGAGAGCTAGATTTAGCTCTTAGGGCTAAGGGAATTAAGGGATATGGGGAAAACGATGGAATGGGGTACTGATTTTGGATGATCAGCCATGATCATATTGAATGGTGGTGGTGGCCTACTCCTGTACCTATTTTCTATGTTTCTATGTTTCTATAATAGCAAGAACCTTCAAAAGACATCTAAGACATGCCAGACCTCATCCTCGTGTTCCAGTTTCACACTCCTGGACCACTCTCTGCTGCTGCTGCTCCAGTGGATTTCCCACAGAATCCAAAGAGGCAGCAGAAAGCTCTAGTCACACAGACAGGGTGACCTGACCACCCTGCTGAAATAATTTATTTATTATATATTTGAAAGCTTTTATGATTGGAATTAATTTTTTGATATACACTTGGTTTTTCCCTGTGCAAACTGTAAGAAAAAGCAATAGTGTCAATCTTTTTGTACAGTTTCAAAGGACACGAGACATTAACCTGATCCCAGGCATTACTTAAAGTTTTGTGAAGGTAAAGGGCATTGACCAGAGTTCAATGGCCCCAATACCATTAACAGTGATGCCTGTGTGCCAGGGAGTGGGGCCTTATTGGTGGTCAAAACAACAATAAAGTGAGGGGAGCCAGGGTATCTATGTTCAACACACCAGAGGAACATTTACCTGATTTATGGTATTTCAGTCATGGGTGTGCACAGGAACAGTCTTTACGGAGATGCACGGAACTGCAGACATTTGATTCTTGAACAAAACACAACATGCTAGAGGAACTTAATGTGTCAGGCAATATCTATGGAGGAAATGGACTGAAGACGTTTTGAGTGGAGATCCTTCTTTAGTCTGATAGTAGTGGGGAGGAGAAATCTGGACAAGAGAGGTGAGGACGGGAGAATGCTGGCAAGTGATAGGTGGATACAGCTGATGGGGGGTTTGAATGCCAGATGGGTGGAGTAACTCACACAGGCTAGAGATGAAAACATCCAAGGAGTCTGGTGGAGTGAAAGGTGAAGACCAGGGGATCTCTAAACCCCCACCAATAAAAGCAAGCATACCATGTGCCTCTTGTTTACCACTCTATTAGTGTTGCCACTATCAGGGACTTGGACCCCAAGATTACTCTGTGCATCAAAGCTGCTAAGATTCATGCCATTAATTGTATATTTCCCCCATATATTCAACCTCCTAAAGTGCAACACCTCACAATTGCTCAGGTTAAACTTCATCTTCCATTTCTCCGCCCATTTCTGTCGCTGAGTATATCCCGCTATAACCTTTAACAGCTTTTCTCACAGATTGCGACCCCAGCAATCTTGGTGTCATATGTAAACTCACTAACCAGCCAACTGCATTACATCCAAGACATTTATTTATATCACAAACAGCAGGTACCAACACGGACCCCTGCAGAACTCCACTGTTCACAGACTTCCAGCCAGAATACATGTTCCACTACAAACCTATGTCTTCAATGGGTAAGCCAGTACTGAATCCACATGTCCACGTCACCATGGATCCCATGCATCTTAACCTTCTCAGTCACCTTTATCAAATGCCTTACTAAAACCCATGTCGACAACATTCACTGCCTTAACCTCATCGATCACCTTTGTCACCTACTCAAAAAACTCAACCATTCATAAGACCTAACCTGCAATGAACAAAGCCACGGACTGTCCATAATTAGCCCACTCTCTGCAAATGCATCTAAATCTTATCCTGAAGAATTCTCTTCAGTATTTTGCTATCACTGACCTCAGGCTCACTGGCCTATAATTTATTGGATTCTGAAATGAAGGAACACGAGTGGCTACTCTCCAGTCCTCCGTGACCTTGCCAGGGGATAGAGAAGATACAAAGATCTTCATCAAAGCCCCTGCAAATTCCTATATCCTCTCTCTCTCACTAACCTGGGATAGGTCCTATCAGGCCCTGGGGATTTACCACTTTAATGCTCTTCATGAGCTCCAACCCCAGCTCTTCTAGATCTAAAACTGCCCTAGCATATTGGTAATCTCCACACTGATCTCAATGTCCACCGGCTCAAATTATTATCGGATTTCTATTGAAAATGTTCAATTAGATTTCTAGATTGACTGATTTGATTTGGAAATGGTTGCAATTGAATCCATTTGAGATAAGAATTTCGCAGACTCATCATTCTGAAACAAAGTTGCTACATGTCTGAATTTCTGACTAGAATGTGGGTCATTACAGCTGATATGAAATATTTGAGGGAAGCCAAGGGAAATTGACAAATGTAGCTTCAATGAGGCTTCTATGTCATGAATGGGTATTGGCGCATGTGTCATTAACATGGTGATGATGCCAGTGTTAATAGCATCAGTTCATATTATCTGCATTGGTATATTTGGTGTTTTAGACTGCAATGTATGCAGTGGGCAGGCAAACCCAGAAATTAACATTCAAAAGTAATTGATGGGTTCTAAAATTACACGGAGCTTGATGATGGTGCAAAAGGTACTATTTAAATGCACGTTTTTTCTAACATTGTTTGGGTTACAGTGAAGGTGACAAAAAGAGTAAATGATTTTGTGACAAGATTTTTTTGTTCAAATGTATTGCTTTGTGTGTTTCTATAGAGAACATGCCAAACTATGGGTGTGAAGCTCAGTCATTGTCTAACAATAAATGAGTGGTGTTAAACTCGTTTAACACCAATTGGCCAAGATTGACTGGCAATTAATTCTAAAAGGGTTGACGGTGGATATGCAATGGAAGACATTTAAAGACTGCATGGATGAACTACAAACATTGTTCATCCCAGTTTGGCAAAATAATAAATCAGGGAAGGTAGTGCATCCGTGGATAACAAGGGAAATCAGGGATAGTATCAAAGCGAAGGATGATGCATACAAATTAGCCAGAAAAAGCAGCATACCGGAGGACTGGGAGAAATTCAGAGACCAGCAGAGGAGGACGAAGGGCTTAATTAGGAAAGGAAAAATGGATTATGAAAGAAAACTGGCAGGAAACATAAAAACTGCCTGCAAAAGTTTTTATAGATATGTGAAAAGAAAGAGATTAGTTAAAACAAATGTAGGTCCCTTGCAGTCAGAAACAGGTGAGTTGATCATGGGGAACAAAGATATGGCAGACCAATTGAATAACTACTTTGGTTCCGTCTTCACAAAGGAAGACATAAATAATCTGCCGGAAATAGCAGGGGCCCGCGGGTCAAAGGAGTTGGAGGAATTGAGTGAAATCCAGGTTAGTCGGGAAGTGGTGTTGGGTAAATTGAATGGATTAAAGGACGATAAATCCCCAGGGCCAGATAGGCTGCATCCCAGAGTACTTAAGGAAGTAGCTCCAGAAATAGTGGATGCATTAGTAATAATCTTTCAAAACTCTTTAGATTCTGGAGTAGTTCCAGAGGATTGGTGGGTAGCAAACGTAACCCTACTTTTTAAGAAGGGAGGGAGAGAGAAAACGGGGAATTACAGACCAGTTAGTCTAACATCGGTAGTGGGGAAACTGCTAGAGTCAGTCATTAAAGATGGGATAGCAGCACATTTGGAAAGTGGTGAAATCATTGGACAAATTCAGCATGGATTTACGAAAGGTAAATCATGTCTGACGAATCTTATAGAATTTTTCGAGGATGTAACTAGTAGCGTGGATAGGGGAGAACCAGTGGATGTGGTGTATCTGGACTTCCAGAAAGCTTTCGACAAGGTCCCACATAAGAGATTAATATACAAACTTAAAGCACACGGCATTGGGTGTTCAGTATTGATGTGGATAGAGAACTGTCTGGCAAACAGGAAGCAAAGAGTAGTAGTAAACGGATCCTTTTCACAATGGCAGGCAGTGACTAGTGGGGTGCCGCAAGGCTCAGTGCTGGGACCCCAGCTATTTACAATATATATTAATGATCTGGATGAGGGAATTGAAGGCAATATCTCCAAGTTTGCGGATGACACTAAGCTGGGGGGCAGTGTTAGCTGTGAGGAGGATGCTAGGAGAATGCAAGGTGACTTGGATAGGCTGGGTGAGTGGGCAAATGTTTGGCAGATGCAGTATAATGTGGATAAATGTGAGGTTATCCATTTTGGTGGCAAAAATGGGAAAGCAGACTATTATCTAAATGGTGGCCGATTGGGAAAGGGGGAGATGCAGCGAGACCTAGGTGTCATGGTACACCAGTCAATGAAGGTAGGCATGCAGGTGCAGCAGGCAGTAAAGAAAGCGAATGGTATGTTGGCTTTCATAGCAAAAGGATTTGAGTATAGGAGCAGGGAGGTTCTACTGCAGTTGTACAGGGTCTTGGTGAGACCACACCTGGAGTATTGCGTGCAGTTTTGGTCTCCAAATCTGAGGAAGGACATTATTGCCATAGAGGGAGTGCAGAGAAGGTTCACCAGACTGATTCCTGGGATGTCAGGACTGTCTTATGAAGAAAGACTGGATAGACTTGGTTTATACTCTCTAGAATTTAGGAGATTGAGAGGGGATCTTATAGAAACTTACAAAATTCTTAAGGGGTTGGACAGGCTAGATGCAGGAAGATTGTTCCCGATGTTGGGGAAGTCCAGGGCAAGGGGTTACAGCTTAAGGATAAGGGGGAAATCCTTTAAAACCAAGATGAGGAGAACTTTTTTCACACAGAGAGTGGTGAATCTCTGGAACTCTCTGCCACAGAGGGTAGTTGAGGCCAGTTCATTGGCTATATTTAAGAGGGAGTTAGATGTGGCCCTTGTGGCCAAGGGGATCAGAGGCTATGGAGAGAAGGCAGGTACGGGATACTGAGTTGGATGATCAGCCATGATTATATTGAATGGCGGTGCAGGCTCGAAGGGCCGAATGGCCTACTCCTGCACCTAATTTCTATGTTTCTATGTTTCTATGTTAACATTATATTTTAACAACAAAATCTTTTGTATTCATGTATACGATAGTCATAACTTTTTTCTCCAGCCAGAACATCGAGAATTTATCCTTATTGCACAATTATAATGAAAAAAGCCCAATAATGGAAGCCTTTATGAGAGGAAATGCAATATCATATAAATCATCGTTCCCCACTTTATAGTCCACATAATGAGTTGTTTCATTTTACTCTGAGATATACAACTGGTATATTGAGTTCTGGCCAGAAGCCTTTCAGGAAATTAGCATTCATACATTCATTTTTTAAATCTCTACACTACCATGCATAGCAGTACTATAAATCTACCACTTTTCAAAGGTTTCTTTAGGATAACCAGAAGAATAAATGAAAAAACGAAATGAAATGAAAATCCGGTTAAGTAACATTTATCCACATGCTTAAGGGGCTGTCCCACTTGGGCGACATAATCCGCGGGTTCTGGCGAGTTTATCCTCGCCTCATACTCGCAGCATGGTCGACACAAGATCGTAGGAGGTCTTCGTAACTCTCCTTCATGCTCGAGAGTGGTCTCCATATACTCAAGGCCTCAGCTAGGTCGTGCCGTTTTTTTCAATGTTAATAAATGACCACGAGTAAAAAAAAGGTCGCCATGGAAAAAATCGATACTTTTTTCACTCGTAGGTTTAGTCGTAGTAGGTCGTAGTAGGTCGGCATGTTAATCATAGGTAATCGAGGGTATTCGAAGGTAGTTGAGGGTAGTCATAGATAGTCTTCATCATAGTCGAAGGGAGGTCGAAGGGAGGTTGAAGGAGATTGAAGGAGGTCGTCTTCCCTCTCCACTATTCGGTGTCCAATTTTCCCGAAGTTAGTCGTAGCTAGTCATAGCTGGTCTTCAACTTAGGCGCAGGAGGTCAAAGGAGGCCTTATACGTAGTCGAAGGAGGTCTTCAACATGTCATTTTTTTCAAACTCTTCTAAACTCGCCAATTAGGTCGCCCAAGTGGGACAGTCCCTAAATAACTTTAAAAATATAATGAAATTATGTTTCATGCAATATCTCATCCCTTGCTAGAGGTGGAGAGAGAATCCAGTACAAACTGTGTTTTGCAACCGTGGACCAGGGTTAATTGTCAAAGTATTCAAACCAGGCTTTTCAGGAGGCCTTTCGGGTAAACTTATGCGTTTCCAGATTAATGGTAATTTGGATATTACTATTAATCCCGGTGTTCCACAGGGGTCAGCGCTGAGTCCGCTATTCTTCATTTAGTATATCAATGACTTGGATGATGGAAGTGGCTGCCTCGCCAACAGTCTGCCTGTCCTTTCTTCTTTTAGTTATTTTAATTATGTGTTAAAAAGTATGTTTTAATGTTCCTTGGTTTGTTTTATGTGGGGGGTGGGGGGTGTGGGGTTGGAGAAACTTTTTTTTTCAATCTCTTATTGGTGGAGGGGCAGGTAGTGTAGAGAAGGCAGAAGGACCTGGACAGGTTGGGAGCGTGGGCAAATAAGTGGCAGATTGAGTACAGTGTAGCAAAGTGTGGAGTCATGCATTTTGGTAGTAGGAATAAAGGTGTAGACTATTTTCTAAATGGGGAGAGTATTCAGAGGTCCAAAGGGACTCGGGAGTGCTGGTGCAGGATTCCCAAAATGTTAATTTACAAGTTGAACCGGTTGGAAGGAACAATGCTAATACATTGCATTTATTTCAAGAGGGCTTGAATATAAAAACCCTGAGGTAATGTTGGGGCTTTATAAGGCACTGGTCAGACCACATTTGGAATATTGTGAGCAATTTTAGGCCCTATTTCTTAGGAAAGATGTGCTGGCATTGTCGAGGGTCCCGAGGAGGTTTATGAGAATTATCCCAGGAATGAATGGGTTTATATATGATGAGCGATTGATGGCACTGGGCCTGTACTCGCTGGAGTTTACAAAGATGATGGGGGACCTCATTGAAACCTACCGAATAGTGAAAGATCTGGATAAAGTGGTAGAGGATACGTCCATGAGGGGGAGAGTCTAGGACCAGATGCCATAAAGAAAAGAGATGCGGAGGTATTTCTTTAGTCTGTGGTGAATCTGTAGGATTCATTGCCATTGACAGCTGTGGAGGCCGTCAATTAATATTTTTAAGGCGTAGATTGACAGGTTCGTAATTAGTACGGGTGTCAGGGGTTATAGGGAGAAGGCAGGAGAATGGAGTTGAGAGGGAAAGCTAGATCAGCCATGATTGAATGGCAGGGTAGACTTGATGGGCCGAATGGCCTAATTTTGCTCCTGTGTTATGATCTCATGAACATGAATATGGAGATGATCTGATAATGTGGAAACAAAGAAATGCAGGTGCTGGTTTACTAATAAAAGGTGTTGGAGTAACTCAGCAGGTTGATGATCTGATAAGCTGTGTATTTCTTAACTTGAGGAACAGCATACTGCACTGCTTCAACGTACAAAATAATGTATTATTTAGTGTTGAGCAATTTCTGCACAATCCATCACATTTAACAGTTAACTTTATTGGAATTCAATTTATCTATTCTTCAGCAAGATCATATCTTTTTTTCAACTGAAGCATTAAGTGTAGTTTTGATTCACTGAACACCAAAAAGACCAGAGGGAAAAATGGAAGGTCGGTTCCAGTCTTTATTTAACTGGACGGTTGGTTTTAGAAAGGAAAAGTTAATCAACACTGTTTAACAGTGTGCTGCAGGATTGCTAGGTAGTGAGCTTGTATTGTATGAGATGCCATTATATAATGATGCAATAAAAAAAGATAGCAAATAATTTAGATAAGTTCATGAATTTTATAGATAGGAACACCTGCCAGAAAGTTTAAGTGGATGTTTCTATATTTTTTCCATTTGTTTCACACTTTTTTGTACCACTTTCCACGATGGCATTTTGAAGCCTCAGTATAGCTTTTAATATCACCCTCTCAAGACCATTAAGGAAACTGGACGTTATTGGGGGGGGTGGGAGATTGCAACCTTCTAGTGAGCCGCCCTGTTTCGACGAATACAATCAACCTGGCGTGGACAATCAAATAAGATCAAATAGAACAAGTTATTCTACAACTTTAGGCTGTGCACGCCATATGCAAGAAGAAGAAGAAGAAGAAGAAGGTTTTAGGAATCTGGTACAGAAAAGGTGATGCATTCTGATAGCATGTTTTTTATGATGCATCTGTAGAAATTGGGAGGAGTCATTTGCCGAACTTTCTTAGTCTTCTGAGGAAACAGGTGGTTAGATGTACAGCATGGAAACAGGCCCGTCAGCCCACTGAGTCTGCAAGGATCAATGATCACCCATACACTAATTCTATCCTACACATTAGCCAATTAACCAATAAACTTGCACGTCTTTGGATTGTGGGAGGAAACTGGAGAACTTGAGTAATCCCATGCAGTCGTAGGAACAACATACAAGCTCAGTATGGACAGTACCCATAGTCAGGATCAAACTCGGGTCTCTGGCACTGTAAGGCAGCAACTCTATCACTGCACCACTGTGTCACACCTGAAAGCCAGTTGGTGTGCTTTCCTGACCATATCTTAGACATGGATGGATCAGGACAAATTGTTGGTGATATTAACATCTAGGAACTTGAAGCTCTTGACTAACTCAACCAGCAGCATTGATGCAGACTGCGGCCTATACTCCATCCTGCTTATTCTAGATTGAATGGGATCCAAGGAGAGATAGCTGAATGGATAGAAAATTGGCTTCATGGAAGGAAGCAAAGGGTGATGGTGGAAGGTTGCTTCTCGGACTGGAGGCTAGTAAATAGTGCTGTGCCTCCGTGTTTGGCGCTGGGCCCATTACTGTTTGTCATCTATATCAATAATTTGAATGAGAGCATACATGGCAAGATTGTCAAGTTTGTAAATTATACAAAAGTGGGTATTATTGCAGATAGTGAAGATGATTGTCAAAAATTGCAGCAGGATCTTGATCGGTTGGCTAGATGGGCTGAGGAATGGTTGATGGAATTTAATACAGAGAAATGTGAGGTGTTGCATTTTGAAAAGTCCAACATGGGGAGGACTACATGGTGGATGATAATGCTCTGGGGAGTGTTGTAGAGCAGAGGAATTTAGGAGTGCAGGTACATAGTTCCTGGAAGGTGGCGCCACAGGTACATAGATAGGTTAGTCAAAAATACTTTTGGCACATAGGCCTTCATCAGTCAGAGTATTGAGTAGAGAAGTTGAAAGGTCATGTTAAGCTATATCCGATGTTCGTGAGGCCGCCTTTAGAGTATTGTGTTAAGTTCTTGGCACCATGTTATAGGCAATAAGTTGTTAAGTTGGAAAGGCTACAGAAAAGATTTACAAGTCTATTGCCAGGATTCAAGGGTCTGAGCTATTGGGAAAGGTTCACAAGGCTGGGATTATTCTTTGAGCACAGGAAGATGAAGGGTGATCTTATAAAGGTGTATAAAATAGATAGGGTAGACGCTCAGAGCTTCTTGCATAAAGTAGAGGAATCGAGATCCAGAGGTCATGTGTTTAAGGTGAAGGGGAAATTATTTAAGAACTTGAGGGGTAACTTTTTCACACAACGGGTTATGGGTGTATGGAACGAGCTGCCAGAAGAGGAGGTTGAGGTCGGGACTTTCTCAACGTTTAAGAAACAATTAGACAGGTACATGGATAGGACAGGTTTAGAGGGACATGGGCCAAACATACTGTAGGCAGGTAGGACTAATGTAGATGGGACATGTTGGTCGGCATGGGCAAGTTGGGCCAAAAAGCCTGCTTCCACACTGTATCACTCAATTACTCTATGACTGAATTGATAACTAGCTCCTTTGTTTTGCTGACATTGAGAGAGAGATTGTTTCTGTGTGGATATTTATTACTTATTACACAACATTAAATTCCATTCACAAGTCCTCAGGGAGAAAAATAGCATTCCATATGTTTCATGACCCAGAAAATATTCAAGAATGGGTTGATAAATAACATTCACAGCATGTAAATGCTGTTGGACTAGACAGCAGGCCAGTTACTATGCTGAAGATGTACTTCAAAGCTAGATGCATCTATGGCCAACAAAAGGCACTCTAATCACCTACCCATAATATGAATGATATTAACATTGTTTGCCCCCTCTTCTCATATTCAGGAATCACCATTAACCAGACATTTCACTGAGCTAACATATAAATACTTTGTAGAAACAAGAAACGACAGATGCTGGTTCATACCAAAGATAGACACTAAGTGCTGCAGTAACTCTTTGGGTCAGGCAGCATCTCTGGAGAAAAAGGATGGGTTATGTTTCGAGTCAGGACCTTTCTTCAGATTGAAAGTTCAAAAGCTGCCACCATCACCATCATGTGTAGGAAAGAACTGCAGATGCTGGTTTAAATCGAATATAGACACCAAATGCTGGAGTAACGCAGCGGGACAAGCAGCATCTCTGGAGAGAAGGAATGGGTGATGTTTCGCATCAAGACCCTTCTTCAGTCTGAAACCTGACTCACTCCAGAGATGCTGCCTATCCCGCTGAGTTGCTTCAGCATTTTGTGTCTAGCATCTCCATCACCTTCTTAAAGGGAACTTGGGATGCAAGATAAATGCTGACCTTGACAGTGGCTCCCGCATTGTGTAAAACTCCAGAAGAATATAGATGGAGAAATGGCAGGTAGAATTAAATGCAGTGAACTGTGAGGTGAAAGATTCTGGTAAGAATAGAGAATTTTGGGGTGTACTTACATTTGGAAGTAATAAAGAAAGTCGAGAAAGCTTTTAGAAAGATATGCTGAACCCTGAACTGCATAAATTAAGATATAGAAAGGTGACATTGGTGATTCCTGTATTAAGTGGCCACCCTCAGCAGACCTTGAACAAATGGAAGTTAAAAGCCAATCCTACGCTGGTACACACATGGACCAAACTAATTAAAGATTGTTATTGTTTTTTTGCTCTCTCTGATGTATATTGTACAGATGGATTATTATAAAATGATGATTCAGTATGAAGAGACATGTTTTCAAAATTGTAGGACTATTTATTTAATTAATTACATTAATTCATCAGTTGTTATTGGGTAATTTGTACTTGCTTCTTGTGATTGTTCATCCAAGCATTAGGCTTATCGTGTGCTGTATATCCATGCCATTCCCATGGCTTTATCTTGATTACAAATATGTTCCAAACTGTTCTACAGCCAAAGACATAGTTTTTAACATATTATTATTGTTGCAATCTGGGAACAACAAAGAACATAAAATCTTTATAAAATACCAAATAGGCCATGCATACACTATTGTGGAAAATTATCAACGTCGTACAAAGGATGCAGGGAAAATTGCTGTAATGGTATCAGCGATGAAAAATAGTAAGATTAAAAGAAAACTTACCAGTTTGAAGTTTGATCGTTATTTTATGAGGAGTAACGTTGAGGGAATACGTGAAGAACCCCGCCAGGACGCATGCATGTCATTCTTCAAAGCAGCGGTGTGAAATCACAGATAACTGTAATGACTAAACATAGTAAGATTAGAGAAGAGATACCAGTTGAGTATATGATCAAGGGTGGGAGCGAAGGGCACGTATTCCCTCAACGTTACTCCTCATAAAATAACGATCAAACTTCAAACTGGTAAGTTCTCGTTTAATCTTACTATTTTACTTCGGAGTCACGTGAGTGACTACATGAAGATTTTAAAGCTCTGTGATTTCATGCCGTGGAAACGAGTCCATGCATCACATCTGCCTTGATTATGGGGAGAATAGAGTTAACATCATTAGACATCAATACGATATTGAAACCCAATGATAAATATATTAACACCAACTATTGCCCCTATTTATGGGGTAAATTATATTACAGAACTTAAATTTGTTTCTGCAAATGTTCCAGGTTCAATGACTGGTTTGTTATAAAGTCATTGGAAAGTTTCCTCCGTTGACCATCCTGCTGTCTTGAGGATTTGGTCCATAGGAACGTTCAACTTCATAGCTGCCAATGTAGCTGCAGCCCTGGTGGAGTGAGATTTAAAAATGCTAGTGTCTACTCCAGCCTTTATTAGGACCTTTTTTAGCCATCTAGAGATGGTCTGGACTGTCACTGTTTTGAGTGGCTGTTTGTAACTGATTAAAGTGACATTTCTTTCCCTCTGATGATCTTAGTATACTCCATATATAATAGTAAGTGTGTTACAATACAGAGACGATCATCTGTCGGATAGGCCCTGAATTCTGTTTTTAGGCCTGCTGACCCCTGTCTGTTTTGTTTGACTAATTCATTGATGTGAAAAGTTAAATTTCCAGATGAAATAGTCATGTTGTCCAGCCTTAGTTTCTGTAGTGACTGGACCCTTTGTGCCGTGACCAAGGCCATCAGCATGACTGTTTTCATAATCAGTTTCTGTAGGGACAGAGCTGTAGCTGGAGACCAGTTTCTTAACATGGTCAGTACAATGCTCACATCCCATATTTGGGAGTACCTGGTTCTTGGGGGATTAACATTAAAATGCCCCTCATGAGTTTGGTTAGCAGGGTGTGTCCCAACAGAATGCCGCTCTGTTCCTTGCCACAGGTATGTTGACAGAGCACTTCTGGCGCAGTTGATGGCACTATAACTGAGCCCCTCATCGTAATGGAGGCTTGCCAGGAATTGCAGAATAGACGGGTGTTCATAGATCTGTGGGTGATGTTTATCGTTGTGACAGTACTTCCCATTTCTGGATGACACCAAGTACTGTTTTTTGGTGCACTGTCTGTGGGCCGCTGAAATAATATCTACTGTTTGGTCCGTCAGTCCCAGGTGTAGTAGAGGTGCTTTCAACTCTATAAATTAATAGGTTTATATAATTATGACATGGGTAACTACCCCTTGTTGCGGGAAGAACCAGTAAATTAGGTCTATGATGGATGGTGATGCATGGTTCTAAAACCATGTCGTGTATCACAGGGACCCATGGTTGAGTAGGCCAATCGGGTACTATCAAAATACCAGATGCGGAGTCTACTATATATTCCTAAATACCCGACTGATGAGGCAGAAGGAGGGAATGCATAAATAAATAATCCCCCAATGCAGCGAAATGCATCTATACCACTGCCCCAGGTTCTGGTTCCCATGAACATAATTTGATAACTGGTGAGAGCATGGATGCGAATAGGTCGATATCTGGTGTTCCATACTGTGCTGTAATTTCAGCAATACATTTTTTATCCAACATCCATTCAGTGTTTTCATAGAATTAGCGAGACCTGTTGTCTGCCACTAATTCAGTTTACCTGGTAAGTAGGTAGCTGATATCCAAATATCTCTCTGGATACACTATTGCCAAATTGTGTCGGCCAGATTGTCACATGATGTCGATATGTTTCCATCCATATGGTTGATATATGCTACCACGGTGGTGTTGTCAATTTGTAGTCTAACATGCTGGTGATATAACCCAGAACAATATGACTTAAAGCCATGGAATGCACTCAACATTCCCGGGTAGTTTATGCCCAGTTTTTGTAATAATGATGCCTCCTGTGCATTCCATCTCCCCCATAGCTGGAGATGGAATTGGTAGCATCCCATCCAAGTGCACTGGCATCAATATGTAGTTCCATAGATGGGTAGCTGATAATGTTTGGATCGGAACAATGCCTAATGTTATGTTTCCATCATTTTAGTTCCATTGTGGCCTCTGTTGGTAGCTTAATTGGTCTGTCAGAATGACCCCCATAATTTTTGAGTGCACGAATGTTTACCCTCTGTAATTTTTGATAATGTAAAGGTCCGATTTGTGTGGCTGGAAATGCAGCCACTATAATGCCAATTATTCTTGCTACCAGTCTGATGGATGGTTTTGTTTTGCTGCAAGCATCCATTAAGGCTGTAACCTTTTCTTTCGGCAAAGTCACTGACATGTGAACTGTGTTAAGTAACATCTGTGGTCACCTCTAATGGGTACTGTATAGTAAGCATCTTTTAATACGATGCTTGCCATGTAGTAACCTAGGAATCAATTGCTTAGCAGTAACAAAGGTTCCCATCTAGTAATGAATATATAGTACGAAAGTATTCAAATTAGTCAAATCTATGATGATGTGGCAACCACCATCTTGTTTATGATAAAGATGTTGGACACAAACTCCTGTGATTCGTGTTGGATATCCTCCATTACTCCTTTTTTACATGGGCACTGTAGTTCAGCATGCACTTTTGATTTTTTTTTCTT